>NC_029790.2:42530746-42547496 GCF_000816755.2 Arachis ipaensis
TCGAGGCTAAGGCATGCCCACGTTAAGAGCCACGTTAGTTATACTAACGTGGACTCTAACGTGAGAAAAGGGGGGCTAAGAGCAACGTTATGGCAAAGGTGAACGCCAATAACGCTTGTGATGGACCAAGAGGCAACGTTAGTGGTCACGTTAGTGCCACTAACGTTGAAGTTAATGTGAACCATCTTGGGCTAGGAACGTTAGTGAAAAAGGTGATTGTCACTAACGTTCTCGAACCCACATTTTCACTTAACGTTAACGCCACTAACATCCTAGCTAAAGTCCATGCCTACTTCACACTTTCTATGCAAGTAAAGCTGAGCCCACTGAAGATTCCAAACTGCTTCAACTCAAGATCCAAAGGCCCATATCCAAAGACTTGAAGAGCCAACTAGAAGATCAGAAGAGTAGTATATATAGGAGTAATTTTGAACTAGAAGAGGGAGCTTTTTGGCCATTGGGAGAACTACTCTCTGTATAATTTTACTTTCTCTATAACTTCTAGTTTTACTTTTAGAATGTATTCTCCATCTTTGTTTTCAATTCCCAGAGCTATGAACAACTAAACCCCTTTCATTGGGTTAGGGAGCTCTGTTGTAATTTGATGGATGAATAATAGTTTTCATTATTCTTCTTCTTTATTTTCTCTTGATCTTACTAGAAAGCTTTCAATCTTCATCCAATTGGGTAGTTGTCTTGGAAAATAAGCTATTCATACTTGGATCTCTTCGGAACCTTGGAAGAGGAATGAAGAGATCATGCTAGAAATGCTTTCTCATGTTGGACCAAATTAGGGTTTGGATGGATATAGTGACATATAATCCTACTAACATTTTGATTTGGGAATACATATGGTATAATCAGTGACCACACTTCATCTCTTCTCATGAGCAATTAGACCAATGAATTGGCTATTGATCAAGATTTGAGAGATTGAATTACCAAGGAATTGGAATTCAATCACTTAAGATTGCCAAGGAGATCAATGAATGCATTGATTGAGGGAGAGATGAAAATAAACTTGATCCGAAGAATACAACATTTCCTAAGCCCAATGAACTCCCCATTTCTGATCTTACCCATTCTCTTTACTTTCTGCCATTTACTTTTATGTTCATCTTCCCCATTCCCCATTTAAGATTCTGCAATTTACTTTCCGTCATTTACATTTAGTCTTTTATTTCCTGTAATTACATTTCCTGCTATTTACTTTCCGCCATTTAAATTCCTGCAATTCTCCAATCAAATTCTGCCTAGCTCAACTAGAACATTCCTCCAATTAAAGTTGCTTGACCAATCAATCCCTGTAGGATTCGACCTCACTCTATTGTGAGTTTTTACTTGACGACAATTCGGTATACTTGCCGAGGGAAAATTGTTGAGAGACAAGTTTCCGTGCATCAGCTCTATAGGCATACAGAACAGCATTCAAGACTCCTATAGGAACATCTCCATACCAGCTTGTGTATGGCAAGGCCTGTCACCTGCCCGTGGAACTGGAACATAAGGCCTACTGGGCAACCAAATTCCTAAACCTGGATGCTAAGTTAGCTGGAGAGAAAAGATTGCTCCAGCTGAATGAGCTAGAGGAATTCAGACTCAATGCTTTTGAAAATACAAAAATTTATAAGGAAAAAGAAAAAAGGTGGCATGACAAGAAACTGTCATCTAGAGTCTTTGAGCCAGGACAGAAGGTTCTGCTGTTTAACTCTAGGCTCGGATTATTCCCCGGGAAATTAAAATCCCGGTGGAGGGGACCATATGTGATTACAAGTGTGTCACCATATGGATATGTTGAGCTTCAGGATACTGACTCTAACAAAAAGTTTATTGTTAATGGACAGAGAATCAAACATTATCTTGAAAGCAATTTTGAGCAAGAATGCTCAAAACTGAGACTAGACTAAAGCTCAGTAAAGGTCCAGCTAAAGACAATAAAGAAGCGCTTGCTGGGAGGCAACCCAGCCATTAGCAAGTTATTTGTTATTTAAATAATATTTATAGGAGTTTGATATAAATTGTCTTCAAGGTTAATCATCAAATTGTAGGAATTCACAGAGTTACAGAAGGATTCAGCGCAAAAAGCAGAGAAAAGGAGCTCAGTGGCAAGAAAACGCCAGTAAGGGGGTATTTTGGGCGTTAAACGCCAGAATGGGTGCTATTCTGGGCATTTAACGCCAGAATTGCAGCATCTTAGGCGTTCAGAAAAACACTCAGTGACAAAAGATTTCTGGCGTTTAACGCCAGCCAGGGTACCTGACTGGGCGTTAAACGCCCACAGTGGCTAATATATGGGCATTAAATGCCAGAATAGATACGATTCTAGGTGTTTAACGCCAGAAAGGCAGGGGGAGAAGATTTTGTTTTCCACTTCAAAATGTTTCAAACTTTCATATTTTGATTCATAATTTTCTGCATAAACACGTTACAAATTTTCATCATTCACCTTCAATTTTCAAAAATTCAATAATTTTTTAAATTCCTTTTCAATTTTCTTTCAAATCCTTTTCAAATCCTCTTCAAAAACTCAATTATCTTCTCAATTTCTTTCCAAATCTTTTCCGACTCATCATATAATCTCTTAATTCTTAAATGTATCAACAAATTTTTAGATTTAACTCCTTTATATTTTTTCCATTTTAAAACTCTCATCCTTTTCATATCATGATTCTATTTCTTTTCACCAATCATATCTTTATATCATATCTTTTTCAAATTTTTGAAATCCCTCCCCTCCACTTATAAATACACATTCGGCCATCCCCATCTCTCCACTATTCGAATTTGACTCTCTTCTTATCTCTCTCCTTTCCTTCCTTTTGCTTGAGGACAAGCAAACCTCTAAGTTTGGTGTGTTTTTCTGTGATCACCGAGCTAAGACTCATTAAGATCATGGTTCCTATGGAAAAACAAACCAATTCAAGGGGCAAGAAAGAGAATACTCCAAAGAGTCTTTGGAATCAAGAGAGGTTCTTAACCAAAGAACATGCAGACCATTACCACAAAATAATGGGTTTGAGGTCAGTGATCCCGGAAGTTAAATTTGATCTGTGGAACTAAGTGGATAACCAACTCAAAAGGTGTCCCAAACCAACTCAAGAGAGGAGATCTCAAACCAGTCGTAAGGGGCTGGTTGGACTTCATTGGGCGTTCTATACTGCCCACTAGCAACCGCTCTGAGGTCACTGTCAAAAGAGAAGTGATGATTCATTGTATTATGTTGGGAAACAAAGTGGAGATTCATCACCTGATTTCTTGTGAAATTTACACAATTGCAAATAAGAACTCCATTGAAGCCAAATTGGCTTACCCAAGCTTAATCTCTCTGTTGTGTAAAGATACTGGAGTGAATATGGGAGTAGATGAATTCATCCCAGTCAAACACCCAATCACCAAGAAGTCAATGGAAGGACAACAAGTGCAAGATAACTCCATTAAAAGGAGGGCGCAGGAGTTCCTCCCAGAAATCCCTCAAATTGACTATTGGACCTGCCTAGAAGCATCTGTCACCAAGCTACAAGAAGCTATGGAGCAACTTAAAGAAGAACAGCAAAATCAAAATAGCATGCTCTGCAAGCTGCTTAAGGAACAGGAAAAGCAAGGGCGCGAGCTACAAGAGCTAAAGCACCAGAAGCTCTCCCTTGAGGGACTAGACACCCCACAAATTGAAGGAGCATCCATCTCCCAAAATAAAGGTTGTTGAATCCTAACTCTGTGATAACCTTTTATCCATTTAAGAGTACATGAGTATTAGTATTAGAGTCATTTGTCTTTATGTCTTTAATTTCCTTTCTTTTATTATTATTTGTCTGCTTCTATGTTTATTTTATATTATTAAATAATAAATAAAAAATTTGAGTCTATGCCTTAAAGTTATGAATGTCCCATAAATCCTTCATCTCTCTTAAATGAAAAATGTGCCTAATTACAAAAGAACAAGAAGTACATGAATTTCAGATTTTATCTTGAAATTAGTTTAATTATTTTGATGTGGTGGCAATATTTCTTGTCTTCTGAATGAATGTTTGAACAGTGCATATTTTTGATAGTGAAGTTATGAATGTTAAATTTATTGGGTCTTGAAAGAATGATGGAAAAAGAGAAATGTTATTGATGATCTGAAAAATCATAAAAATTGATTCTTGAAGCAAGAAAAAGCAGTGAATAACAAAGCTTGTGAAAAAAAAAGAGAAGAAAAAGCAAGCAGAAAAAGCCAATAGCCCTTTAAACCAAAAGGCAAGGGGTAAAAAAGGGTCCAAGGCTTTGAGCATTAATGGATAGGAGGGCTCAAAGGAATAAAATCCTGGCCTAAGCGGCTAAATCAAGCTGTCCCTAACCATGTGCTTGTGGCATGAAGGTCCAAGTGAAAAGCTTGAGACTGAGTGGTTAAAGTCGTGATCCAAAGCAAAAAGAGTATGCTTAAGAACTCTGGACACCTCTAATTGGGGACTTTAGCAAAGCTAAGTCACAATCTGAAAAGGTTCACCAAGTTATGTGTCTGTGGCATTTATGTATCCGGTCATAATACTGGAAAACAAAGTGCTTAGGGCCATGGCCAAGACTCATAAAGTAACTGTGTTCAAGAATCAACATACTGTACTAGGAGAATCAATAACACTTTCTAAATTCTGAGTTCCTATAGATGCCAATCATTCTAAACTTCAAAGGAAAAAGTGAGATGCCAAAACTATTCAGAAGCAAAAAGCTACTAGCCCCACTCATCTAATTTGAACTAAGCTTCATTGATATTATGGGATTTATAGTATATTCTCTTCTTTTTATCCTATTTTGTTTTCAGTTGCTTGGGGACAAGCAACAATTTAAGTTTGGTGTTGTGATGAGCGGATAATTTATACGCTTTTTGGCATTGTTTTTAGTATGTTTTTAGTATATTTTAGTTAGTTTTTATTATGTTTTTACTAGTTTTTATTCAAAAATCACACTCCCAGACTTCACTATGAGTTTGTGTGTTTTTCTATGATTTCAGCTATTTTCTGGCTAAAATTGAGGGACCTGAGCTAAAATCTGATTTAGAGGCTGAAGAAGGACTGCAGATACTGTTGGATTTTGACCCTCCTGCACTCGAAATGGATTTTCTCGAGCTACAGAAGCCCAATTGGCGTGCTCTCAATTGCGTTGGAAATTAGATAGCTTGGGCTTTCCAGCAATATATAATAGTCCATACTTTGCCCAAGTTTTGATGATGTAAACTGGCGTTTTAATGCCAACTTTCCACCCTATTATGGCGTTAAACACTAGAACTGGCATGAAAGCTGGAGTTAAACGCCCAAACTGGCACAAAAACTGGCGTTTAACTCCAAGAAAAGTCTCTACATGTGAAAACTTCAATGCTCAGCCCAAGCACACACTAAGTGGGCCCCGGAAGTGGATTTCTACACTAACGATTCTAGCTTACTCATTTTCTGTAATCCTAGGTCACTAGTTTATTATAAAAACTACTTTTAGTGATTCATTTGGTACCTCATGACATTTTACATCTGAATTTTGTATCTTCTACGTCATGAGTCTCTAAACCCCATGGTTAGGGGTGAGGAGCTCTGATGTGTCTTGATGGATTAATGCAATTATTTCTGTTTTCTATTCAATCACGTTTGTTTTTATTCTAAGATATTCATTCGCACTTCAACTTGATGAATGTGATGATCTGTGACACTCATCATCATTCTCAACCTATGAACGCATGCTTAACAACCACCTCCGTTCTACCTTAGATTGAGTGCATATCTCTTAGCCTCCTAGTTCAGATAAGAGTCTTCGTGGTATAAGCTAGAACTAATTGGCAGCATTCTTGAGATCCGAAACATCTAAACCTTGTCTATGGTATTCTGAGTATGATCTGGGATGGGATAACTGTGACGAGCTTCAAACTCGCGAGTGTTGGGCATAGTGACAGACACAAAAGGATCAATGGATCCTACTCCAACATGAGTGAGAACCGACAGATGATTAGTCATGCGGTGACAGCGCACTTGTACCATTTTCACTGAGAGGACGGATGGTAGCCATTGACAACGGTGATCCACCAACATACAGCTTGCCATGGAAGGAGCCTTGCGTGCGTGAAGAAGAAGACAGTGGAAAAGTAGAGATTCAGAGGACAGAGCATCTCCAAAATCTCAACCTGTTCTCCATTACTGCATAACAAGTAGTTATTTCATGTTCTTTTACTTTTTACAATTAAAACTAAGAATCATTACTGATATCCTGACTAAGAGTTACAAGATAACCATAGCTTGCTTCAAGCCGACAATCTCCGTGGGATCGCCCTTACTCACGTAAGGTATTACTTGGACGACCCAGTGCACTTGCTGGTTAGTTGTGCGGAATTACAAAAGTGTGATTGTGATTTCGTGCACCAAATTTACATTTGAGTTTGCTGTGAGCTTGATTTAATTTTCCTGCAATTTAAATTTCCTATTACGTGTTCTAAAGATCTCTTTGATTGCTTGCTTCATTGCTTTCTTTAATTCCCAGCACCCAGCCCCCTTTACATTTCATGCAATTTACCTTTCTTGTTATTCAAGATTTTGCTGATTTACATTCCTTTCTCTTTACGTTTTTGCTCATTTACTTTCTGCAACTTTAAATTTCTTGTCATTTACATTCTGTTGGTCACTTTTCACCCAATTCACCAATGTTAGCTTGACTAGACTAATCACTCACTAAAGTTGCTTGATCCATCAATCTCTGTGGGATCGACCTCACTCTAAGTGAGTTTTACTACTTGATGCGACCCGGTACACTTGCCGGTGAGTTTGTGTGGAAATCTAATTTCCACCCATCAGAGCTCCTCCGAAATTGCCAGCCACGAGTTCATTAATGATGTCACATGCTGGGCGTCATGCGTGCGTGTCATCTGAGTTTTGCAAGCCACGCATACACGTCAGGCACGTGTACGCGTCGATGGGGTTTCTGCTCAGCCACACGAATGCGTCAACTTTTGCGCGCCAATCCTAGAACCATGCTCCCACGCATGCGCGTTGCGGCCAATTCTCCAAAGCTCAACTCTTATTGTTCCTTCCACTTGTGCATGCTTCTCTTCCATCTTCTAGGCCATCCTTGCCCTATAGATCCTGAATTCACTCAACAAACACATCACGGCATCAAATGGTAATAGAAGAGGATTAAAATATAGTATTTTTAAGGTCAAAGAAGCATGTTTTCACCCATGAAGCAAAATTGGGAAGGAAACACAAAACCATGCAATTTATATGAATAAGTGCGGAAAATATTGACAAAACCCCCAAAATTCTACACAAAATAAACCACAAAATTGGAATTTATCAAACCTCCCCACACTTAAACCAAGCATGTCCTCATGCTAAGAATTACAAAGACCAAAGAATATAGGAGAATGTGGTTTATGAAATGCAAATTACCTAAATGGATACAACTAATGCAAATGCGTCTATCTACTTGGTCAAAAGTGAATCAATCTCCCAAGAATACATATGAATACATAGGGCCAAAGTGATATGATCATTCATGAACTCTACCAATTCAAATATCAAAATAGAGTGTAAAACAACTTGCAAGAAGAAAGCGTGTGAAAGCCGGGAATAAGGAGTTGAGCGTCGAACCCTCATCGGAAGTGTATCCGCTCTATTCGCTCAAGTGTATAGGGTTGATCACTCAATCCTCCCCTAATCATGCTTTCCAAGGTTTGTTTATCATCTAACAATCAAAAGTTATTTGGTGCATACGTACATTCATCATGAGGGCTTATCTTTAGGTTGTAATGGAGTTAGGGTAAAGGTAAGGATGCATGTATGGCCAATTAAGCTTGAGATTCGAATCCTTGATCAACTTATGCTCTCACCTAACACACACAACATCCTATACAATTCTAATACACAACCTAACTACCCATTTTATTCACTTTCCACATACTCATGCATCTTCTTTCAATTCAAAACCCATATGCATCGGTTATTATTGGCTTCACCTTGGGGCATTTTGTCCCCTTTTTATTTCTTTCTTTTTCTATTTTTTTGTTTCTTTTATTTTTCTATTTCTTTTTCTACAAATTTTCTCTTTCATTTTTCTTTTTCTTTTCTCTTTTGATGAATTATATACAACAATGCCAATGCATATGGTTCACACATTTAATACATGAGTATTCACCCAATTCCAAAGATCTTCAATGAAAATACAAAATATATTTTTACCTCAACCAATATCCCATATTTTCCCACACTTGAATGATACACACACTCACTAGCCTAAGCTAATCAAATATCCAAGTTAAGAACATTTATTGTTTTTCGCTTTAAGGCTTGTAATGTGCTAAATTAAGAATAAAGTGGGTTCAAATAGGCTCAAAATTAGCTAACAATGGTTGATAAAAAGTAAGGCTATTTGGGTAAGTGAGCTATTGAAATAACAGCCTCAATCATATAAATGCATTTATACACAAAATAATGGACATATAGAATAAAACAAATCAAGGATTGCAATCATAGAAAGAGAACAATGCACACAAGAATGGGAATAAGTGGTCATAAGATGTAACCACGCAATTGGGCTCAAAACTCACATGCTTGTGTGTTCCTCACTCAAAAACCTTTTCTAAAATAAATTCCTTCAAGCAAGTTTAACACAAAAAATTTTTCACATTGGTAGGGTGCCCTAAAAACAGTTTCTTGGAAAAGGAATCATCACCCTAACCAAGTAATCCTAGTAAGAAATAACTACAATGCAAAAAGTGTTTAAATGCAAAACTAACCATGCAAATTATCCTAATTAACAAAAGAAAATTAAAATTTGGGTGTAAAAAAGAAGGGTTGTTACTTACGGAAGTCGGTAAATGACCTCCCTGATGACATGTCACCATGTCATGTTTTTCTATGCTTTTTCATGTAAGAAATTGATAATTAGTGCTTAAATATTGCATTCTTTGGTGCTTAAATGGTATATTTCTTTGATCTTTTGATTTGATAAACTTTGTAGGAAATAAGAAGAAAAAGAAGCAAAGAAGCACAAAATAAGCTAAAAAAGAGAAAAAAAGAGCTTTGGGGCACACTTTGAAGTTGGAGCACACTTTGGAGCCTTAGGCCACGCTTTTAAAAGCGTGGCCCATGACCAAATCAAGGAAGCTTCATCAGCACATCCACCCAGGAGCTCAACGTTTGCGCCAACGTTTGTCTCAAACGTGAGGTCAAACGTTGGCTAAGGAATACCTTGGGAAATGTTGCTCTCCACAGCCTGAAGGGGGCATACTTCCAACAAGAATAACTTGAGCTACAGAGCTCCAAATGAGGTGATTCTAAAACCATTGGAAAGTAGAAATCAAGAGCTTTCCAAGAATATATGGCACTGTATGGTGGACACTAAAATTGAGGGAGAAAACTGCCCCGAAATATGCAAAAACGAACATGGTGTCAACCTGCAGTGAGGCCAACTGACCTCTGCACCTTCGACAGAGTATAACTCGAGTTGTCAACCTCCAAATGATGCTCTTCCAACGGCATTGGAAAGTAGACATTCAAGGCTTTCCAACAATATATAATAGTATGGGGTGGACAGCAAGTCCGAGCCTCCAAAACTGGCAATGTTCCCAACATTTGCGTTCACGTTTGACCTCAAACGTGGGGTCAAACGTGAGTGACAGCAACACCAGCGACCTTGTCCCCTTCAAAGGAGCATAACTTGAGTTGTAGATGTCCAATTAAGATGATTCCAGTTGGGTTAGAAAGCTGACATTTAGAGCTTTCCAACGATATATGGCAATCCATATTTGGCACGAAATTGAGGCATGAGTGAAAGGCATCTTTAAAGGACCAAATGTTGCTAGATGGATGCCCTGGAGGGGAGCCCACGTTTACGCCAACGTTTGCCTCAAACGTGAGGTCAAACGTTGGCCAAAGAATGCCTTGGAGGAGATCACGTTTGAGCTCACGTTTGACCTCAAACGTGAACCCAGACGTGAGTGACAGCAAAATGGCCATTCTGCATAATGCCTTCACGAAGACGTTTGAGTCAACGTTTGCTTCAAACGTTGACTCAAATGTGAATGTTCCAAAGTCCAAATTGCAAGCGGATTTCTTCTCAAGACCAATGCCATCCGGATCCATCTTCAACCCAATTCCACTCCAAAGCAAGCAAAGCCCACATGACTCAAAGGCACACAGAGAAGCTAGATTAGGAATTTCAGTTTGTAATTATTATTTTCATTTTTTCATTTTCATTTTGTAAAAGCCTATATAAAAGCATTAATTTCATTTCAAAAAGGGAGCTCGATTAGAAAGGAGGCTGGCTCCACTAGGGAGCACTAGGATTAGAGAGCTCTCTCTTTTAGTTTTTTTCCTTTTTGTTTTGAATCTTGGGTTGAGAATTGAAGAAATTCTGTTTCAATCTCACCTAGAGAATTCTCTCTGTTTGCTTGTCTGCATAATTTCAGTGAATTGTGATTTGAATCAAAGCTTTCTTTACTGTTTTCATCTCTATTTCTTCTTCAATCTGTTTGCTGTTGGATCAAGGAAGGGATTGAGATCTAGACTTGGTTTCTAGTCTCATTGAGCTCCTGAGATCTTAAACCTCTCATTTAGATTTTGCAATTGAGCCAAGCTGCTTTCTATTTTGATTTTTCAAGTGATTTTCGAAATCTGTTTGAATCTGCTGCATCTTTTACTTCTCTGTTTGATTGCTATTTACACTTTCTTGTTGAATTTTACATTTCCAGCACCCACTCCCCTTTATATTTCATGCAATTTACATTTCTTGTGATTTAAGATTCTTGCAATTTACATTTCTTGCTCTTTAAGTTTCTTGCCAATTTACATTCTGCAACTTTAAATTCATTGCTATTTACTTTCTGTTGGCTACAATTTCACACAATTCACTTCAATGTTAGCTTGACTAAACCAATCACCCGCTAAAGTTGCTTGATCCATCAATCCCTGTGGGATCGACCTCACTCACGTGAGTTTTACTACTTGATGCGACCCGGTATACTTGCCGGTTAGATTTGTGTGTTTGGAATTCGTTTTCTGCACATCAAGTTTTTGGTGCCGTTGCCGGGGATTGATTTAGATCAACAATGATTAAGTGGGTGAGAGGTCTAGATCAAGCATTTTCTTTATTTTTGTTCTCTGTTTTAAACTGAAACCAAGGTGTTTGTATTTTTGCCTCACTAAGAAATTCTGTCTCTGTGACATGAATTTCAATTTTCAATGGTGTTGTGTTTTGCAAAATACAAATGGAGTTCAACTCATCTTGCAGTCAAACAAAATTTTTCAGGATATCACCCACCATCACCAACCTGTAATGGTGGCTGGGGATATCACCAAGAATTAACAGATTCTGAGCACTCCAATCCATGGAGAATTGCTTCAGAGACACAAGATGAGCAAGAGAATCATATGGGACACTTCCCAGAGACACAATATGATCCAAATTTTGATTAGTCTAACAACTACTCATATTGTAACTGGGAAAGTCAAAATCAAAGAAATCTTAGCAATCCATACTGTGATGAGTTCAACAATTCTTCAAATTGTGATTCAGAGGATCTCCTTCAAAAGTCCAGAGGATTTTTTGAAAGAGAAGAACAATCCTGGAAAAGGCAAGAAGCCCTCTACAATAAGATGAATGGAGATTTGGAGCAAGCAAGGAAAGTGCTAAAGAAGGAAGGTGAAGAGGCCCCTATATCAAGCAAACCTTCAATGAAGAATGAGGTGGTGGAGGTATTTGAACCTGAAACTGCACTTGAGATGACAAGAGCACATGGCAACTCACAACTCTCACAAACTTCCCTGGACCAAAATGCCTCAACACTTGAATCCATGATTGAAAGGTATAAAGAAGAGATGAAGAAAGCTTGGGAAGATCAACAAACCTCCTCCATGAAAGAGCTATTAAAGCAAATGTTGAGTGCAAAGAAAGGAGTGGAGGAACAAAAAAGTGAGGAAGTCATTCAAGAGAATTCACACCCAAGTGAAATGGAGAAGTGCACAGAGGAAGAGCTCACGAAACCACCATTGCAAAAAGCTCTTAATGAAGAAATCACTCTAACAATCACACAACCACCAAGTCTTGAATCCAAAGAAGTGAAGGCAACTAGCAAGAGCACCAATTCTGTCCCTAAGCCAGCAAGCAAGATCAATCAAGCCATTTACAAAAGGAAGCTTGCTGAGGAAAGGCTAAGACAAGGGACAGTAGCTGAATCTTCTCCTCCCTTGAGGTCATTCCTCTTAACAAACTGGAAGAAGAGGAAGAAAGTGAAGAATAACACGTCAAGCTAATGACACTAAAAGAGCACTTGTTGGGAGGTAACCCAACCGTAGGTAACATTTTTTTCTCTGCTTTGTTTTATTTCTTTGCTTTGTTTAAATTTCAATAAATTGACATATGGTTGCATTCTAAGTTTGGTGTTGCTATGCAACAAAAATTTGCTTCCAATCTTTACTGGATACTTGCATCAATTCCAAGAGAAAGTGTCACACTAAGTTTGGTGTGCCACTTATCTTTTCTTGCTTGGGAACAAGCAAGGTTTAAGTTTGGTGTTGTGATGACATGTCACCATGTCATGTTTTTCTATGCTTTTTCATGTAAGAAATTGATAATTAGTGCTTAAATATTGCATTCTTTGGTGCTTAAATGGTATATTTCTTTGATCTTTTGATTTGATAAACTTTGTAGGAAATAAGAAGAAAAAGAAGCAAAGAAGCACAAAATAAGCTAAAAAAGAGATAAAAAGAGCTTTGGGGCACACTTTGAAGTTGGAGCACACTTTGGAGCCTTAGGCCACGCTTTTAAAAGCGTGGCCCATGACCAAATCAAGGAAGCTTCATCAGCACAGCCACCCAGGAGCTCAACGTTTGCGCCAACGTTTGCCTCAAACGTGAGGTCAAACGTTGGCTAAGGAATACCTTGGGAAATGTTGCTCTCCACAGCCTGAAGGGGGCATACTTCCAACAAGAATAACTTGAGCTACAGAGCTCCAAATGAGGTGATTCCAAAACCATTGGAATGTAGAAATCAAGAGCTTTCCAAGCATATATGGCACTGTATGGTGGACACTAAAATTGAGGGAGAAAACTGCCCCGAAATATGCATAAACGAACATGGTGTCAACCTGCAGTGAGGCCAACTGACCTCTGCACCTTCGACAGAGTATAACTCGAGTGGTCAAGATCCAAATGATGCTCTTCCAACGGCATTGGAAAGTAGACATTCAAGGCTTTCCAACAATGTATAATAGTATGGGGTGGACAGCACGTCCGAGCCTCCAAAACTGGCAATGTTCCCAACGTTTGCGTTCACGTTTGACCTCAAACGTGGGGTCAAACGTGAGTGACAGCAACACCAGTGACCTTGTCCCCTTCAAAGGAGCATAACTTGAGTTGTAGATGTCCAATTAAGATGATTCTAGTTGGGTTAGAAAGCTGACATTTAGATCTTTTCAACGATATATGGCAATCCATATTTGGCACGAAATTGAGGCATGAGTGAAAGGCATCTTTAAAGGACCAAATGTTGCTAGATGGATGCCCTGGAGGGGAGCCCACGTTTATGCCAACGTTTGCCTCAAACGTGAGGTCAAACGTTGGCCAAAGAATGCCTTGGAGGAGATCACGTTTGAGCTCACGTTTGACCTCAAACGTGAACCCAGACGTGAGTGACAGTAAAATGGCCATTCTGTATAATGCCTTCACGAAGACGTTTGAGTCAACGTTTGCTTCAAACGTTGACTCAAACGTGAATGTTCCAAAGTCCAAATTGCAAGCGGATTTCTTCTCATGACCAATGCCATCCGGATCCATCTTCAACCTAATTCCACTCCAAAGCAAGCAAAGCCCACATGACTCAAAGGCACACAGAGAAGCTAGATTAGGAATTTCAGTTTGTAATTATTATTTTCATTTTTTCATTTTCATTTTGTAAAAGCCTATATAAATGCATTAATTTCATTTCAAAAAGGGAGCTCGATTAGAAAGGAGGCTGGCTCCACTAGGGAGCACTAGGATTAGAGAGCTCTCTCTTTTAGTTTTTTTCCTTTTTGTTTTGAATCTTGGGTTGAGAATTGAAGAAATTCTGTTTCAATCTCACCTAGAGAATTCTCTCTGTTTGCTTGTCTGCATAATTTCAGTGAATTGTGATTTGAATCAAAGCTTTCTTTACTGTTTTCATCTCTATTTCTTCTTCAATCTGTTTGCTGTTGGATCAAGGAAGGGATTGAGATCTAGACTTGGTTTCTAGTCTCATTGAGCTCCTGAGATCTTAAACCTCTCATTTAGATTTTGCAATTGAGCCAAGCTGCTTTCTGTTTTGATTTTTCAAGTGATTTTCCAAATCTGTTTGAATCTGCTGCATCTTTTACTTCTCTGTTTGATTGCTATTTACACTTTCTTGTTGAATTTTACATTTCCAGCACCCACTCCCCTTTATATCTCATGCAATTTACATTTCTTGTCATTTAAGATTCTTGCAATTTACATTTCTTGCTCTTTAAGTTTCTTGCCAATTTACATTCTGCAACTTTAAATTCATTGCTATTTACTTTCTGTTGGCTACAATTTCACACAATTCACTTCAATGTTAGCTTGACTAAACCAATCGCCCGCTAAAGTTGCTTGATCCATCAATCCCTGTGGGATCGACCTCACTCACGTGAGTTTTACTACTTGATGCGACCCGGTATACTTGCCGGTTAGATTTGTGTGTTTGGAATTCGTTTTCTGCACATCACTCCCCACACTTAGAGATTTGCACAGTCCTCCGTGCTATCAATGAAGGATAGAGTGGGTCCGGGAGTGTCACTCGCAGTGGCCATAGGACGGTGAAACAAAGACATGTTCACCTCTTGATTACTTCTTTGCCATGATCCCAGGTGGACTCCGGATTGTCGGTTTCCGCCATAGGTGGATTGGTGAATCTTGCAGGAACTTTCTTTTCTACCTCATCAATACGGCTATAGCTCTTCAACTACTTAGCAAGTGGTTTGGCCTTCGAGGAAGTTTGCTCCTTGATGGTTGTTCTTTGAGTTACTCTCTTTGTAGACGGCTTTTGGAGGTCTCTCCTTTCCTTTTTAGTGCCCATCCTAAAAAGAGAAAAAGAGAAAAAACATTAAGCTCAGAGAGACAACAACCGGAAATAATACAATGCAAGTGAAGATTAATGCCACAAGGGAGTAAAGTGTCCTGACGACATGACAGCTGCAACATGTAAGCAAGACAACAATATAAACATGGAGGCATATTACTAGCATGAGATGCAAGAGTGAAAGAGGCATGCAAGTATGAAGCATGAGAAGAATAAACTCAAGCATCAATAACAACAATGATAAGCATATGTAAGAAAGGTGGGGGTCATAGAAAAACCTTTCGCTCAACTAACTCCAACATAATGAAGTATAGAATTGGAAGAATATGGGGTTAGAGAACATTGAACCACTCATTCTTACATGATGCTACAAGCATGGCAAACCATTAATCAACGAGCAATTGATGATGAAAATTCATGAAAAAGATGCTCAATGCTCATGTAGTGCAAGTGTTGTGAAAAAAAAAAGCACTAAGTTGAAAGAAAAAGGTTCACAATGAACAAAGATGTCATTGGCTCTTTCTCACAAACACTTGGTATGCAAGGTGTAAATAACAAGCAAGTTTGATGAGTTCAAGGGGGATATACCCCAAAATAGAATGTTATTTACCATAGCACAAACAAGCTAAGAGATATGAAAGAATTAACCAATTCAAAAGTAAATAAGATTCAACACCCATACAAGAAAATAAAAGGAAAGAAAAGAAACAAGAGTAAACAAACAAACAAACAACAAAATTAAAATGCAAACAAAATAAAGAGAGTAAAGTGAGTAAATGCAATAGTAAAGAAAAATTATAAAAAAAAAAGAAACAAAAGAGAATGAAGAGAAATGCAACTATTAGAGAAGGAAGAAAGTGAGGTTGAGTGTAAGTGAGAAAAGGAGAAGAAGAGAGAGGAGAGAGAAGACATAAAAAAGGAAAGAGAAATGTGGGACCACTAGAGGTGGTGGTCTGATGAATGGATTTTTGACGGTTTAGAATTCTCAAATGAAATCTCGTTGCAATATAGTTTCTAAACCAACATTAATCCTTTCATACAAAAGATTGTTTGTCACAAGTACAAACCCCTAAAATTATAAACCAAAGTATTCAAACCTCGGGTCGTTCTCCCTAGGAATTGCGATAAAGTGTTCTTATTATTGGTTATGAGGTATATTTTGGGGTTTTGGGGATAATAGGCAAGAAATATAAATGGCAAAGGAAATAAACTAACAACTAACAAAGCTCTTGGCAAGATATGAGAACTAGAAGTCCTATCCTAGTTATCCTCCTCAATTGTGACAACAAATTGTCCATTGCTCCCACTTAGTTAACCTCTAACCATGGAGGAAAGTCAAGTGGATGAATCAATTTGATTCTTCAAGTCCTAATCAACTCTTAGGGAAAGACTAGCTTTAGAGGCATTCAAATCAACTAGCAACTTCTAATCTTCAATCAACAAAGGCATTAGATAACTCAAGATTCACTAATTACTCTACCTAGGCCAAGAGGAACAAAATCTATACTAAAGTCCAACCAAGCATTTCATCAACCACATGGAAGGCATAAAAGGAAAGTAAAATGAATTAAGCAATTCAACAATAAGGGAACATGAATCATAACAAAAACAACAACAACAAAGCCTTGTCCCACTAAGTGGGGTCGGCTACATGAATCAAACGACGCCATTGTGCTCTGTCATGTAT
>NC_029790.2:42548166-42586344 GCF_000816755.2 Arachis ipaensis
GCCCGAATATATGCGATCCTTACTCTCCTCTTTTCTAAAACCTTCCATAAGACCTCCCTTGGTACCCTATCATACGCTTTTCCAAATCAATAAACACCATATGTAGATCCCTTTTATTAAATTGCATTAAAATGAAAATAGGAGAAACAAAAAGTGCATCAACATAAAAGTAGAGAATTACATAAATTAAATGCTAAACTAGAAAGAGGAGAGGTAGAAGAAGAAGAATTACAAAAGGAAAAGTAAATCAAAGCATGAAATTAACCTAGATCTAAGAAATTCTAATCTAGATCTAACCTAATCCTAATTCTAGAGAGAAGAGAGAGATTCTCTCTCTAGAAACTAACTTTCCCTCCAAAACTTAAACTAAAAACTAAACTAATGTCCTAGATATTTGATTCCCCTTTAGTCCTTGGGTTAAATAGCATCAGAGATGAGTTGGATTTGGGTCTGGAAAGCCCAGAAATCGCCCCCAGCGGATTGCCTTTATGTGTGTCACGTGTGAGCATCGACGCGTACGCGTGGGTCACTCGTACGCATCGCTTGACAATTTTTCATCCACGCATACGCATCATGTACGCGTACGCGTTGCCATGCGACCTCACAATCCATGTGTGCGCGTTTGCTGCACGTGCGCGTCATTAATCTCATCATCCCAAATCCTTGTTTTTCCATGATTTCTCCACTTTGCATGCTTTTCTCTCCATTCCTCTGATCCATTCCTAGCCTTTTCAACCTGAAATCACTAACACACACATCAAGGCATCTAGTGAAATCAAAGGTGAATCAAAATTGGCAATTAAAGGCCTAAAAAGTATGTTTTCACACTTAAGCACAAATTAGAAGACAATCATGAAACCATGCTATTTCATTGAATAAATATAGGTAAAAGGTCATAAAATCTCCTAAATTAAGCACAAGATAAACCCTACAAATGGGGTTTATCATGGTCACCGATGGTTGAAGTCGCCAGTGGTGGTGGGCGGAGAAGAGGTGGTAAGGAGAAGGAAGAAGAAAGAAGAAAGGAAGGAAAAGTAGAGGAGAGAAATGGAAGGAGAAAGAGAGAACAGGGCAACGTGCTCTGCCAACTGTGTCATGCAAGTGACGTGTGCGCTTCACCCACGCGTACGCGTGGGCAGCACGAAATGACGCGCGACGCGTAAGCATCGTCTATGCCTACGCGTGAAAAGCAAAAAATGGGCATAGGACGCGTACGCATTGACCACGCCTATGCGTGGTCAGCAACAGAGAGAGGGGGTGCGTTCGCGTCAGCTGACGCGCACGCATGGGGTGAGATTGTGCTCCTCGCACAAAAGTAGCATAAAACTCGTGCAACTCTCTGGTTTTTGTACCAGGAGTTGCGAGTTCAGCAAACGACGCATTTGCATCGCCCACGCTCACGCGTGGGTATGTGTTATGGACCATCGACGCGTATGGGTCACAGACACGAACGCGTGGGAAGCATTGTGCTCCCAGCACAGAATTTGCACAGTCCCAACACAACTCTCTGGTTTTTGTACCGGGAGTTGTGGAGATTCATCGACGCCTACGCGTCGTCCACGCCTACGCATGGGACAACGTTTTCTTTCTTAACAACATGAGGGAGACAATTATAGCATAATCTTGGCATTTATTCAAGCTAGGCACTTTAAAAACACTTAGAATTTTGGGCATTACTCAAAATCAAACATTTTTCTTCAAACTTGCCAATTTAACCAATACCAAGATCAATGAAATTCTCATGGCCATTCTAACAAGCTCAATAAGACAAAACAAAATCAAGCATTCTTAAAACAAACTCACAAAATCAAACAATCACAAAATCAAACAAAGATTCTTAAAACTACATGCAAGAAATTATGTACAAGGAAGATTATACCATGGTGGGGTGTCTCCCACCTAGCACTTTTCTTTAACGTCCATAAGTTGGACGGTCATGAGCTTGAAATCATCTTTTTGGGAACATCCTCAAGGACATCCATCTTGTCCTTCTTGTTGGCTTTGGTACGAGTGTCCTTCAAGGGGAGATGCTTCCACTTTTCAGTTGCACCATGATTGGGTGCCTTGTTCACTTAAGGATATGAAAGTTTTGGATCCTTCCCCTTTTACTTGCTAAGTCCTCTTATACCCAAATTCCTACTGACACTTATCTCATTATTGCTCCCAAGGTATTCTTCAATCACATCATCTTCAACAATGTCACCACTAAAAATTGAGTGGACCTCTAGAGGTTGTCTCATGGTTTCCTCCAATTTGAACTTCACCACCTTCCCTTTGGCTTCAAAAGAGTAATCACCCAAAAATGCATCCAATTTGAACTGGGATGTCTTCAAGAATGGCCTCCCAAGTAAGATGGAGAACGGCCTATCCGAATCAATGGGAGGTGTCTCTAGGATATGAAAATCCACCAGAAAGATTAAGTCTTGAATTCTCACCAACACATTCTCAGCAATGCCCACAACTGAAATTATACTCTTGTCCACAAGCACAAACCTAGCTCCGGATCGCTTCAACGGTGCAAGGTTCAACTTCTCATAAATCGAGAGTGGCATAATGCTCACACATGACCCTAGGTCACACATGCAATCCTTAAGTTGAATCTCACCAAACATACACGACACCAAGCAAGGACCGAGATCACTATATTTTTCAGGTAAATCATCCATCACAGAAGAAACAGAATTTCCTAATGGATTCATCCCTAGTCCACCAATCTTCTCTTTATGAGTGCACACATCCGTAAGGAACTTAGCATATTTCGGAACTTGATGTATGGCATCAAAGAGTGGAATAGTTACTTCCACATTCTTGAAGATTTGCACTATGTTGGGATCAAGCTCCTCATGCTTCTTGGACTTCTTAGTTAACGTAGGAAAAGGTATAGGAATTTATTCCTCTAAGGTGCTCTTCTTCTTTGGTTCCTTGGCCCTCAATTGTTCTTCTTCTTTCTTTACAACTTTTTCCTCCTTTTCATCTTCATCCATCTTTATTGTTTCACCAACTTCCACATTATGAACATCCTCCGCCAACTTGATGGGTTTAGGTTCAACTTTCTCAAGCATTGTACCACTCATCAAGTTAATTGCATTGATGCTACCCTTTGGGTTTGGGAGGGGTTGAGAAGGAAGGCTAGATAAGCTAGAGGCTTGGTTGGTGTTGGTATTGTCAGTAGGAGGTAAGGTCAACCTTGAGAGAATTTTGGCTATGGAAGACATTTGGGCACTTATAGTGCTCATTTGTGCAATGAGAGTCCTATTGCTCTATTCATGTTTCTCGACAATAGCCCTAAGTCTTTCTTGCTCTTGGTGGAGTGCACGGTTAGAATCATCACCTTGGTTGGTGGGAGAAGAAGAGGATTGGTTGGATTGTTATCTTTGGTGTGGTGCTTGGTATCTAGAGTGGTTGTTTTGGTTGGCTTGATGGTTGTTGTTGTGAGATTGGGATAAAGATTGGTGGTTGTTGTGGTAGTGAGAAGAGGCGTTGTTCTATCTTTGATTTTTATTGTTCCCTTGTGCATTGTCCGTCCACCCTTGATTAGAACTATTACTATGTGAGTAATTGTTTTGGCCTTGAGATTGAAAGGGTGGACGGTTGTTGTAGTTTACATTGGCTACTGCAAGGGTATAATCCTCTTGAACTTGGTGGCATTGCTCGGTGTAATGCACGATGCTAGAGTATAAACCATATATTCTAGGAGGCCTTTCAAGTTGGAGGATTTGGGATGGGGCTTGGATGGCTTGGATGGAATAAAATGACTTTTGTTCCTTGCGCATCTCCGTGAGGAGAGTAGTCATGTCCCCAAGCACTTTGGTCAAACTTGATTCGGAAGGAGGTACTTCCATCACACCCTTGAGGGATTGTTCCTCACCCTTACATGTTGTGTAGCCTTGGCGACATCATTTATCAAGCTCCAAGCTTCCGCCGTCGTCTTGTTTTTGGAAAGGGAACCACCACTAGAAGTAGTGAGCAATCTCTTATCCGCCGCGCAAAGACCTCCGGTGAAATAGCTAATGAGAAAGTGAATGTCCAATCCATGGTGTTGACAAGATTACAATAGTCTCTTGAATTGAGTCCAGTACTCATATAGAGTCTCTTGGTCCTTTTGCATTATACCAGAGATTTCTTTCCGGATGTAGTCGGTCTTCTCCGGCAGAAAGAACTTGTCTAAAAACTCTCTTTTTAACAAATCCCATTCGGTCGCAACTTCATCCGGTTGGGAGTAGAACCACTCTTTTTCTTGCCCCTCAAAAGAAAAGGGGAAAGCAAAAACCATGATAGCAATCTCATCGGCACCATGCCTTCGAGCTGTAGAACAAGCAACTTGAAAATCTCTCAGATGTCTGATGGGGTCTTGACCCAGAAGTCCATGATACTTGGGAAGCAAATTAATCAAACTATTCTTCAACTCAAAGTTTGGATCAAGATTTAGATACCTAGCTTGCAATGGTTGAAGAATAAGATCCGTCGCCCCTTGTTCGTTCAAGGTGATTCTTTGTGGCTCTGCCATATAGTGTTCACCTGTAGGATGAAAAGATGTATCAGTGGTGTCAACAGAAGAATAAGAAGTAGTGGACTCTAAGTTGCTCTCGGTTCTGTCTAGTGGTTCGGCAAGTCCCTCAAGAGAGGCCGAAGCACTAGTCGTGTAGCTCAACCTCCGCCTAGCTTGCCGAGTGTATAACAAAGTTATTTCAATCTCAGGATCAAACTCGGCTAAGCTAGAGTTCGGTTGGGACCGAGTCATCCAACATAGAATTTATAGCTCATGCATAAAAAGAAATCTAAACTAAAAACAAAATATTGAAAGCAAGTAAACTATCTACACTATTCACATATTAACATAACCAATATCAAGGCATACGTTGCAACCATTCCCCGACAACGGCGCCAAAAGTTTGATAAAGATAGAATTATCGTTGATCTATAATTTTATCAATAGAAAAGCAATGTCATTGTCATAGTAAAGTCCTAGAATTTGATTGTCACAAAGTCAACCCATATATAAAGTAACCGAGAGTATTGGTCTCGGGTCGTCCTCAAGAGAATGGGCAAACATGTGCATCAATATTGGTTAGAATTTCGGGGCTGGGAGTCATGAGCAAGAATTTAAACTACTAAACTTAACATGCAAGAAATCTTAAAGTGTAAGAAACTAAATCAAGTAACTAAGGCAAGGTATGAGCAATTTCAATCTAGCAAGCGAACACATAAGCTACTTCTATTCTAAGACTAAGTAAACAACTAAACTAGCTACAACAAGAACTAAACAATTGGGATTTTTAGGTTTCAAATATGAATGATAAAAGGCACTCTTGGCTAGGCATGGGAATTGGGGGTCACTATCCTTGTCTAATAACCATATCTTGACAATTATGAGGAATCAAGCTCATTAAGTCTACCTCTAGCTTGAAGTACATATAATGTCTACTTCAAAGCATTAAGTATG
Source organism: Arachis ipaensis (assembly GCF_000816755.2). Lineage (NCBI taxonomy): Eukaryota > Viridiplantae > Streptophyta > Magnoliopsida > Fabales > Fabaceae > Arachis > Arachis ipaensis. The sequence goes on from NC_029790.2 coordinate 42,553,610, forward strand.
TCAAATGGCTTGATCAATCTCAACTCATATGTCCCAGTCTGACTACTAATTGACTTAGTAGTAGATTGGTGTCAATGGGTATCAACTTGACCACTAGGGCTCTCAAATCACCAAATCAATTAGACTTAATGACTCAAGTTTACCCAATTCCCTTAACCTAGGCCAAGAGTAAAGAAAACTACTCCATAATCAAAGGAAACATTTCATCAAACACATGGTATGCATTAATAAAAGACATATTCAAATTGCAAATTAATTGGAAACTACAAGTACCCACTAACAATTATCAATAGAAAACAACTTAACACTATTAATCATAGAAAACATCAATGCACTAATAGAAATTCAAGATCCACAAAGTTCATAAAATAAGAAGAAAAGGGAATTAACAAGAAAACAGAAATTCAACACAAGATCTAAACAAAATGAAAACTAGAGAACTCAAATTAAGTAACTGAAACTAAAATTAACAAAATCCAATTCAGAAATTCAACAATGGAAGATCAAATCAAACTAGATCTAGAAAGGAGTACGAGTTTCTCTCTCTAGAAAAACAAAAACCAAAAACTAGCTCAAATTATGTGTAAAGTGTAAAATGATTGATCCCTCCTTCCCCTTTCAGTTCCTGGGTCTTTTCCATGCAGAATGCAGTTGGATTTGGGCCTGGAGCTCCTCAGAAATCGCCAGCCATGAGTTCATTAATGATGTCACGTGCTGGGCGTCACGCGTGCGCGTCGGTCATGCGTGCGCGTCATCTGAGTTTTGTAAGCCACGCGTACGCATCGATGGGGTTTCTGCTCAGCCACGCAAATGCGTTAACTTTTGCGCGCCAATCCTAGAACCATGCTCCCACGCGTGCGCCTTACGGCCAAATCTCCAAAGCTCAACTTTTCATGTTCCTTCTACTTGTGCATGCTTCCCTTCCATCTTCTAGGCCATCCTTGCCCTATAGATCCTGAATTCACTCAACAGACACATCACAGCATCGAATGGTAATAGAAGAGGATTAAAATATAGCATTTTTAAGGTAAAAGAAGCATGTTTTCACCTATGAAGCAAAATTGGGAAGGAAACACAAAACCATGCAATTTATATGAATAAGTGCGAAAAATATTGACAAAACCTCCCAAATTCTACACAAGATAAACCACAAAATTGGGATTTATCAATAACCCATCGACATGATTGTCTGTATTGGATCCAAATACTAACTTCTGATACTCCTTTGTCAACAGTACATTTTTAACATTTTGCACTGTGATTTTAGATCGATTATATAATTGAAGTAGTGATGTCAACAAGATCATAGCTTGATTAATATCTTTGACTTTTATTCCAGCTATAGCAACATTAGATATCATCTGATTAAATTCATCTATGTCAACTCTCATCGATTTATCTCTTGAATATTTAAATGTATACGATCTCTTCCTTTGATACAACTTGTTGGACAAGGTTTTGACATAATTTTTTTTATCTAATGACTTCCACAATCAATTAACAGTTTTTTCTACTATTACCTCTCGTAACACGTTGTCTGCTAGACATAAATAGGTTGTACTTCTTGCTTTTGTCATTGTATCTACGTTTTTTATCATCAGATATAACACCCTACCACACAGAGCCTTACGCTTAAGTCGTAAAGAAGAGGTGGTGAGGTATTACGACCTCTAAAAGTAAAATACGTACATAAATATAGTTGAAAGAATTTATAATTAGGAGCCTTGAAAGAATTTAAAGAGTTATTGGCTTTTTTTTCTCCGCATGAAATTGTTTTTCTTTTTGTTGCATCTTTGCTTTTTGCTGCTTTTTCTTGCTTCAAGAATCAATTTCTTTTGATTTTTTAGATCACCAATAATACTTCTCCTTTTTCGTTATTCTTTCAAGAGCTAACATTCTTAATTCCAATTTCAAATATGCACTGTTCATTCATACATTCAGAAAACAAAAGCAATGCCACCACATCAAGATAATTGGACTATTCTTAAGATAAAACTCGAAAACTCATGCATCTCTAATTCTTCTAAAAAAATTCACTATTTTATTCAAGTTTGATGATGATAAGAGGAATATTTTATAACTAATTGACGGAAATAAAAACTAAATTATTATTAATGCTTATGCATTTCTGTAAATTAAAAGACAGAAAAATAAAATAGAAACTTAAACACTACTAGTAATAATGTAAACCTAAATATGAGAAACAAAAATTAGAATAACAGAAATAGCAGAGGTGGAACTCAACCACCTTAATCATGGGAGGCGTTGGGTTCTTCAGGGGAGAATTTCTGGTGCTTCAAAGCTTCTAATTCACGCCCTTGCTTCTCTTGCTCCTTGACCAGTTTTCAAATCATGCTAGTTTAATCTTTCTGCACTTCTCTTAGTTGATCCAAGGTGATTTGCAGTTGAATCATAGATGCGTCCAATTGAGTCTAATATTCAATTGGAGGGATCTCTTGTGGAGGCTCAGATGCCTTCCTTTTGGGATGATCCTATGGTACCCTGGCACTTTCCATCACATATTTGGTGATTGGGCTTTTCACTGGGATAAATGTGTCTATGTGAATTAGGACTTTAGCCTCTTGACATAGGCGAAAGATAAGGTTTGGATAGGCTAGCCTGGCTTGAGTGGACATCCTGTTTGCAAACTTGTACATCTTACGGGGAATTATTTGGTGAACTTTAACCTCATTCCCCATCATAATGCAGTAAATCATCATGGCTCTTGCTATAGTGACTTCAGAGCGGTTACTAGAGGGAAGTATAGAACACCCAATAAAGTCTAGTCATCCTCTAGCAATTGGCTTGAGGTCCATTCTTTTCAGCTGGTTTGGCTTGCCTTTTGTATCCTCAATCCATTGAGTTCCAGGCAGACATATGTCCTCTAGGACTTGATCCGGCTTTGGATTGGCTATCACCCTTCTATTAAAGGATTCAGAGTCATCCCTTTGTAAGGGTAATTTAAAGATCTCTCTCTGAATCTTCCCTCTGACCATAGTGCAAAAAGTATGGAATGCTTGTCCATCTTTCTTTTACTTATTTGTCATCCACAGATTTGCATAAAATTCATGGATCATGTTTGTTCCAACATTGATCTTAGGGTTGGCTAGAATCTCCCAGCCTCTCTTTTGAATTTGCTCTTGAATCTCCGGGTATTCATCTTCTCCTAATTTGAATCTTTCCTCTGGGATTACTAGCCTCTTACACATTATTTTGTAATAATATTCTTCATGTTGCTTGGTGTAGAATCTGACAGGTTTGAAAACAACTGTTGGGCCGTCTTCTTTCTTGTTTCTTGAAGTGAGCTTTCTACTTTTTGGAGCCATGAGATTCAAATGGAGTGAGAAAGCAAGGCTCCTTCCACATCAAACCTAAAAGGTTTGCTCATCCTTGAGCAAAAGGAAGAAAGGAAGATGAAAAAAGCAAAGGAGAGGAGAATAAGAGAAGGGTTATTCGAATGGAAGAGGGGGAATGAGGGAGTGGAGAACACGGATATATAGAGGGAGGGGAGGGAGGGTTTTGAATTTAATTAGAGAAAAGATAAGGAAGATATGATTTTTAGTAAAAGATAGTAAAAGATAGGTTTTAAAATAAAAAATATATGAAAAAGATAAAATGATAGGGTAGAATATATGAAAAAGATTTTAAATATTTGAAAAAAAAGTTGCAAAGAATATGAAATTTGAAAAAGATTTGAGAAAGAATTGAACAAGATTTGAAAAGATTATTTTAAAATTTGAAAAGATATGTAAAGAAATTGAATTTGAAAGATAATGATTGAAAAGGATTTGAATTGAAAGTCATGGAATTTCAAAATCAAAATTTAAGATGATAGGTTTTAATGGAAAAAGAAGATAAGACGAAGAAAAGATAAGATTTTTTTGAAAAGTTATATTCCTTGCCCTCTTTCTGGCATTAAACGCCCAGAATGGCTTGATTTTGACATTTAACGCTGGCTGTTCCTCCTTTCTAGGTGTTGAACGCTCAGCCAGTGCCCTCTAGCTGGTGTTCAACGCCAGGATTGCTTCCCATTGTAGGCGTTGAACGCCTAGCTGGTGCCCCCTGGCTGGCGTTCAACACCAGGTTGTCACCCTTTCATGGGCGTTAAACTCCCATTCTTCACCCTTTTCTAACGTTCAACGTCAGAAAGGTGCTTCCTCTAGGGTGTTTTGCTTCTTGTTCTACATCATTCTGTCTCTGTTTAAACACTCTTAATGATCACTAACATTAAAAAAGCAAAGTAATAAAACTAATTATGAAGAAAACTAACTAAAAGACGAGAATAATTAGAGAAATAGAAAATAACATGCTATTGATGATTGGGTTGTCTCCCAACAAGCGCTTCTTTAATGTCTTTAGCTGGACTTTACTGTACTTAGCTCAATAGCAGTGTTGAGCCTCCTGGCTCAATATCTCCTTCAAGGTAATGCTTAACTTTCTATGCATTGACAGTGAACCTGCTGTCTGGGTCTTTACCTTGAAGTTCTATGTACCCATAGGGTTATACACTAGTAACCACATAGGGTCCCTTCCAATGGAATTTGAGCTTCCCTGGAAATAATCTGAGTCCTGAGTTGAACAGCAGAACCTTCTGGCCTGGTTCAAAGACTCTGGAAGCTTTCCTATCATGCCATTCTTTTGCTTTTTCTTTATAGATCTTTGCGTTTTCAAATGCAGCTAAGCGAAATTCGTGCAACTCATTCAGTTGGAGTAGCTATTTTTCTCCAGCTGCTTTAGCATCAAGGTTGAGGAATCTGGTTGCCCAATAGGCCTTGTGTTCCAGTTCCACTAGCAGATGACAAGATTTTTCATACACCAATTGATATGGTGATGTTCCTATAGGGGTCTTGATGGTTGTTCTGTATGCCCATAGATCATTATCAAGTTTTCTAGCCCAATCCGTTCTAGAGGCACTTACTGTCCTCTCCAGGATTCGCTTTAGTTCTCTATTTGAGACTTCAGCCTGCCCATTTGTCTAGGGATGGTATGGTGTTGCCACTTTATGGCGAACTCCGTAAAGGCTCAAAATAGAGTCAAGCTATTTGTTGTAGAAATGAGTACCTTTATCACTAATCAATGTCTGAGGGACACCAAACCTGCTGAAAATGTTCTTCTGGAGGAACTTCATTACTACTCTAGTGTCATTAGTAGGTGATTCTATTGCTTCAACCCATTTAGACACATAATCTACTGCTACCAGGATGTATGTGCTTGAGTACAAAGGTGGGAAGGCTCCCACGAAGTCTATACCCCATACATCAAATAACTCAATCTCTAGGATTCCTTGCTGAGGCATGTCATGACCATGAGGAAGATTGCCAGCCCTTTGGCAACTGTCACAGTTACGGACAAACTCTCTAGAGTCCTTAAAGAGTGTGGGCCAGTAGAAGCCACTTTGGAGAACCTTTGTGGCAGTTCGCTCACCTCCAAACTGTCCTCCATAGTCTGAGCCATGGCAGTGCCATAGGATTTTGTGTGCTTCTTCTTCAGACACACAGCGTCAGATAATCCATCTGAGCATCTTTTAAAGAGATATGGTTTATCCCACAAGTAGTACTTTGCATCATGCATGAGTTTTCGAGCTTGCTGCCTATTATACTCTTTAGGAATGAATCTTATAGCCTTGTAATTTGCAATATCTGCAAACCATGGTGCTGTCCAAATGGCAAAGATTTGCTTATCTGGAAAGGTTTTGGATATGTCAGTGGAGGGGAGAAAATCCCCTACTACTGGTTCAATCTGAGATAAATGGTCAGCCACTTTATTTTCTGTCCCCTTTCTGTCTCTAATTTCTATATCAAACTCTTACAGGAGTAACACCCATCTTATAAGTCTGGCTTAGAATCCTACCTGGTGAGGAGATATTTTAGAGAAGCATGGTTAGTATAGATAATTACTTTAGATCCTACTAAATAGGATCTGAACTTTTCAATGGCATAAACCACTACAAGTAATTCCTTTTCTGTAGTGGTATAATTCGTCTGTGTGTTATTTAAAACATGACTGGCATGATAACTGACACGCAGAAACTTGTCATGCCTCTGTCCCAGAAATGTGCCAATGGCATGGTCACTGGCATCACACATCAGCTCGAATGGTAAGTTCCAGTTGGGTGCAGAGATTACAAGCACAGTGATAAGCTTAGCTTTTAGAGTCTCAAAGTCTTGCAGACACTCTTGGTCAAAGACAAATAGAGTGTCAGTGGTGAGTAAGTTGCACAGGGGTTTTGAGATTTTAGAAAAATTCTTTATAAACCTTCTGTAGAATCCTGCATGTCGCAGGAAACTTCTGATTCCTTTGCCATTAGTGGGTGGTGGTAGCCGCTCAATCACCTCCACCTTAGCTTGGTCCACTGCTATTCCCTTGTTCGAAATCCGATGCCCAAGGACAATTCCTTTAGTCACCATGAAGTGACATTTTTCCCAGTTTAAAACCAGGTTTGTCTCTTGGCTTCGTTTGAGAACTAGGGCTAGATGGTCAAGATATGATTCAAATGAATCTCCAAAGATAGAGAAGTCATCCGAATACTTCAAGGAACCTATCCACCATATCAGAGAAGATAGAGAGCATACATCTCTGAAAGGTGGCAGGTGCATTGCACAGGCCAAATGGCATCCGCCTATAAGCAAACACACCATATGGGCATGTGAATACTATCTTTTCTTGATCACGTAGGTCTACTGCAATTTGATTGTAACCAGAATAACCATCCAGGAAACAATAAAAGGCATGTCCTGTTAGTCTCTCTAGCATTTGATATATGAATGGTAAAGGAAAATGATCTTTCTTGGTGGCATTGTTAAGCCTTCTATAGTCAATGCAGATGCGCCACCCTGTAACTGTCCTTGTAGAAATCAGTTCATTCTTTTCATTATGAACCACTGTCATGCCACCCTTTTTGGGAATAACTTGGACAAGGCTCACCCAAGGGCTGTCAGAGATGGGATAAATAATCCTACCCTCCCATAATTTAGTGACTTCCTTCTGCACCACTTCCTTCATGGCTAGATTCAGTCACCTTTGTTGTTGTACCACCGGTTTGCCGCCATCTTCCAGTAGGATTTTGTGCATGCAACGGTTTGGGCTAATGCTCTTAAGGTCACTTATAGTCCATCCAAGAGCTGTTTTGTGTGTTCTTAACACTTGAATTAGTGCTCCCTCTTCCTGTGGCTCTAAGGTAGAGCTTATAATCATAGGATAGGTGTCCTCATCCCCTAAAAATGCATATTTTAGGGATGATGGTAATGGTTTGAACTCGAGTTGAGGAGGTTTCTCCTCTTCCTTAGGAACAGTCAAAGTTTCCTGTATTTTATCTGCTACCTCCAACTCGAGCTGGGCATCATAAAAGATGTCATCTAGCTCTTCTTCGAGCCTCTCAACCATGTTCACTTCTTCTACCAGGGAGTCAATGATATCAATGCTCAAACACTCCTCTGGGGTGTCTGGATGCTGCATGGCTTTGACAGCATTCAGCACAAACTCTTCCTTGTTGACTCCCAGGGTTACCTCTCCTTTTTGAACGTCAATGAGAGTCCGTCCTATTGCTAGGAAGGGTCTTCCTAGAATGAGGGCTGCACTCTTGTGCTCTTCCATTTCCAACACCACAAAGTCTGTGGGGAAAGCAAGGGATCCAACCCTAACAATCATGTCTTCAATCATGCCTGATGGAAGTTTAATAGACCCATCAGCGGGTTGGAGACATATACGAGTTGGTTTAACTTCGTGAGTTAAATAGAGCTTCTTTATGAGTGATGCAGGTATGAGGTTAATGCTTGCCCCAAGGTCGCACAAGGCTCTCTTTGTGCAGGCGTCTCCCAAGGTGCATGGTATTATAAAGCTGCCAGGATCCTTAATTTTCTCTAGTAAGCTCTTTTGAATGACTGCACTGCATTCTTCAGTGAGGAAGACTATTTTTGCCTTTCTCCAATCCTTCTTATGAGTTAAGATGTCCTTCATAAACTTAGCATAATCAGGTATCTGTTCAAGAGCCTCTGCAAAAGGGATCTTGATCTCTAATATTCTGAGATAATCTGTAAAGCGGGCAAACTATTTATCTCTTTCCGCCTGATAGTGTTTCTGAGAAAATGGCATCTTGGCCTTATACTCATCAATCTTAGTTGATGTAGGCTGAGTGCCTAATGTACTAGAAAGGAGGTTACTAACTTACTTATGAGGGGTGTTGTCAGCACTTGTATGTGTCTGACTACCCTTATTTGGGCATTCAATGCCCTTGTTGCTGCCCGCTTTCTGGCGTTCAACGCCAGGAATACTGTCTCTTGTTGGGCGTTCAACGCCAAGAGTGGGTATCTCTTCTTGGCGTTGAATGCCAAGATTGCTTCCCCCAATTGGGCGTTCAACGCTAGGGGCAGATACCCCTTCTTGGAGTTGAACACTAATGACATTCCTCTTTGGGCGTTCAATGCCCTCAGAGATGTCTTGGACAGCAGTCTGGTATCCATCTATTAGCTTTTCTTCCCTTGATCTCCTGTTACACTGAGGTTGAATGTTTAATGATTTTCCACTCCTTAGTTGAATGGCCTGACACTCTTTTGTTATCTGCTTAGATAATACTACCTTGTTTGACTCAGCTGGGCTTCTACATTCCTGTTGAGAGCCTGAGTTTCTCTCAAAGCCTCTTGTAATTCCAGCAGTTGCCGGGCAAGAGCATGTAGTTGCTGAGTCAATGGGCCATCTTGTTCTGGAGGGTTAGGTTCAATAGATATTGCCTTAATCTCTCTTTTCATAGAAGTCTCAGCAGCTGAGTACAGATGCTGGTTAGTGACAACTGTCAATAAGCTCGTGAGCCTCTTCAATTGTTTTCCTCGTATGCATAGAGTCACCAGCAGAGTGGTCTAAAGACATCCGGGCCATATCTGTAAGGGCATAATAGATAATGTCTAATTGCATCCATTCTGAAAATATTTTAGTGGGGAATTTCCAGAGCATTCTCCTATACCTCCCCCAGGCATCATGAAGAGATTCACTGCCCTCTTTCTTGAAGCCTTGAATATCCAATCTTAACTGGGTCAGCTTCCTTGGGGGGAAGTATTGATTTAGAAACTTATCTACTAGCTGTTTCTATGTTTTCAAGCTAGATTTAAGCTGGTTATCTAACCACCTCTTTGCTTGGTCTCTTACAGCAAAGGGAAAAAGTAGCAGTTTGTTAACAACCTGATCTACTCCCTCAATGTGTACTGTGTCAGCAATTTATAGAAATTTTCCCAGGAACTCAGTAGGTTCTTCCTGTGGAAGTCCAGAGTACTGGCAGTTTTGCTGCACCAGAATAATGAGCTAGGGATTGGGTTCAAAGTTACTTGCTCCAATGGGAGGTATATTAATACTTCTCCCATAGAAGTCAGGACTGGGGGACATGTAGGACCCCAAAGTTCTTCTGAACTGTTCAATCCCATTTGGGTTCATGGTGAAAGAAAGGTAGAAAAAAGAAGTAAAGAGAAAATAGAATTAGATTATTTTTGTTTTTATTTTTATTTATTAATTAAATTCAAAAATAAAAACTTAATTAATAAAAAATATTTGAAAATTAGAAGGTAGTTTTCGAAAAAGGAGAGAGAGGAGAATTAGTTAGGAAGTTTAGAAAAAGAAGAAAGAGAAAACAAGTAACTAATTAAGACAGATTTGAAATTAAGATAAGATAGAAGATTAGAAAAGATTTGATTTTAAAATTTAAAATTAGAAAAGATAAGATAGAAATTTGAAAAGATTTGAAAGAGATAAGATTTGAAATTTTGAAATTGAATTTTAAAATTTGAATAAGATAAGATAAAATTTTTGAATTTTAAAGTAAGATAAAAAGATAAGATAGTGATTTGAAAAAGATATGATTTTTGAAAAGATTTGAAATTAAGATAAGATAAGATAATGATTTTGAAATTAAAATTTAAAAATTTTGTTGCAATTTTCGAAAATTAAAGTGAAAAGGTAGAAAAGGTATTTTTTATTTTTTTTGAATTAATGAAGAAAGAGAAAAACAACCAATTGACATCAAACTTAAAATTCTTAGATCTAAAGACACTAAGTTTCGAAAATCTTAAAGAAAAACACCAAAAGACACCAAACTTAAAATTTTAAAGACCAAAACAAAAAGAAAAACAAGAACAACTTGAAGACTAAGAAGAACACCAAGAACAAGCCCGAAAAATTCAAAGTAATTAAAGAACATGCAATAGACACCAAACTTAAGATTTGACACTAGACTCAAACAAAAGACACTATATTTGAAATTTTTTTTTGAAAAGAATACCAAGAAAATTCGAAACTTTGACACGAACAAGAACAAAGACTCAAACAAAAAAAATAAAGATAAAAAATGAAAAGAAAAGGTTTTTTTCAAAAAAATTTGAATTTTTTCTAAAAAGAAAATAAAAGAATTAAACAAAATTAAAAACAATACCTAATCTAAGCAACAAAATAATCCGTTAGTTTGTTCAAACTCGAACAATCCCTGGCAACGGCACCAAAAACTTGCTGTGCGAAATTTAACTTCGCACAACTGAACCAGCAAGTGCACTGGGTCGTCCAAGTAATGCATGAGGTGAGCCAGGGTCGGTCCCACGATGATTGTCGTCTTGGATCAAACAGTGGTTATCTTGTAAATCTTAGTCATGCGGATATAAAAGTTGTTCAGTTGTTTAAGCACATAAAAGTAAAATAAAGATAACGTTACTCAGTGGTTGTGAATTCAATGATAAGAAGATGGTTAAGGCTTCGGAGATGCTTTGTTCTTCTGGATCAATACTTTCTTACTATCTACTCCAACTGTGAATGTTTTTTTCTATAGCAGGTTGTATGTGATCAACGCCGGTTGAGAGGCCGCCTATCTTCCTCTAGGTTGAACACGAGGTTTAGTATGCATCCAGTCTGAATGAGGGTGAAGCTCCTACAGTCCATCCCCTTGGTGATCCTACTCAAAACGCCACAGACAAGGTCGAATCTTCTGGATTAGAGAATGCTGTGCCTTGTTTCTAGCCTTTACCATAAAAACCCTAATCTCCCCATACCTCACCTGAACTGATGTCTCGAGAAGTCCCCAACGAAGTCGTGGATTAGCCGTCTAAGAGATGTATCCTCAAGCTAGTGGTTTATTGATATCCGATGAAAGACGCTCGCTGAACCCATGTAGAATAGAGATAACTTGTGATGATTCAACTCATTCATAAGGCTGAAGAATGAAGATACATCTTAGGAGAGAATGAAACACGAATTGAAATAGAACAGTAGTGCTTTTATTAATCCATAAAACTCAGCAAAGCTCCTAACGTTAACCTAGGTGGTTTAGTGGCTCATATTGTACAATGAAACTGGAAAATATGAAATAATGTTCTATGGTGGTCGAAGATAATGGGGGAGGAAGAAGATCCTAAAACAAGGGTGATCTTCTCCTATATATACTAATCTAATAACTAAGGATTACAAAAATATGATAGGCTTAGGCTTGTATTGTGAAAATCTACTTTTAGGGCCCACTGGGTGAGTGTTTGGGCTGAGCTAAGGGTGTCTCCATGTGCTAGTAGGCTCCTTCAGCGTTGAACGCCTGCTTGGGACACCTTTGTGGGCATTGGACGCCAGCTGCTCCCATTTGGGCGTCCAACGCCAGGAAGGGGGTAGATGGATGGCGTCGAATGCTAGTTTTGGGCCTTCATCTCCAAAGACAAGTATAGACTATTATATAATGCTAGAAAGCCTCGGATGTTAGCTTTCCATAGCCGTTGAGAACGCTCCATTTGGGTATCTGTAGCACCAAAAATGCTTGCTTAAATGCATAGAGGTCAGATCCTGATAGCATCTGCTACTCTTTCCTTGCCTTTAAATCAGACTTTATCAAAACTCTCAGATTTCATCCATTAAATACCTGAAATCACCATAAAATACAACAACTCATAGTAGAATCCAAAAATGTGAATTTTACACCAAAACCTATAAAAACATAATAAAACTTAAACAAAACATGCTAAAAACTATATGAAAAGGATGTCAAAAAGCGTATAAAATATCTGCTCATCATGATGTAACCACAATGAACCTAGAATTGTGCTTCCAACCACTAACCATCTCTCTTTTACTCTTCGAACCACAAATATTCCTATGTTGACCATCCGTTTCAAGCAAACCGTACTAAAGTGGGATAATAAAGTTTAAGGACAAGAATTTTACCCACTAGAATGATGTAATGGACGATGGTAACTTCAGAGGAGATGCTTCCAACGGTCTTGACACGGCAATTTCTACTCCCGTCCATCCTCTTTGAAGGGCTTCCACCAATTGACAAGATGCTTCAAGCTCTACCTCTTGCCAAGCTTCCTCAAGTTCACATGCTTCTTCACCAATGTCTTCTAGCTCTTCCCCATCACTTAAGTCATAACTTGGAGGTTGCATAAGATCTATGTCAACATCCATTTCAAATTCAACCAGAGAAGGCTCAAAAAGATCATCAAGGGGATTGATCAATGTGGACAAAAAATCACTAATGATGGAATCCAGTTCTTTGGTTGGTCCTCCACATTCGTCAATGGGAGTGTCTTGATTGAATGAGCTTGGGTAGGAGGCTATATGGTTAACCGCTTCAGTCATGGTAGCCACCATGTCTTTCAACCCCTTTAGCTTCTTTTGATCCTCTTCTTCTTGATTTTGAAGACGAGAATAAAGATCCTTTTGTTCTTGCATTAAGAGTTGGAAAGCTTCATTCACTAAAGGCGATGGTGGGGAAGAGGGTTCATTGTTTGGGAGGGACGTTTCATAATTAGAAGGTAGTTCATATTGGTGAAAGTCTTGAGGTGGTATATATGGAGATGGTGATTCTTGGGAGTATTGGTGTTGGAATGGTGGTGTCTTTGAAAATGGCTTATATGGTTGTGGATATAGTGGGTATGGGTTAGGATCGTATGGAGGTGGGTGGTGGTATGGGGCTTGTGAGTATGGTTGTTGAGGGCTATGTTGAGGGAAGGAGTTATATGCATGTGGTGGTTGTGGTTGAAAACTGATAAGGAGATTCGCCAGCGATGCGCACGCGTCACCCACACGTACGCGTGAAGAGGAATTTCGCCATTGACACGTACGCGTGACCCATGCGTATGCGTGACAAGTGGCACGTGACCTTACTAAAGGCAATACACTAGGGGCGATTTCTGAGCTCAAGGAGGCCCAAATCCAACTCATTTCTGATGCTTTTGAACCCAAGGATTGCAAGGGAAGGGGGGGTGGGGAAGGGGTCATAGTATAGTTTTCATCATGTTTTTGGGTAGAATTCTAAAGAGAGAGGCTCTCTCCTTTCTCTAGATTTTAGGGTTCTTTTTTCAATTCCTTTTAGATGTAGATTTTAATCTTGTTCCATTTTAGTTTTCCTTTACTTTTATTTATTCTAGCACTTTAGTTGATCTACTTCTCTTGTTAATTTCTTATTTTTGCTCTCTTTTATGTTTATGAACCCTTGTTGGATTTTAATTTTCTTTTAATGCAATTTTATATGTCCATGTCTTTTTATGTTTATCTTTATTGCCATTGTTGATTTCTTGTTCTTGTTAGTCATAGCTTTTATTGATTCTTGTATTTTGTGATGTTTACTTTTATTGCACTCTAGGTGTTTATTAAAATGTTTTCTCTAGTTGTTGAGTAGTTTTCTTTACTCTTGGCCTAGGCTAAGGGAATTGGGTGACCTTGAGTCATTGGGTCTCATTGAATTGGTGATTTGAGAACCCTTAGTGATCAATTTGATACCCATCAACGCTAGCTTACTACTAAGTCAATTAGTAGCTAGGTTGGGACTTATGTGTTGATGTTGATCAAGCCTATTTGTCGTACTTCAAGCATTAAAGTAGACTTTTGACGTACTTCAAGCATAGAAGTAGACTTGATGGGTTGGTCCCTTATAATTGTCAATACATGGTTCGTAGACAAGGATGGTGATCTCAATTCCCATGCCTTAGCCAAGAGTTGTTTGCTTTTCCTTTATTAGTTAATTGTCATTTACTTTCTTGTCATTTACTTTTCTTGTCAATTCCTGAATCAAACCCTTTTTGTTCCTTCATAGCCAATAATTGAGCACTTCATTGAAATTCCTTGTGAGATGACCCGAGGTTTAAATACTCTCGGTTATTTTATTGGGGTTTGTACTTGTGACAACCAACTTAAAACTTTGATTGAGTATTATTTTTTGGTTGGAAACTATACTATCAATGGAATTATTTGTGTGAAATTCTTAACCGACGATAATGCTTCTTTCAAGTTTTTGGCGCCATTGTCGGGGAATTGCAATGGTGTTATGTTATTGGCTATTTTATATATGTTGATATTGTGAATATGATTTTTTGTTAGTTTTTGCTTGCTTTAGGAGTTAGTTTTTATTAGTTCTTATTAGTATTTGTGTTTATTTTCTCTTGTCACTATGAATTCTTACCACTTTGACTATGAGTTTCGTTACAATTATGTTGTAGAGAATGAAAGCTTCAATGAGGAACCACATTGAGGGAATAGATATCAAATTAGGGAGGAGCCACATGTTTATGATCAACCTTCATGGCAACAACCTCCTCTAATCTCTTATCGCTACAATCTACCCCATAATGCACATAATTATGAACCAATCCCTCAACATTGTTGTCAACCTCATTCACAAGCCTTATACCACCATTCACCTCCATATGACCCTAACCTATATCCACCATACCAATCACCATATGAACCACACCTAGAGCCACCACCATTCCAACACCAATACTCCCAAGAACCACCATTTCCTTATACACCATCTCAAGACTTTCACCAATTTTAACCACCTTCCAATTATGACACTCTTCCTTCAAACAATAAACTCTCTCTTCCACCACTACCTTCATTGGACGAATCCCTCCAACCCCTTATGCAAGAACAACAAGGACTTCTAACTCGTTTCCAGAAGCAAGAACAACCACCTTCATTGGACGAATCCCTCCACTATCTGCGCGTACGAGCGCTGCGCGCGTACGCGTGCATTAAGCATTTTCGCCAATCCGCGCGCACGCGCCATGTACGCGTACGCGTGGATTGAGAAATTCCACCCCCAAGCCAAAAACCCGAGAGTTGTGCGAACGCTGCGCGCGCCTTGTGCCTTTGGCACAAAACCACTGACGCGTACGCGTACATGACGCGTACGCATCACTCTTCCAAAAAAAAAACATCGATGCGCGCGCACCATGCGCGCGTACGCGTTGATTTGCACCCTGTTTTTTTCTCCTTTCTCCTTTCTCCTTTCTCCTTTCTTCTTCTTTCTTCTTTTCTTCTTCTTTCTTTCTACCTTTCTTCTTCCTCTCTTGAAAATAAATAAATAAATAAATAACTAAAATACTAAAAATTTTTTTTCTCTTTTCTTCTATTTTCTTTTATTGCATTTGCTTACTTTCATTCATTGCATTTTAATTTTGATTTTATAGCTTGTTGCAATTTTCTTTTTTTNTCTTTTTTTAAGTTTCTTATTTTAATAATGGTGTTGAATTTTTCTATTCAATCGTTGAGAATTTCTTGCATTATTTTGGTGTCTCTTGACTTGTTTGATATTGATGGGTGATGAAACTTTTAAATCAATGCTTAATCTTGTATGACTCTTGTGTCTTTGTGCATTGATATGACCTAATATTGTTTTTCATGACCCACTTTTTCTTATTTGAACTTGATGCTCAATATGTTCTTCATGCTTTGATTTTACTCTTTCATCAAGTGTTAGTTCATATGCCCTTTGCCTATATTGTTTTCTCACTCACATGTTGTAGCTACCATGTAGTGAGAACCTTACCCTTATTTGGCATTAGCCCCCGCCTATGTTCTCTTTGCTTTGATATCTTTGTTATAGGCTTAATTTTCTTTCTTTTTCTCTCCCTTTAGGTTGGCCACCATGAAAGGAGGAAAAGAAAAAGCTTTTAAATGGGGCAACAAACAAGTCTTCCGCACAACCTTTCGAAGAAGCTCATCAATTGTAGCAACCCATCCACCTTGCTCTTCTTTGCATGCATCGAGGACGGTGCAATCTTCAAGTGTGGAGAGGTCGTTTGACCGATCTCCATGTGTAACAATTTCCATTTCAACACCAATTTTTTTATTTTTCTTCGTTAGATAGTTGTTGCATTGCATGATAGGTTGCATGTTAGTTAGAATTTATACATATTTTTACCACTTCTTTCCTATTAGGACTACTTGGTTAGGGTGATGATTTCTTTTCCAAGAAATTATTTTTAGGGCAACCTACCAATTCAAAAATTTTTTGCTGAACTTTCTTGAAAGAATTTATTTTGGAACACGGTTTTGAGCTAAGAACACAAGCTTGTGAGATTTGAGCCTAATGGTGTGGTTACATCTTATAACCACTTATTTTTCCTTCTTGTGTGCATTGTTCTCTTTCTATGATTGTGATCTTTGATTTGTTTGATTCTTTATGTCCATTATTTTGTGTATTCATGCATTTATATGATTGAGGCCATCATTTCAAATAACTCACTTACCCAAATAGCCTACCTTTTATCTTCCATTGTTAGCCAAATTTGAGCCTACGATTAACCCACTTTGTTCTTAATTTAGCACATTACAAGCCTTGAAGCGAAAAACAATAAAAGTCCTTAATTTGTATCTTTGATTAGCTTAGGCTAGTGTGTGTGTGTGTCATGTAAGTATGGGAAATCTTGGAACATTGGGTGAATAAAAGGGTAGTTTTGTATTTTTTTTGTTGTAAATATTGGGAATTGGGTACATGCTCATGTGTTAATTAAAATGTAAAACCATATGCATTGATGTTCTTGTATGTAGCTTGAAAGAAAAAAAAAAGAGAAAAACAAAAGAAAAAAAAAGAAAAAAAATAGAAAAAAGAAAGAAACAAAGAAAAAGAAAGAAATAAAAGGGGGACAAAATGCCCCAAAGCAAAGCTATGCGTAAGTGTTGTGAAATGAAAAGGAATACATGAGTATGTGAAAAAGTGAGAAAAATGGGTAGTTAGGTTAGTTTTGAAATTGTATAGGATGTCATAGGTTAGGTGAGAAGTTTAAGCTTATCAAAGATTCAAATTTCAAGCTCACTTGACCAAATATGCATCCTTACCTTGACCCTAGCCCCATTACAACCTAAAGAAAAGACCTCATGATACTTGTACGCATGCATGAAATATATGTTGATTGTTAGAAGAAAAACAAATCTTAGAAAGCATGATTAGGGGAGAATTGAGAGAATCGACCCTACACACTTGAGCGACTAGAGTGCAAACACTTTCGGTGAGGGTTCAATGCTCAATTCCTTGATTCCCGGCTTTCATGAGCTTTCTTCTTGCAAGTCTACTTGAACTTCATTTTTATACTTGAATTGGTAGGATTCATGAGTCGTCATAGGACCTTGGCCCTACTTGTGCATGTATATCTTGGAGATTGATTTATTTTTAACCAAGTAGGTAGGATCATTTTGCATTTAGTTGCATTCATATAGATAGATACATATAGTTTAGGTTGCATTTAGATTAGTCACATTGAATAAATGTTGATATCCTTTGCTTTCTCTTGGTTTAAGCATGAGGACATACTTGGTTTAAGTGTGGGGAGGTTGATAAACCCCATATTTAGAGTTTATCTTGTGTTGAATTTAGAGGGTTTTGTCAACCTTTCTCCCATTTATCCAATAAAATAGCATGTTTTTGTAAATTCTCCTTTAATTGTACTTAAGAGTGAAAACATGCTTTTTAAGTCCTTAATTGTTTAATCTTTATTTACCTTTGATTCCATTAGATGCCTTGATATGTGTGTTAAGTGATTTCAGATTTAGGAGGCAAAGATTGGATCAAGGGAATGAAGGAAAAGCATGTAAAAATGGAGAACTCATGAAGAAATGAAGGAATCGCAAAAGTTGTCAAGCCGACCTCTTCATACTTAAACGACCATAACTTGAGCTACAGAGATCCAAATGATGCGGTTCTAGTTGCGTTAGAAAGATGAAATCCGGGGCTTCGAAAAGATATAAGATTTGCCATAGTTGCTACACGTATAGTGACATGTACGCGCACAGTACGCGCACGCGTCGTTGCTGCCATATGATCCACTTAAAGCAATACGTAGCCAGCGAATTCTAAAGCTTTGTGGGCCCAATCCAACTCATTTCTGATGCTATTTGACCCAAGGAGTGAAGGGGGATGAGAAACCTAGTCATTAGTTTAGTTTTATTTTAGTTTTATCATGCTTTAGTTAGTTTCTAGAGAGAGAAGCTCTCTCTTCTCTCTAGAATTAGGAGTAGGTTAGATCTAGATTAAGAATTCTTAGATCTAGGTTAATTTCATGCTTTGGTTTAATTTTCCTTTTGCAATTCTTCTTCTTCTACCTTTCTTCTCTCTAGTTTATCATTTAATTCATGTAATTCTCTACTTTTATGTGGATGCACTTTTGTTCTTCTATCTCTCTTTCAATGCAATTTATGATTCATGTTCCTTTATTGTTGATTTGATTTGTTGTTATTTAATTCCTTGCTATTGAGTAGTGTAGAATTACTTTCCTTGCAATTGAGTAGTGTAGATTTACATTCCTTGCAATTTTACTATGCTTTCCTTTTATGCCTTCCAAGTATTTGATAAAATGCTTGGTTGGATTTTAGAGTAGAATTTTATGCTCTTGGCTTGGGAAGGTAACTTAGAAACTCTTGATTTACTAATGTCCAAGTGATTGACGATTGGGAGCCATTAACTCTAGATCTCACTAATTGATTTGGTGGAGAACTAGGACTTATGGACTTGGATTGACATAGCTCACTTGACTTTCCTCTACTATTAGTTAGGGGTTAACTTAGTGGGGTTGGTCCTTGCCAATTCTCATGTTGTGGTTAGTGATTAGGATAGAGATCCTTGACCACCAAACCTTGCCAAGACCTTTTTGTAGTTGTTAGTTTATTTTCAATGTATTTTACATTTCTTGTTTCCTATCTCAAAAACCCCAAAACATAACTCATAACCAATAACAAGAACACTTTATTGCAATTCCTAGGGAGAATGACCCGAGGTTCAATACTTCGGTTTATAAATTTAGGGATTTGTTTTAGTGACAAACAATCTTTTGTATGAAAGGACTATTGTTAGTTTAGAAGCTATACTTGCAACGAGATTTCAATTGTGAAATTCTAAACCACACAAAAGTCATCTCATCAAAGAGCCAATTGGCCTCATTATGCATAACTATCCAAGACACCCTTATTGTTAAATGTGAGGGATTAATTGAGGAGCACAATGAGAAGGAGAATTTGGAGCTTCAAGGGGAAGAAGAAGAGTTAAAACAAGAAGTGCAACAAGAGGATGAGGTAGAGATAATTGAACCAAAGGAAGTGGTTGAAGATTTAGGAGATGTTAAGTACAAAGAGGAATCTCAAGTTGAAGAGCCTTCTTCCATGGAGGTTGAAAATAATGTTAAGGAGGATAGTGCACAACCTCCAAGGCATATTGAGAGTGAAGAATTGGAAGAAATGGCACAAGCACCAAGTTCCCCTATCTATGATGATTCCGCATCAACATGTGATCCTTTTGAGCTTGATGAATCCTTCCCCATTGAACTTGAAATTGATGTTGAGGTAGATTTCACTCAACCTCCAAGATATGATTTGAGTGATGGAGAAGAGATAGAGGATACTGGTGAAAAAGCATGTGAACTTGAGGAAGCTTAGTAAGAAGTAGAGCATGAAGCACCTTGTCAAGTGGTGGAAGCCCCTAGATGAGGATGGACGGGAGTGGAATATGCATTGTCAAGACCATTGGAAACTCATCTACCTAAATTGCCATCTCATCCTTCATTTGAGTGGGTAAAACTCATAACTCTTAGCTTTATTA
Source organism: Arachis ipaensis (assembly GCF_000816755.2). Classification (NCBI taxonomy): domain Eukaryota; kingdom Viridiplantae; phylum Streptophyta; class Magnoliopsida; order Fabales; family Fabaceae; genus Arachis; species Arachis ipaensis. The sequence goes on from NC_029790.2 coordinate 42,573,432, forward strand.
TCACACTCGAATTTGGCTTGCTTGAAACGGATGGCCAACTTAGGGCGCTTTGTGGAATTAAGCATAAGAGAATGATGTTTAGTGGTTAGCGTTGTAAATCTACGCTCATTATGGTTGGAAGCTCAAACTTGAGGAGCAAGGGTTGGACTAGTGCTCAATTGGATGGGTCTAGGAGGATAGTTTGGTGCCTTAGTGAGAATTCAGCTTTTCTACCACCCGGACGGAATAATGATGATCAATTAGAAGACAGGTGTCATAATAAGATATGGGATCCCGAATCTCAACATGAAGACCAATTTTGGGAGCTCATATATTGTGAAGAACTTCACCCAAACTTGGTGAAGTCGGTTGGAAATTCTGACAACCGTTTGAGGAGAAAGCATCCTTGGAAGTTCAAGGATGAGTACAAGCATAAACCACCTTGACAAGGAGCCTCCCAATTGTCCAACTTAAGGACTTAAACTAAAAGTGCTAGGTAGGATTCACCCCACCATGGTAAACTCTTTCCATTCTCTTGTATATATAATCAATGAATGAATTGAGTTGCCATTGTAGGTAGCTTTTCTTATTTCCTATACCCTTGTACAAATTGCTTTGATTGATAGGTTGCTTCTTAGATTCATGTTTTGAATAGAATAGTTGTTTTGAATTGCATTTTGCTTGAAGTGCAAGTTTTGTTTGTTTTGTCTTTAAAAATTTTCAAAAACTAAAATATTTTTGTCAAATTTGAATTTTGGTTGCTTTAGAGTGTTTATAGGTTAGAAGAGTGCCCTGTTTCTGTTTTTCATGTCAAAAAAAAAAAAAAAAGAGAGTGCGCGCCACACATGAGTGTGACCGACGCGCACACGTCGTGTGCTATGTTGGGCCTCTTGGTACAAAAACCAGAGAGTTGCGCTGGAGTGGTGCTACTTTTGTGCGAATAGCACAATTTAGCTCCATACGTACGCGTGGATGATACATACGCATAGATGACGCGTACGCGTCACCTCCATTTTCTGCGTTCCATGCGTAAGCGTGGTCGACGCTTACGCATCGCTTCCCTCTCCTGCTTTTCGCGCGCACGCGTCGCCCATGCGTGTGCGTCTCCTTCGTGCCCTGTTTTTCCCCGTTCCTCTCTCTTCTCTCATTCTTTCTTTCTTCTTCTTCTCTCTTCCCTTTTTCCATTTCTTTTCTTCCCTTTCTTCTCTTCTCTTCTCACCTTTCTCATCTTTTCTTTCTTACTTCTTTTTATTTCTTCTTCTCCTTCTTTTTAAGTTTTGGCTTCTTATTTTTTCTCATCTTTCATTTTCTTTTGTTTAGTGCATTTGCATACTTTGATTCATTGCATTTTAATTTTGTTTTTATAGCTTGTTCTTATTTTCTTTTCTAAGTTTCTTATTTTAACATTGGTGTTGAATTCTCATACTCAATTGTTGAGAATTTCTTGCATTGTTTTGGTGCTTCGTGACTTGTTTAGAATTAATTGTAATATTTGTTCCACACACAAGATTAATGCTTTAGTCCTTCCTAACTCATTATTCTTTACTTTTGTACCTCATTATCATTGAGTTAGGATGGGACCAAATGCTCTCATACTTATCACTAATCTTGTGTGTGTCAATTCCTATTTGAACTTGATGCTTCCGAGTGTTCTCTTCATGCCATTTACTTATGCTTTGACTTTACTCTTGCATAAAGTGTTAGTTGATATGCCATTTACTTACATTGCTTTCTCACTCACATGTTGTAGCTACCATGTAGTTGAGAACCCTACTCTTATTTGGCATTAGTCCCTGCTTATGTTTTATTTGCTTTGATATCTTTGTTCTGGGCTTAATTTTCTTTCTTTTTCTCTCCTTTTTGGCTGACCACGAAGAAGAAAGAAAAGGAAAAGCTTCTAAATGGGGGCAACAAACAAGTTCACCTGCACAACCTTTTAAAGGAGCTCATCATCAGTTGTAACAACCCATCAACCTTGCTCTTCTTTAAATACACCGAGGACGGTGCAATCTTCAAGTGTGGGGAGGTCGAGGACCGACCTCTGTGGGTAACAACTTCCCTTTCCAACACCAATTCTTAATTTTCTTTGTTAGTTAGTTGTTCCATTGCATGATAAATTGCATGTTAGTTATATTCTGTATATATTTTACCACTTCTTTCTTGTTAGGACTACTTGCTTAGAGTGATAATTTCTTTTTCATGAAACTGTTTTAGGGCACCTTACCAATTTGAATAAAAAATTTTTGTGTTGAACTTGCTTGAAGGAATTAATTTTGGAAAATATTTTCGAGCTAAGAATACATAAGCATGTGAGTTTTGAGCCTAATTGTGTAGTTACATCATATAACCACTATTTTCCATTCTTATGTGTATTATTCTCTTTCTATTATTGCAATCTTTGATTTGTTTGATTCTTTATGTCCATTATTTTGTGTATGAATGCATTTATATGATTGAGGCCATCATTTCATTTAGCTCACTTACCTAAATAGCCTACCTTTCATCAACCATTGTTAGCCAATTTTGACCCTATTCAATCAATGTTGTTCTTAATTTTAGCACATCACTACCCCTAAGTGAAAAACAATAAACGTCCCTTAATTTGGATCTTTGATTAGCTTAGGCTAGTGAGGGTGTGTATCATTTGGGTATGGGAAATCTTGGGAACATTGGTTGAGGTAAAAGGGTGTTTTTGTATTTTTGTTGAAGATTTTAGGAATTGGGTACATATTTATACATTAAATGTGTAAAACTATATGCATTGATACGTTTGTATATACTTTAGTGAAAAAAATGATAAAGAAAAAGAAAAATAAAAAGAAAAAAAATATATAAAAGAAAAAGAAAAAGAGAAAAAGAAAAGCAATAAAAAGGGGATAAAAATGTCCCAAAATAAAGTAATAATAACAATGTATATGGAATGTGAATTAAAGAGAATGCATGAGTATGTGAAAAAAAGTTGAAATCATGGGTAGCTAGGTGGTGTATTAGAATTGTATAGGTTGTTATGTGTGCTGGGTGAGAGCTTAGGCTAATCAAAGATTCAAATTTCAAGCTCACTTGACCATATGCATCCCTACCTTTACCCTAGCTCCATTACAACCTAAAGATAAGTCCTCATGATAAATGTATGCATGCATTGAATAATGGTTGACTGTTAGATGAAAAACAAATCTTGGAAAGCATGATTAGAAGAGAATTGAGCGAATCGACCTTATACACTTGAGCGACTAGAGCGGATACACTTTCGGTGAGGGTTCGATGCTCAATTCCTTGTTCCCGGCTTTCATGAGCTTTCTTCTTGCAAGTCTATTTGAACTTCAATTTTTATATTTGAATTGGTGAGATTCATGAATCATCATACTACTTAGCCCTACATGTTCATATACGTTCTTGGAGAATTGATTTACTTTTAACCAAGTAAGTAGAATCATTCTGCATTTAGTTGCATGCATGTAGATGGGTGCATATAGTTTATTTGCATTGAATAAACGTTCATACCCCTTTTCTTGTCTTTCTTTGTTTAGCATGAGGATATGCTTAGTTTAAGTGTGGGGAGGTTTGATAAACCCCAATTTTGTGGTTTATCTTATGTTGAATTTAGGGAATTTTATCAACTTTTTTCAAATTTATTCAATGAAATAGCATGATTTTGTGAATTTCTCCTAATTTGTTCTTAAGAGTAAAAACATGCTTTTTAGGCCTTTAAATCGCTAATTTTAATTCATTTTAATTCCATCCGATGCCTTGATATGTTTGTTAAGTGATTTCAGGATTAGAAGGCAAAGATTGGATCGAAGGAATGAAGAAAAAGCATGAAAGAATGGAGAATTTATGAAGAAATGAGGATTTTCTGAACTAAAGACCACGCGCACGCGTCACCCACACGTACGCGTGAAGAAGAATTTTGCCAGTGATGCGTACGCGTGACCCATGCGTACGCGTGATAAGTGGCACGTGACCTCACTAAAGGCAATACGCTGGGGCGATTTTTGAGCTCAAGGAGGCCCAAATCCAACTCATTTCTGATTCTTTTGAACCCAAGTATTTCAAGGGAATGAGGGTGGGGAAGGAGTCATAGTATAGTTTTCATCACGTTTTAGGATAGAATTCTAAAGAGAGAGACTCTCTCCTCTCTTTAGATTTTAGGGTTCTTATTTCAATTCCTTTTAGATGTAGACTTTAATCTTGTTCCATTTTAGTTTTCCTTTACTTTTATTTGTTCTAGCACTTTAGTTGATCTACTTCTCTTGTTAATTTCTTATTTTGCTCTCTTTTATGTTTATGAACCCTTGTTGGATTTTAGTTTTCTTCTAATGCAATTTTATATGTCCATGTCTTTTTATGTTTATCTTCATTGTCATTGTTGATTTCTTGTTCATGTTAGTCATAGCTTTTATTGATTCTTGCATTTTGTGATGTTTACTTTTATTGCACTTTAGGTGTTTGTTGAAATGTTTTCTCTAGTTGTTGAGTAGTTTTCTTTACTCTTAGCCTAGGCTAAGGGAATTGGGTAACCTTGAGTCATTGGGTCTTGTAACGACCCAACTTCTTGTACGTCATGATCGTACCAAAAGTAAGGAGTTGCTAACCTATTTCTTTTATTAACTATTTAATATTTAGCCTTTAGTTCGATATCGCGTTTATATTTTATAGAAAATTCCAGAAAAATTTTGTTTTTATTAATCAAAATCATATAGCAAATATTACCAAGTAATAATGATCACATAATTATTAATAATAATAAATATTATACAAAAGCATTTAAATAAAACTCAAGTACAACTCCTATCCCTCTGCATAAAATAAAAACTAAAGTAACAAAGGCGAGGGAACTCTAAGAAAATAACCTAACTCAAAAACTTATCTCATAAATAAATTCTATAATCGTCCGCAGCTTCAAACTGAGTCTTCGAACCTGTGTCACTGAAAGGGTGGAAGATTTTTGGGTGAGAACAAACCACACGTTCTCAGTAGGGAATGGGAATGCCGTAAAAGTAATGATTAACATGCAAATAATTAACTTTGCTTAATAAACTATATTTGTCAAACCCTTTGAAATACTTTTTAATCTTACCTTAGATAAATAATTACTTTCTTTACATTCCTAAATCCAAAACAAATCTCAATCACAAAACTTGTCATATTAAATATCTTTCAACCACATAATTGATTTCTAGTCATAACAATAGTTATTAATCATCTCTGTACATTCACAGACTATTAGCACAAGTAAGAAACTCAATTCAGCACACGAACAAATCATAATAAAATAACAACACAATCACAGAGAAGTAATACAAGCAAACACAGCCAAATGCAAATGCACAACCAATATGATGCATGTCTGTCCTAAGCAGGCCATGAGCTCACGTGTCGGTTTACACCCTGCAGCCCGACATTACCTAGGAACAAGTCCCAGATATGGTTTCCCTTTGTGTCCTTAGTGCATATGTGTCGGTGGTAAGAATTCCACTCCTTCGTGACTACCGGCAGTCGGTGCAAAGCCCGACCTCATACTATACGCACAAGGGGAAACAGTGATCCTCAGTTCGTGGGCGTACCCGAGATCAATTCACAAATAAAACAATGATACTCAGTTCGTGGGTTTTCCCGAGATCAACATACAACAACAAACATGATCGTCAGTTCGTGGGTTATACCTGAGATCAACATACAACAACAAACATGATCCTCAGTTCGTGGGTTATACCCGAGATCAACATATAACAGTTAGTGGGTTATTCCCGTAATCAATGATTATCAATTCGTGGGTTTTTCCGCATTTAAAACAAATAAAAATTTATAGGTTTCCCCGAGATCAATGATCATTCAGTTCGTAGGTACTTCCCGAATTTAACCAATTATCAATCGATGGGTTTTTTCCGTAGTTAAACAACTAACAGTTCGTAGGGTTTTCCCGCCTTTTATCACTTTTCATTTTCCTTTCTAAAACTCAACAATCCATATATCAGTTATCCATTCTCTTTTTTTTCCTTTGAATCCTTAACACATTTTCTAAAACCTTTCTTAACTTTCTCAAGCATTCGTTCATAAAAATCTTAATCATCAATTCAGCTCATAATCTCTGCTTTGGCAATCTTTAGTCAAGCCAATTTTAAAACTTTTTTTCAGTTTAGTTTTCTATCAAAAGACTCAAGAAAATTATTTATTTTAAATTCATTAAACACTTTTCAAAACATAACCTCTCATTAGAAGTAATCAAATAAAACTCTTTCTCAAGTTTACTAACTTCCCAAATATTCAAAAATCATCTCTCTTTACTATTCAAATTCAAATATTATTATTTCACCAAACTTCTAAAAAGATAATCCTTTATTTCAAACAAAAAACATAACTCTTTTCATATTAAATCAAACTCAAAACATAACTCTTTCTATTCTTAATAAATCAACTCAAAACGGAATCCTTTTCGTGATAAATCCAGCTTAAACATAATATTTTTTTTCTCAATGAATAAAACTAAAAAACATAATTCATTTATTTTTTTGGTAAATCAAAATCAAATAATTCAAATCCAAATCTTTTAAAATAACATCTCAGACAAAACCTCAGATTTTATAAAATTTTGACAGCACCTCCCCTAAAATTCGAACCTAGCCACCCTTACGGGTTCCCTCTTTTCAACATCTCATCAAACCTTTCTCATCAATTATCACAACAGGAGATTCTCAATCAATCAGAAATTCATAATTCGCAATAATCAACAATTAAATCATAATCCGCAATTTCCACATAATTCATCTATCCCACTTCCATCTCATCAATTTATAACTATTTTCAACATATCATAGAATCCTTTCAAAATTAAACTCAGTCAACCAATAATCCCAAAAGTCAGTCTTCCATAGTTTAAAGTCATTTACTCGTTAACAAAGTAACTATTTTGTTTTAGAAGTCATATTTCAAGAGAATAATTTGGTAATCAAACTTCAATCTTTTAGCAATTCTCAAACATAACTCTAATTAATCACGAATCAACATTAACAAGCATCAAAACTAATTTCAACCAGTCACAAGTCAATTTCACAGTCATTTCGACATATCAAATTACTAAAATCAACAACAAATGCTTATTCTCAATAATCAAAATACAGCCACAACTCAAACCATCATTACAATAATCCCAAACCAAACACAAATCCAACTCAGTTCATTAATTATCAATACGACAACTTTTTAATAGTTAATTCATCAAATTTCAATTTATCAAGTATTATCAAATGAATCACCATTCACAGCCACATTTCAACCAATTCAGCAATGTCACATAGATCAGGATTTTCAACAAATCCATCAAAATCAGAAAACCAATATCAGTCACAGCATTAACCAAAATTAACCTTGTAAAATTAATTACTCACAATAACAAAACCCAGTGACATTCACAACCTGATGCATGGAAACTTATCTCTCAATAAATTTCCCTCGGCAAGTATACCGAATTGTCGTCAAGTAAAAACTCACAATAGAGTGAGGTCGAATCCCACAGGGATTGATTGGTCAAGCAACTTTAATTAGAGGAATGTTCTAGTTGAGCTAAGCAGAAATTGAGTTGGGAAATTACAGAAAATTAAATGGCGGGAAAGTAAATAACAGAAAATGTAAATCCTGAAAATAAATGGCGGAATGTAAATTGCAGAAAATAAATTGCAAAATCTTAAATGGGGATTTGGGTAGATGAGTATAAAAGTAAATGACAGAAGGTAAAGAGAATGGGTAAGATCAGAGATGGGGGATTCATTGGGCTTGGGAGATGTTACATTCTCCGGATCAAGTTCATTCTCATCTCTTACTCAATCAATGCATTCATTGATCTCCTTGGCAATCTTAAGTGATTGGGTCCTAATTCCTTGGCAACCCAATCTCTCTAAGCTTGAACAATTGCCCAATTCCTTGATTTAATTGCTCATGGGAAAAGATGAAGTATGGTCACTGATTATACCACATGTATTTCCAAATCAAAGTGTTGGTAGGATTATGTGTCACTATATCCATCCAAATCCCAATTTGGTCCAACATGAGAAAGCAAATCTAGTATGATCTCCTTATCCCTTGTCCAAGGCTCAAAGGAGATCTAATTATGGAGAGTTTATTTTCCGAGACAACTATCCAATTGAATTAAGATTGAAAGCTTTCTAGTAAAATCAAGAGAAAAGAAAGATGAAGAAGAATAAAAACTATAATTGATCCATCAAATTACAACAGAGCTCCCTAACCCAATGAAAAGGGGTTTAGTTGTTCAAAGCTCTGGAAATGGAAGATGATAGAGAAGAGTGCATTCTGAAATTAAACTAGAAATTGTAGAGAAAGTAAAATATACAAGGTATAGTTTTCAAGTTCCAGATCCCTTTTTGTAACAACCCTAGTTTTTGAAAATCAAATAATTAGTTATTTGTGATTTATTTTAAGAAAATTATTTTGCTAAAGGTAATTAAATGGAGTTTAATCATAATTGATGGAGAGAAGGAGAGCACGAAGAACAGAGAAAAGAGAGAGGGAAGAGATGCTGCTCCGCTGCCACCGTGACGTGACCACCGGACTGCCGTACTCTACGCCGTCCAATTTGCCGCCACCGCTGCATCTTGCCTGTGCCGTCACCACCGTTCCATGGAGCCGTCGTCGTTAACCCATGCGTCGCCGTCGCTGGTGTGGTCGGAGCCGCTGTCGCTGGAGAGAGAGAAAGCCCGTGCTTGCCGTTGAATGAGACTCCATCGTCGCACCCAGCCGCTGTCTAGCTCGCCATCACCGGCGTCTCACCGCCGCCGCTGTGGAGACTGAACGTCGTCGATCTTCCTGCCGCAACCTTAGAGTTTGCCCCGTCATCGAGGAAGACAGAGATGAGGGAGAAGGAGCCGTGAATGCCGTTGCCGTCGCCGCTGGCTAGGTTTCTGTGGTCCAAGTCGCCATTGATGGAGAAGACGCCACTGAGGAGAAGAGCTTCTATTTCGTGCCAGTCACGACAGAGCTACCACGGATGTTGCTGTCTCGCTGTCACTGAAGGTCCATCGCCGCCAATCCACACCGCTGCTAAAGATGGTAAGCCAAATCGTCGTCCTTGTTGCTGGAGAAGACCACCAGAGTTGCTGTTCTGGCTCTGGTCTATTATTTTATTTGATTCTATTCCATTTACATACTTCCTTTGTCACTGCCATCCTTGTTAACGATTTGATTTTTAGTACATTCCTTGTCCTGAATTTTCCAGAGTTGTGTTTGCTCTTGCTTCCTATTCGATAGAAATCCTTTGTCCTGTTTCAACCATCATCGCTGTCTTAGGAAAGTGAGACTGCTGTTATTCCGGTTAATGCTCCTGCTGCTGCTAGGAAGTGATCAGAAAAGCCACTACTACTAGTTCGGTTCAAGGTTGTTGCCACTATGAATTAAAAATAAAAGAAGGCTTTGTTGGGTTTGAATATTGAATTTCGGCTAATTGAGGTAGGGGATTTTATTTTTAAAGTTAAACGTTTTTAATTTAGAATGCCTACAAAGATATTTGGATAAGTGCAAATGGTTAATAATAGTTAAGAATTTCTTAATTGACAAGAATGACTTGAAATGTATTTGAGAATGGTTAGCTATTGTGATTTTTCTGAGTTATGATTCGAATTAAATATGGTTGTGAACGGTGATTAAACTGGTGTTATTTACTAAATTAAGATATGTTGAGTTAATTATTAAAAGAAAAAAAAAACTGACATGTTGATGATTGATGAATTGAGTTTGAATTGTGATTGGTTTTGTTGCGGTGAATGATTAACTAGTGATATTGATTTTGATTTGAGGCTGTAACTGTTATCGATTTTCTGATTGTTTGGAATTACTGAGAATCCTGTTATTTAATTATGTTGAGCTGGTTGCCATAGGCTGGTTTGTTTGATGGTTGCAAATTGACTAAAATTCTGATCTTTGATGGACTTATATTGAATTGAATGATGTGCTGGTTATTTGATATATTGTAACGGTAGTGGATTTGGTTGGTGACTGATTGAAGATTGGTTTTGGGAAATTAGTTATGAGGTTTAAAGTTAGACTGGTTTACTTTTAAAAAAATGATGACTGGGTGAAATTCTGATTTTAATTGATGAAAGGATGTTAGTTCTTAAACTGAATTATGATGAGATAATTATTGAGAATCTGTTATGATAGTTGCTTATAAACAGATGGAGAATTGATTGAGTTTAATTTGAAAGGATTCTATGACTTATGAGTTTAGTTATGAATTGATGAGATGAAAATTGGATTGTTGGATTATGTGATAGTTGCGAATTGTGGATTTTATGATTGGTTGAGAATCTTTTATTTGATAATTGTTGAGAAAGGATTGTTGATTTGTTAAGAAAGAGGGAACCCGTAAGGGTGGTTAAGTCCAAGTTTTAGGGGAGGTGCTGCTGAAATTTTACAAAAATCTGAGGTTTCATTTGAAATTTTATTTTAGAAGCTTTGAATTTGGAAAACTATATTACTTGAGTTTTATTTAGTTAAAAAAAATTATAATATTTTGAGTTCGATTTACCAAGGAAAGGTCTATGTTTCGAATTTGAGTTATTTAAGAAAGAAATTATGTTTTGAGTTTGATTCAATATAGGAAAAAGTTATGATTTGGGCTTAAAGTAAATGATTACCTTTTAGAGATTTGTGAATTTATATTATAACATTTGAGTTGGAAAAGTAAAGAGAAAGATGAATTTCTTGAGTCTTTTGATAGAGAATTAAACTGGAAAACAGTTTTAAAGTTGGTTCGAGTTAAGATTGCTAAAGTAGAAATTATGAAATGATTTGATGATTAAGATTTTTATAGACAAATGCCTGAGAAATTAAGAAAGGTTTAAGGAAAATTATTAAGAATTTAAAGGGGAAAAGTGATATATGGATTGTTGAGTTTTAGAAAGGAAAATGAAAAGAGATAAAAGGCGGGAAAACCCCACGAACTGTTAGTTGTTTAACTACGGGGAAAACCCATGAATTGATAATTGGTTAAATTCGGGAAGTACCCACGAATTGAATGATCATTGATCTCGGGGAAACCTATAAATTGTTCTTTGTTTTATATGCGGGAAAAACCCACGGACTGATAATAATTGATTACGGGAATAACCCATGAATTGTTGTATGTTGATCTCGGGTATAACCCACGAATTGAAGACCATTGTTTGCTGTGTATTGATCTCGGGTATAACCCACGAACTGAAGATCACTATTTTATTGTGTATTGATCTCGGGGAATAACCTACGAACTGAAGATCTCTGTTTTGTTTGTGAATTGATCTCGGGGACGCCCACGAACTGAGGATCACTGTTTTCCCTTGTGCGTATATTATGGGGTCGGGCTTTGCGCCGACTGCCGGTAGTCACGAAGGAGTGGTATTCTTACCACCGACACATATGCACTAAGGACACAAAGGAAAACCATATCTGGGACTTGTTCCTAGGTAATGTCGGGCTGTAGGGTGTAAACCGACATGTGAGCTCATGGCCTGCTTAGGACAGACATGCATCATAGTGGTTGTGCATTTGCATTTGGTTGTGTTTGCTTGTATTACTTCCCTGTGATTGTGTTGTTTGTCTTATTGTGATTTATTTGTGTGTTGAATTGAGTTTCTTACTTGTGCTAGTAGACTGTGAATGTATAGAGATGATTAATAACTATTTTTTGTGACTGAGAATCAATTATGTGACTGAAAGATATTTAATATGACAAATTTTGTGATTGAGATCTGTTTTGGGTTTAGAAATTTAAAGAAAGTAATTATTTATCTAAAGTAAGATTAAAAAGTATTTCAAAGGGTTTGACAAAGATGGTTTATTAAGCAAAGTTAATTATTTGCATGTTAATCATTACATTTACGGCATTCCCATTCCCTACTGAGAACGTGTGGCTTGTTCTCACCCCAAAATCTTCCACCCTTTTAGTGACACAGGTTCGAAGACATAGTTTGAAGCTACGGGCGATTATAGAATTTATTTATGAGTTAAGTGTATGAGTTAATTTGCTTTCATAGAGTTCCCTCGCCCTTATTGCTTAAGATTTTTATTTTGTATAGAGGGATAGGATTTGTATCTGGGTTTTATTTGAAATCTTTTGTATGACAGATATTATTATTAATAATTATGTGATTATTATTACTTTGAAATGTTTGATATATGATTTTGATAATCAAAAACAAAATTTTCTGGAATTTTCTATAAAATAGAAACGCGATATCGAACTAAAGGCTCAATATTAAATAGTTAATAAAAGAAATAGGTTAGTAACTCCTTACTTTTGGTACGATCATGACGTACTGGAAGTTGGGTCGTTACACTTTTTAATTCAAAACTATCCCTATATATACTACTCTTCTGATCTTCTAGTTAGCTCTTCAAGTCTTGGATATGGGCCCTTGATCTTTAGTTGAAGTAGTTACAGTCTTTAGTGGGCTCAATGGTGCACGAATTGCGAATCACACTTTTCACAACGCGTACCACTAACCAGCAAGTGCACTGGGTCGTCCAAGTAATACCTCACGTGAGTAAGGGTCGAATCCCACGGAGATTGTTGGTTTGAAGCAATCTATGGTTATTTTGTAAATCTTAGTCAGGAAATCAATTATGTTTATCAGTTGAATTGTGAATAACCAAGAGAACATAAATTAAAGATTACTTGTTGTGCAGTAATGGAGAATATGTTGGAGTTTTGGAGATGCTTTGTCTTCTGAATCTCTGCTTTCCTCTGTCTTCTGATTCACGCACGCACGCCCTCCTATGGCAAGCTGTGTGTTGGTGGATCACCGTTGTCAATGGCTACCTTCCATCCTTCCAGTGAAAACTACGCTCACGCGCTCTGTCACAGCACGGCTAATCACAGGTTGGTTCTCGATCCGGTTGGAATAGGATTTACTATCCTTTTGCGTCTGTCACTAACGCCCAGCCTTCA
>NC_029790.2:42586480-42587738 GCF_000816755.2 Arachis ipaensis
TAGAGCTCCTCACCCCCAACAATGGAGTTTAGAGACTCATGCCGTCAAAGAGTACAAAGTTTAGATCTAAAATGTCATGAGATGCGAAATAAGTCTCTAAAAGTTGTTTAAATATAAACTAGTAGCCTAGGTTTACAAAAATTGGATAAACTATGATGGATGATGCAGAGATCCACTTCTGGGGCCCACTTGGTGTGTGCTGGGGCTGAGACTTTAAGCAATCCACGTGCAGAGGCCATTTATGGAGTTGAACGCCAGTTTTTGTGCCAGTTTGGGCGTTCAACTCCAGTTTTTGATCCTTTTCTGGCGCTGGACGCCAGAATTGGGTAGAGGACTGGCGTTGAACGCCAGTTTACATCGTCTATTATTGTGAAAAGTATGGACTATTATATATTGCTGGAAAGCCCTGGATGTCTAATTTCCAACGCAATTGGAAGCACGCCATTTAGAGTTCTGTAGCTCCAGAAAATCCACTTTGAGTGCAGGGAGGTCAGAATCCAACAGCATCAGCAGTCCTTTTTCAGCCTGAATCAGAGCCCCAAGATCGCATAAAGCTGTCTTGGTGCAATCACCTTCTAATATGCATGGTATCAGAAAACTCCCAGGGTCTTTAAGCTTTTCAGGAAAGCTTTTCAGAATGACTGCACTGCATTCTTCAGTGAGGAGAACTCTTTCTGTTTCTCTCCACTCCTTTTTATGACTCAAGATCTCTTTTATGAACTTGGCATAAGAAGGTATTTGCTCAAGTGCCTCTGCAAATGGAATCTTTATTTCAAGAGTCCTTAGATAATCTGCAAAGTGAGCAAATTGCTTATCCTGCTCCTCTTTCTGGAGTTTTTGAGGATAAGGTATCTTGGTTTTATATTCCTCAACCTTAGTGGTTAAAGAAGCCTTTTTAGAGGGGTTGTTGTCAGCACTTGTGTGTGTCTGATCCCTCACTGGCAATTGAAGGCCAGAGTTAGAAGCTGGAGTGACGTTAGACGCCAGCTAACTGTCTATTCCTGGCGCCTGAACGCCAGAAATGTGCCCCTGTTGGGCGTTCAACGCCAGATTCTTGCCCATTTCTGGCGTTGAATGCCAATCCTGCCTTGTTTCTGGCGCTGAACGCCAGTTTTGGGCATGGTCTGGGCGTTCAGCGCCAGCCTTCCACCCATTTTCTGGCGTTTTAGTGCCAGAATTATTTTTCCCTGGGCTCTTACTGTCCTCAGGGAATCTTTGGTGGGTTGCTCATTTCTTGAATTTTTGATGCCTTGAGGTG
>NC_029790.2:42587743-42588593 GCF_000816755.2 Arachis ipaensis
TGGATAGATCCACCAGCTGCGTAATCTAGAGACATCTGAGCTCCTTTTGCAAGCCCATAGTAGAAGATGTCTAACTGAACCCACTTTGAAAACATTTCAGAGGGGCATTTTCGTAGCATCTCTCTGTATCTCTCCCAGGCATCATAAAGAGATTCATTATCTCCTTGTTTAAAGCCTTGGATGTCCAGCCTTAGCTGTGTCATCCTTTTTGGAGGGAAATATTGATTCAGGAATTTTTCTGTCAGCTGTTTCCATGTTCTTATGCTGGCCTTAGGTTGGTTATTTAACCACCTCTTGGCTTGATCTTTTACAGCAAATGGAAACAGTAATAGTCTGTAGACATCCTGATCTATTTCCTTATCATGTACTGTGTCAGCAATTTGTAAAAATTGTGCCAGAAACTCTGTAGGTTCTTCCTGTGGAAGACCGGAATACTGACAACTTTGCTGCACCATGATAATGAGCTGAGAATTCAACTCAAAACTACTAACTCCAATGGAGGGTATGCATATGCTACTCCCATATGAAGCAGTAGAGGGGTTAGAATATGACCCCAGAGTCCTCCTGGACTGTTCATTTCCACTTATGTCCATGATGGATCTATGGATATCACTTGGACTGATTTATCTTTTTATTTATTTTATTTTATAAGAAGTAAATACTTAAATAAAATAAAATAACTAAAAAGAATTTGAATTTTCAAAATTATAATTTTTTTTTTAAAAAATTAAAAATAATTAGTTAAAAAAAAAGAAATTTTTGAAAAAGAGGGAAGATATTTTCGAAAATTAGAGAGAGAGAGAGAGTTAGTTAGGTAGTTTTGAAAAAGTTAAGAAACAAACAAAAAGTT
>NC_029790.2:42592382-42593139 GCF_000816755.2 Arachis ipaensis
TTTTTGAAAATTTTGGAGGGAAAACACCAAGGAACACCAAACTTAAAAATTTTAAGATCAAGACACAAGGAAAACTCAAAAACACTTTGAAGACTTACAAGAACACAGGAACATGAAGAAAGAACACCAAACTTAAAATTTTTAGAAAACCAAACCAAAATTTTCGAAAACCAAAGGAAAATCAACAAGAAAACATCAAACTTAAAGTTTGGCACAGGATTTAATAGAAAAATTATTTTTGAAAAAGGTTTTAAAAAATATGATAGCCAATTACCATGAACATGAACACCACGTTCTAATTAACTGAGCTATAAATTTAAAGTGTTTTAACAAGGGATAAATAATAAAAGACTCTAAACCAAAAAAAGAAAGATTTTTCCTAATCTAAGCAACAAAATAATCCGTCAGTTGTTCAAACACGAACAATCCCCGGCAACGGTGCCAAAAACTTGGTGCACGAATTGCGAATCACACTTTTCACAATGCGTACCACTAACCAGCAAGTGCACTGGGTCGTCCAAGTAATACCTCACGTGAGTAAGGGTCGAATCCCACGGAGATTGTTGGTTTGAAGCAATCTATGGTTATTTTGTAAATCTTAGTCAGGAAATCAATTATGTTTATCAGTTGAATTGTGGATAACCAAGAGAACATAAATTAAAGATTACTTGTTGTGCAGTAATGGAGAATATGTTGGAGTTTTGGAGATGCTTTGTCTTCTGAATCTCTGCTTTCCTCTGTCTTCTGATTCACGCAC
>NC_029790.2:42593717-42601116 GCF_000816755.2 Arachis ipaensis
TGTCAGTTTGGGCGTTCAACTCCAGTTTTTGATCCTTTTCTGGCGCTGGACGCCAGAATTGGGCAGAGGACTGGCGTTGAACGCCAGTTTACGTCATCTATGCTTGTGCAAAGTATGGACTATTATATATTGCTGGAAAGCCCTGGATGTCTACTTTCCAACGCAATTGGAAGCACGCCATTTCGAGTTCGGTAGCTCCAGAAAATCTACTTTGAGTGCAGGGAGGTCAGAATCCAACAGCATCAGCAGTCCTTTTTCAGCCTGAATCAGATTTTTGCTCAGCTCCTTCAATTTCAGCCAGAAAAATACCTGAAATTACAGAAAAATACACAACTCATAGTAAAGTCCAGAAATATGAATTTTTCCTAAAAACTACTAGAAATGGACTAAAAACTAACTAAAACCTACTCAAAACTATATGAAATTATCCCCAAAAAGCGTATAAAATATCCGCTCATCACTCAACTTTGCTTGCAGAAAGAATGTGAGTTAGGCATGATGGAAAGTTAGTTAGGACGTTTGTGGCATTAACGTTAAGTGTAAACTTAGGTTCGAAAGTGTTAGTGACGATAACTTTGTCACTAACATTCCAAACTAGTTGATCCACGTTACCTTCAATGTTAGTGGTACTAACGTAAACACTAACGTAGCCTCTTAGCCCTTCGCAAGCGTTATTGGCACTTACTTTTACCAATAACGTTGCTCCTTGTCCCTCTCTTCCACATTAATGATCCACGTTAGTGTAACTAACGTGGCTCTTAACGTGGGCATGCAAAGACTCGAGAGCGTTAGTGACACTTACCTTTGTCAGTAACGCTTCAAAACGCCCCTTCCTTCCACGTTAGTGCTTCACGTTAATGGCATTAACGTGACCACTAACGTGGGTGTGCTTGCCATCTCCAACATTAGTGACAAAGGTTAGTGTCACTAACGTTGGCACATCATCCCTTGCTCCACGTTACCCTTCACGTTAGTAGTCTTAACGTGACCACTAACGTAGGTAATCTTGGCCTGATCCAGCGTTAGTGACAAAGGTGAGTGTCACTAACGTTGGCGATTTCTTCTTACTCCACGTTAGAGTTCACGTTAATTGGGTCAATGTGACTCTTAACGTGGCTATGTGTGGCCTTTTGGAACGTTAGTGGTGTTTACCTTTACCACTAACGTTGGAGCTTCTCTTTTCTTCCACGTTAGTTCCTACGTTAGTGTAACTAACATGGCAACTAACGTGGGTTATGATGGCTTTCGTAGGCGTTATTGGTGGTAACTTTTACCATTAACGTTGCAAGCTTGCTCCCATTCCATGTTAGTGGTCACGTTAGTGAAGCTAACGTGGCCGTTAACGTGGCTCTTCTTTGCTTCCTTTGTCCTGAAATCAAACAAACAAGGTGCATCAAAGCTTTGTTTCAAATCATGAGATCATGCATCATCCATTTTATCATTCAATTCATGCATAATTCTCATGAAATCATGTAAAGTTCACAATGTTTGCTTGAATCAAGATGTAAGTGTATATTTACCCAAAAATTGCTTATTTAGTAAGAAAATGCATGAAACTACCCAAAAATAGTAAAGAAAAGGTTCAGTGAAACTGGCCAAAATGCCCTGTCATCACAACACCAAACTTAAAGCTTGCTTGTCCCTAAGCAAGCACTGAAACATAAGAATGATGAATGAAAGAACAAGAGAAACAAGTTCTTATTATAGAAGTCAAGTTCTTGGTCTATGGGGTTTCATGCATAGCAACTTAGGTTCATTCCTTCACTGGTTTTCAGGTCCTTATCATGCTATTGAATACTCGCTCAAATGCATCCTATGAGATCCTTATTCATTGATCTCCCCCTTCTTTTTAGGGTTTATTGCATTCTTAGGCTAAGTGCTCTGTGAGGGGGAAACTCTTTAAAATAAGCTTTCGCCAACACTCCCAAACCAGTTGGTTCAAGGTGCTAGGTGTTGAAACACCCCTAAGGACCTACTCCCTCAAGTTTCTCTCCCCCATACATGCACACCACAGGCATATGGTTTGTTATTTTCTTTTCTTGAGGCCTTGGTGTCCAGCACCTCTTTGGGTTACTAAGTGTTCTATATCAAGGTTGCTCTTGATAGTGAATTTTCAGTTGATAATCCCAGGTTAGTTAACCCAAGTTACCAAGTGATGAGGCACTCCTGAGAACTTATTCATCCAAGCAGATCCTTTGCATAGGAACACCACAGACACATCCCTCAAGATTTAAACCCTTGGTGCCTAGCCTTATTTCTTATTCTTTTTCTTTCTTTTTCAAACTCTCACTGTTCTTTTCCCTTTTCTCATTAGGATCTTGTTGTTTAGCTAGTCTCATAGAATGTGCTTCAAGCATATGATTCAGAACATGTAGTTGCCTGTATACCTTGTTGGTGGACCAACTTAGCTAACTAATTACCACTCCACAAACATTGAGAACTTACTTCACAAGATGAACCCCACTCTGGTTTTTCATAAAATTTTCTTTTATTTAGCTTAAGGGACATGCATACATTTAAGCAGGATGAAAATGAAAACAGGGAACTTAGACTAGCATACAGACTTAAGCAATGAAATCTTAAAGACAGAATTGAAACTTCCTACGCTACTATGGATGCATGTTCTATTTCATACATGATCTTCCTTATTTTAGGCTTGAAAGAAAGAAAAGGAAAAGAAACTCTGCCACCTTTTACTCATGAGGATGCCCATGCTCTCTCTCTTGTTTGTCCTCTTTGTGTCCTTCTTGATTGCTCCAATCCCTATTTCCTTTGCACTTCCCGATCAACTTTTTCCAGAAGCCAGCATCTTCCATCTTCTTCTTCAATGTTTCCTTCTGTTGTTTCACCTTCCCCTCCTCTTATTCTGTTAGGTCTTTGTGAACTGTATCATACCTTGGGATCACAGAGTGTAAATTATGCATATGCCCAGCCACATAAGTCAACTTGGCCTGAGTGTTTATGTTGAATTCTTCCCTGTATAGTTGCCGTCCTTCATTAAGCACGCTAAACTCGTTGAATGCTTTCATCTGAGCTAACTAACATTAGTTGAGTTCTTGAAGGCATTTATCTTGACGCTCTTACCTTTTAGTCACTTGATTGATGGCTTGAGTGAGCTGGGAGTAGTGTTCCTGTTGCTGCTCCATTTGTTGTTTCTGTCACTCCCCTTGTTGATTCATCCAATTAGAGAGTAGTTCTTCTTGACGATCCATCCTTTGGGATTGAAAGTGTAGTTGTTGTTCTTGTCCTTCCATATATCTCCTTGCTAGATCCTCAATGGCTCCTTGAATATGAACCATATTTATGTTGGTTAGATCGTATTGCTCTTCTTGCTGGTATTCTATTTGTTGAGGTTCTTCTTGATGAGGTTCTTCTTGTGATGTTCTTTTCCTTCTCTGAGGCCTTATTTGTTGTTGAGCAGGTGCCACATATGTTATACGTTGGAGCGTAACTAACCTTCCAGGGTTTACCCAATTTGGATTGCTATCTTCGAAGACTACCTTGGCTTTCATACATAGTCTCAGGATGGTACTGGGGTAGCAAAGCCGAGCACTCGGATCAATCTTCTCGGCTGCTTCTTGAATCCCCTCAGCTATAATTTCATGTACATTGATGTCTCCACCCTTCATTATGCAATGTACCATAGTAGCTCAAGAAATGTTGACCTCAAAATTGTTTGAGGCTGGGAGGATAGATATTCTCACGAGCTCAAACCATCCCTTGGCTTCCGGGATGTGGTCTCCTCTTCTAATGAACCGTGGCCTCTTATCCGAATACCTTTCCCAATCTGATCCTATGACACACATGTCGTTCACAATTTCTTCAAGTTCATCATTGTCGGGGCCATTACTTATTCTTGCTTGATAACTAGGCTTATCTGAAGGTTGTGATCTCAGATGAAGAGTCCTCATTATGGCATTGGGACTGAAGTCCACCTCTGTTCTTCTCACGTAGCTTTTGAAGGTAGGAGCCTTGGTAGTGTCTTCTCTGGCTACATTGGCATAGAACTCCTTAATGAGATTTGCATTTATCTTTGTGTTTGGGTTCGTGAGCTCTTGCCAACCCCTTTGTTCAATCTTCTCTCTAATCTGTGGGCACTCATCATCGTTGAACTGGAATGTCAATTCTGGCAATATTTTCTTGTGTTTTATCCGTTCAAATTGGAGCTCATGGAAGGCAGTCTTGAACCTCCCTTCATCAAAAGGAATGCTCTCCACCGTTTCCATTCCCTTTCGCCTCTTGGAGCTTGATGATGCCATGAGTAGAAGTTGGTACGTGAAGGTGTTGAAAAGTATGGATTGATGATGGAATTCGGCCGGGTTAAGATAAGGTGTAGCTGTAGGATTGTGTTAACGTGTTTTTGGATGAGGGAAGAAGTGTTGGGTGTGTATTTCGAAAGAGAAAAGAATAAAATGAAAGGGCATTGGAATATGGAGAGGTATAAAGTGGGGGTCATTTATATAGGAAGATGATGGGTGATCGAAGGGTGTGGATTGATAGTAAGAACCAATGGTGGACGGTTGATGCCAGGGCATTTTGGCCAGTTTCACTGACCTTTTCTTTATTGTTTTAGGGCAGTTTCATGCATTTTCTTAGGAAATAAGCAAGTTTTGGGTAGAATTTCACTTACATCTTGATTCAAGCAAACATTGTGCACTTTACATGATTACATGAGAATTATGCAAGAATTGAATGACAAATTGGATGATGCATGTCTCATAATTTGGATTAGAACTTTGATGCACTCTATTGCTTGATTTCAGGACAAAGGAAGCAAGGAAGAACCACGTTAGCAGCCACGTTAGTCTAACTAACGTAACCACTAACGTGGAATGGGAGCTAGCTTGCAACGTTAATGAGAAAAGTAATCGCCAATAACGTCCTCGAAGCCATCATAGCCTAACGTGAACTCTAACGTGGAAGAAGAAAATGAAGCCAACGTTAGTGACACTCACCCTTGTCACTAACGTTGGACCAAGCTCATATTGGCCACGTTAAGAGCTGCGTTAACTCAGTTAACGTGGACTCTAACGTGGGGAAGCAAAAGAATGGCCAACGTTAGTGACACTCACCTTTGTTACTAACGTTGGACTAAGCCACTTTGAGCCACGTTAGTTGCCACGTTAACTGAGTTAACGTGGACGCTAACGTGGAGGGAGTGATAAACCCCGATTTCGTGGTTTATCTTGTGCTTATTTTGGGGGATTTTATCAATATTTCTCACACTTATTCACAAGAAATGCATGGTTTTGTGTTCACTCCCCAATGTTGCCCTATGATGAAAAACACGCTTATTTTTCCTTGAAATTGCCATATTTTAATCCTCTTCTATTGCCATTCGATGCTGTGATGTTTTTGTTGAGTAATTTCAGGAATTATAGGGTAGGAATGACTTAGGAGAGAGGAAGAAAGCATGTACAAAAAGGGAGGAACATGAAGAATTGAAGTCTTGGGAGCAGCAGCATCGGCGCGTCCGCGCACGCGTGGATGGGATTGGCTAGAAGCGGCGCGAAAGGATGGACGCATCCGCACAGATTGGAAAATTCTTATCGACGCGCACGCGCAACTGGCGCGCACGCGTGGATTATAAAAGCAATTTGCGCACGCGCACGCATGGCGCGCACGCGTGGGAAGCTGCACGTGACCTCATAAAGAGAAATCGTGCCTGGTGATTTCTGAGGCCAAGGGGCCTAAATTCAAGCTGTTTCTGCATGGAAAAGACCCAAGGATGCTAGGGGGAAAGGGAGAGATGACTCATTTTGCACTAGGACACAATTTTAGCTAGTTTTTGGTTCTTTGGTTATTCTAGAGAGAGAAACCCTTGTTCCTCTCTAGATCTAGTTTCCATTTTGATCTTTCCTTGTGATTTGTGAATTGGATCTTGTTAATTACAGTTTTAATTGTTCAATTTGAATTCCTTGTTACAATCTTGCTTACATTTAGTGATAGTTTTATGATTCTTGTCAATTGTCATTTTATACCCATTTCATGAATGTTGTGAATCTTGACTTGTTGATGTTGCATTGATGATTTCTATGTTTAATCTTGTTGATTACTTAATTGTATGTTGATAATTGTTAGTGGGTATTTGTGAAATTCAATTTAATTGCTATTTTGAACATGTCTTTTATTAATGCTTACCAAGTGTTTGATGAATTGTTTACTTTGATTATGGAGTAGTCTTTTCCACTCTTGGCCTAGGTCAAGGGAATTGGGTAAACTTGAGTCATTGGGTCTAATAGATTTGATGATTTCGGAGCCCTTGGTGGTCAATTTGATACTCATTGACGCCAACCCACTACTAATTTAATTAGTAGGTAGGTTGGGACTTATGGGTTTATGTGGCCAAAGCCATTTGACATACCTCAAGTCTAGGAGTAGATATCATGTACTTAAGACCTTGGGGATAGACTTAATGAGCGTGGTTCCTCATAATTGTGAAGATATAGTTGTTGGACAAGGATTGTGATCCCAATTCCCATACCTAGTCAAGAGTTACTTTTGTTATTCATATTTGAACCCCAATTTCCAATTTCAATTGCCTTAGTCATAGTTACTTGTTTGGTTTAAAGTAGAATTAAGTAGAATATTGCTTGTTCATTGGAATTGCTCAAGTTTTGCGTAGGTAGTTGAATTAGTTTATTGCAATTTAAGATTACTTGCTTGTTAATATTTCCATTTATTTTCATGCTCATAACTCACAACCCCAGATTTCTAACCAATGTCGAAGCACATGTTTGCCCATTCCTTGTGAGACGACCCGAGGTTTGAATACTTCGGTTATTTCTATTGGGGTTGAACTTGTGACAACCAAATCCCTCTTCTAAATTTGACCCCCCGAGGATTGTTGTTGGTAGAGCTATACTCACGACGAGGTGTTATTAGAGAGAAATTTACCAACACACCGTTGGGGCGTTCGTCAAATTTTTGGCGCCGTTGCCGGGGAATGGTTGCAACATATGCCTTGATATTGGTTATGTGAATATGTGAATATTGTAGATATTTTGCTCTTTCAATACTTAGCTATAGTTTAAGATTCTTTTGCATTTGTACTATGACTTTCAAGTTTGATGACTCGGTCTCAACCGAATTCTAGCTTAGCCAACTTTGATACCGAGATTGAAAGAACTTTGTTACACACTCGGCAAGCTAGAAGGCGATTGGACTACACGCCTAGTACTTCGGCCTCTCTTGAAGAAAACACCGAATCACTAGACGTCACCGAGAGTGACTTGGAGTCCACTACTTCCTATTCTTCTGTTGGCACTACTAATACATCTTTGCATCCTACAGGTGAGCCACACATGGCGGAGCCACGCCGGATCACTTTGCATGAGCAAGGAGCTCCGGATATCATACTTCAACCGTTACAAGCAAGGTATCCTAACCTTGATCCAAA
>NC_029790.2:42601135-42620525 GCF_000816755.2 Arachis ipaensis
AAAAACATGGTTCTATTCGCTACCGGATGATATTGTGACTAATTGGGATTTCTTGAGAAGAGAGTTTCTTGACAAGTTCTTCCCACCGGAGAAGACCGAGTACATTCGGAAAGAAATTTCGGGCATAATGCAAAGAGACCAAGAGAGCATGTATGAGTATTGGTCTCGATTCAAGAGGTTATTGGAGTCATGTCCACATCACGGAATGACCACTCGCTTGCTCATTAGCTACTTTACCGGAGGTCTTTGTGCGGAAGATAGAAGATTTCTTATCGCCTCTAGTGGCGGATCCCTTTCGAAAAACAAGACGGAAGGAGAAGCTTGGGATTTGATAAAGGATGTCGCCAAATCTACACAACACACAAGAGTGAGGAGTAACCCCCTTAAGGGTGTGGTAGAACCGCCCCCCTCCGAAACAAGTCTAACCAAGGCACTTGGAGATATGACCACCATCCGTACACAAATTCAAAGAGATCAAAGGGAGTACTGCTCCATCAAGGCCATCCAAGCCCCTCCTCCGGTTGCTCAACTTGAAGGCCCTCCTAGGATTTGTGGTTTGTGCTCTAGCACCACACATTATACCGACTAATGCCATCAAATTCAAGAGGAACATGCCCTTGTGGTAGCCAATGTGAATTATAACAACCGCCCACCATACCCTCCTCAAGGTCAAAATAACTACCATCAAGGTAGTAATCAACATCAAGGGTGGAGAGACA
The DNA here is from genome assembly GCF_000816755.2 of Arachis ipaensis. NCBI lineage: Eukaryota > Viridiplantae > Streptophyta > Magnoliopsida > Fabales > Fabaceae > Arachis > Arachis ipaensis. Next base: position 42,601,855 of record NC_029790.2, read on the forward strand.
ATGCGCAAGGAAGCAATCAGAACCAAAGATGGAACAACCCTCCTTTTCATCACAACAACAACCAATCTTCATCCCAATACCACCATAATAACACCAACTACCAAGCCAACCAAAACCAAAACAACTACACCAAGTACCAAACACCACACCATAGACAACAAAACCAAACTCCTACATCTTCCACCAATCAAGTTGATGAGCTTAGAGCCACTATGGAAAAGCGAGATGAGATCAACAAGGCTCAATTCGAGGCCTTGAACACTCAATTGGCCAACCTCACCAACATGCTCTCAAAGATGAACATGTCAAGCCAACCACCAACCCCCAATAACAACACCACGCAACCCTCAAGTTCCTCCAACCTTCCATCACAACCCCAACCAAACCCAAGAGGCGGTCTCAACGCCATTACTCTACGGTCGGAAACTACATTGGAGGAGATACCCCCAAGAGTCATGGGAGAAATGTATGAGGAAGAGGTAGTTGTTGGAACTCCACATGAAGAAGAGGTGGTCGACAAAAGGCATGAGGAAGAAGGAGTAAACCTCAAGGAACCCAAGAGGAAAGCTATAGTTGACAAATCAATTCCTATTCCATTTCCTTCCATGGTGAAGAAAGCAAAGAAGACACCGGAATTTGATTTAGACATGCTTCAAGTGTTCAAAAAGGTCGAGGTAACCATACCACTCCTTGACGCTATTCAACAAATCCCCAAGTATGCAAAATTTTTGAAGGACTTGTGTACTCACAAGGATAGAATAGGGGAATTGGAGACACTATCCTTGGGTAGCTCGATTTCTTCCTTGATGTAACCTATTCCAAGAAAATGTGGTGACCCTGGACCGTGCTTAGTGTCTTGTTGTATTGGTGGATACACTTTTCATGATTGTATGTGTGACTTGAGAGCTTGTGTTAGCATCATTGAATTTAGCTCCATTGAAGAATAGTTCATCTCTACCTGGTGCATCCTCCAATATGTACACCTCTAGCTCCCTTGGAGGTTTGCAACCATGATATTTCTTCAATCTATGCCCATTCACCTTGAAAGTTGCTTTACTTTTGGGATCAAACAATTCCACCACTCCGTAGGGCTTCATTTCTTTCACCTTAAAAGGTCCTTCCCATCTAGAACGGAGCTTGCCAGGCATAAATCGGAGCCTTGAGTTGTAGAGGAGGACTTCATCTCCTTCTTTAAAGTCCTTCTTCCGAATGTGATGGTCATGGAATGCTTTAGTCTTTTCCTTGTAAATTCAGACATTCTCATATGACTCGTTCCTCAAACACTCAAGCTCTTCTAGTTATAACTTTCTAGCTTCACCCGCCTTGGCTAAATCCATATTGCACTGCTTTACCGCCCAATATGCTCGATGCTCAATCTCCACCGGAAGATGGCATGCCTTACCATAGACGATCCGGAAGGGACTCATCCCTATCGGAGTCTTATAGGCCGTTCTGTATGCCCATAGTGCATCTCCTAACCGGAGGCTCCAATCCTTTCTTTGTGGATTGACCACTTTTTCCAAGATTTTCTTGATTTCCCGGTTGGACACTTCCGCTTGCCCATTTGTTTGCGGATGATAAGCAATAGCAACCTTATGCGACACTCCATAGTGCTTGAGCAATGCTTCTACCTTCCTGTTACAAAAGTGGGATCCTTGGTTGTTCACGATTGCTCGTGGCGACCTATAACGGCATACAATGTGATTCCTAATGAAAGAAACAACGGTATTGGCATCGTCAAGGCGGGTAGGCACGGCCTCCACCCACTTTGACACGTAGTCAACCGCTAACAGAATGTAGAGATACCCACTAGCGTTAGGAAACGGTCCCATAAAGTTAATGCCCTATACATCAAATATCTCACAGAACAACATAGGTTGCTGAGGCATTTCATCCCTTTGAGATGTGTTTCCTGACTTCTGACACTGATGGCAAGACACACACAACCGGTTAGCATCCTTGAATAAGGTTGGCCACCAGAATCCACAATTCAACACCTTTTTAGCAGTCCTTTGTGGGCCAAAGTGGCCACCACAGTCAGACGAATGACAAGCTTCCAGAATTAGTTGAAATTCGGATTTTGGGACACACCTTCGGATTACTTAGTCTACACCTCTCTTCCACAAGTGAGGGTCATCCCAAATATAGTATTTGGAATCACTCCTCAACTTGTCCCTTTGGTTTTTCGAAAAGTTGGGAGGGAAGATTCTTGCAACCAAGTAGTTCGCCATTGGGGCAAACCAAGGAAAACTAGCCGACACAGCATGCAAACTATCCAATGGGAATGAGTCATTCATCAGAAATGGATCAATTTTTAAATTCTCAATGCGGCTTAAGTGATCCGCAACCAGGTTTTGAGATCCACTCCGGTCCCTAATCTCAATGTCGAATTCTCGCAAAAGCAAGATCCAACGTATGAGTCTAGGCTTTGACTCATTCTTTGTCAATAAATACTTTAAAGATGAACTATTCTTCAATGGAGCTAAATTCTTCAATGGAGCTAAATTCAATGATGCTAACACAAGCTCCCAAGTCACACATACAATCATGAAAAGTGTATCCACCAATACAACAAGACACTAAGCACGGTCCAGGGTCACCACATTTTCTTGGAATAGATTCCATCAAGGAAGAAATTGAGCTACCCAAGGATAGTGTCTCCAATTCCCCTATTCTATCCTTGTGAGTACACAAGTCCTTCAAAAATTTTGCATACTTGGGGATTTGTTGAATAGCGTCAAGGAGTGGTATGGTTACCTCGACCTTTTTGAACACTTGAAGCATGTCTAAATCAAATTCCGGTGTCTTCTTTGCTTTCTTCACCATGGAAGGAAATGGAATAGGAATTGATTCGTCAACTATAACTTTCCTCTTGGGTTCCTTGAGGTTTACTCCTTCTTTCTCATGCCTTTTGTCGACCACCTCTTCTTCATGTGGAGTTCCAACAACTACTTCTTCCTCATGCATTTCTCCCATGACTCTTGGGGGTATCTCCTCCAATGTAGTTCCCAACCGTAGAGTAATGGCGTTGAGACTGCCTCTTGGGTTTGGTTAGGGTTATGATGGAAGGTTGGAGGAACTTGAAGGTTGCGTGGTGTTGTTATTGGGGGTTGGTGGTTGGCTTGACATGTTCATCTTTGAGAGCATGTTGGTGAGGTTGGCCAATTGAGTGTTCAAGGCCTCAAATTGAGCCTTGTTGATCTCATCTCGCTTTTCCATAGCGGCTCTAAGCTCATCAACTTGATTCTTGGAAGATGTAGGAGTTTGGTTTTGTTGTCTATGGTGTGGTGTTTGGTACTTGGTGTAGTTATTTTGGTTTTGGTTGGCTTGGTAGTTGGTGTTATTATGGTGGTATTGGGATGAAGATTGGTTGTTGTTGTGATGAGAAGGAGGGTTGTTCCATCTTTGGTTCTGATTGCTTCCTTGCGCATTGTCTCTCCACCCTTGATGTTGATTACTACCTTGATGGTAGTTGTTTTGACCTTGAGGAGGGTATGGTGGGCGGTTGTTGTAATTCACATTGGCTACCACAAGGGTATGTTCCTCTTGAATTTGATGGCATTGGTCGGTGTAATGTGTGGTGCTAGAGCACAAACCACAAATCCTAGGAGGGCCTTCAAGTTAAGCAACCGGAGGAGGGGCTTGGATGGCCTTGATGGAGCAGTACTCCCTTTGATCTCTTTGAATTTGTGTAAGGATGGTGGTCATATCTCCAAGTGCCTTAGTTAGACTTGTTTCGGAAGGGGGAGGTTCTACCACACCCTTAAGGGGGTTACTGCTCACTCTTGTGTGTTGTGCAGATTCGGCGACATCCTTTATCAAATCCCAAGCTTCTCCTTCCGTCTTGTTTTTCGAAAGGGATCCGCCACTAGAGGCGATAAGCAATCTTCTATCTTCCGCACAAAGACCTCCGGTAAAGTAGCTAATGAGCAAGCGAGTGGTCATTCTGTGATGTGAACATGACTCCAATAACCTCTTGAATCGAGACCAACACTCATACATGCTCTCTTGGTCTCTTTGCATTATGCCCGAAATCTCTTTCCGGATGTACTCGGTCTTCTCCGGTGGGAAGAACTTGTCAAGAAACTCTCTTCTCAAGAAATCCCAATTAGTCACAATATCATCCAGTAGCGAATAGAACCATGTTTTTGCTTGTGCTTCAAGAGAAAAAGGAAAGGCAAAAACCATGATGGCTACCTCATCGGCTCCATGCCTTCGAGCCGTAGAACAAGCAACATGAAAATCCTTCAAATGTCGGATGGGGTCTTGACCCGGCAACCCATGATACTTAGGAAGTAGATTTATCAAGCTACTCTTCAACTCAAAGTTTGGATCAAGGTTAGGATACCTTGCTTGTAACGGTTGAAGTATGATATCCGGAGCTCCTTGCTCATGCAAAGTGATCCGGCGTGGCTCCGCCATGTGTGGCTCACCTGTAGGATACAAAGATGTATTAGTAGTGCCAACAGAAGAATACAAAGTAGCGGACTCCAAGTCACTCTCGGTGACGTCTAGTGATTCGGTGTTTTCCTCAAGAGAGGCCGAAGTTCTAGGCGTGTAGTCCAATCGCCTTCTAGCTTGCCGAGTGTGTAACAAAGTTCTTTCAATCTCGGGATCAAAGTTGGCTAAGCTAGAATTCGGTTGAGACCGAGTCATCAAACTTGAAAGTCATAGTACGAATGCAAAAGAATCTTAAACTATAGCTAAGTATTGAAAGAGAAAAATATCTACAATATTCACATATTCACATAACCAATATCAAGGCATATGTTGCAACCATTCCCCGGCAACAGCGCCAAAAATTTGACGAACGCCCCAACGGTGTGTTGGTAAATTTCTCTCTAATAACACCTCGTCGTGAGTATAGCTCTACCAACAACAATCCTCGGGGGGTCAAATTTAGAAGAGGGATTTGGTTGTCACAAGTTCAACCCCAATAGAAATAACCGAAGTATTCAAACCTCAGGTCGTCTCACAAGGAATGGGCAAACATGTGCTTCGACATTGGTTAGAAATCCGGGGTTGTGAGTTATGAGCATAAAAATAAATGGAAATCTTAACAAGCAAGTAATCTTAAATTGCAATAAACTAATTCAACTACCTACGCAAAACTTGAGCAATTCCAATGAACAAGCAATATTCTACTTAATTATACTTTAAACCAAACAAGTAACTATGACTAAGGCAATTGAAATTGGAAATTGGGGTTCAAATATGAATAACAAAAGCAACTCTTGACTAGGTATGGGAATTGGGATCACAATCCTTGTCCAACAACTATATCTTGACAATTATGAGGAACCAAGCTCATTAAGTCTGTCTGCAAGGTCTTAAGTACGTGATATCTACTCCTAGACTTGAGGTATCTCAAATGGCTTTGGCCACATCAATCCATAAGTCCCAACCTACCTACTAATTAAATTAGTAGTGGGTTGGCGTCAATGAGTATCAAATTGACCACCAAGGGCTCCGAAATCATCAAATCTATTAGACCCAAGACTCAAGTTTACCCAATTCCCTTGACCTAGGCCAAGAGTGGAAAAGACTACTCCATAATCAAAGTAAACAATTCATCAAACACTTGATAAGCATTAATAAAAGACATGTTCAAAATAGCAATTAAATTGAATTTCACAAATACCCACTAACAATTATCAACATACAATTAAGTAATCAACAAGATTAAACATAGAAATCATCAATGCAACATCAACAAGTCAAGATTCACAACATTCATGAAATGGGTATAAAATGACAATTGACAAGAATCATAAAACTATCACTAAATGTAAGCAAGATTGTAACAAGGAATTCAAATTGAATAATTAAAATTGTAATTAACAAGATCCAATTCACAAATTACAAGGAAAGATCAAAATGGAAACTAGATCTAGAGAGGAACAAGGGTTTCTCTCTCTAGAATAACTAAAGAACTAAAAACTAGCTAAAATTGTGTCCTAGTGTAAAATGAGTCATCTCTCCCTTTCCTCCTAGCATCCTTGGGTCTTTTCCATGCAGAAACAGCTTGAATTTGGGCCTCCTTGGCCTCAGAAATTGCCAGGCACGATTTCTCTTAATGAGGTCACGTGCAGCTTCCCACGCGTGCGCACCATGCGTGCGCGTGCGCCAATTGCTTTTATGATCCACGCATGCGCGCCAGTTGCACGTGCGCGTCGATAAGAATTTTCCAATCTGCGCGGATGCGTCCATCTTTTCGCGCCGCTTCCAGCCAATCCCATCCACGCGTGCGCGTGGAGTGCACGGACGTGCCGATGCTGCTGCTCCCAAGACTTCAATTCTTCATGTTCCTCCCTTTTTGTACATGCTTTCTTCCTCTCTCCTAAGTCATTCCTACCCTATAATTCCTGAAATTACTCAACAAAAACTTCACAACATCGAATGGCAATAGAAGAGGATTAAAATATGGCAATTTCAAGGAAAAATAAGCGTGTTTTTCATCATAGGGCAACATTGGGGAGTGAACACAAAACCATGCATTTCTTGTGAATAAGTGTGAGAAATATTGATCAAATCCCCCAAAATAAGCACAAGATAAATCACGAAATCGGGGTTTATCAAATCTCCCCACACTTAAACCAAGCATGTCCTCATGCTTAAAATAAAACGACTAAAGATTATGATGGGAAAGGATTTATGAAATGCTAAGTACCTAAACGGATGCATGCAACTAATGTAAAATCATCTACCTACTTGGTCAAAAGTGAATCCATCCTTCAAGAATACATGTGAGCATATAGGGTGAAGATAGTGTGCGATTCATGAATCCTACCAAATTGAATATCAACGAGAGGGTTTATCAAAGGCTCAAAATTGGTTAACAATGGTAGATATAAGGGTTAAGGCTATTTGGGAAAAGTGACTGTTGAAATGATGGCCTCAATCATGCAAATGCATTCATACACAAAGCAATGGACATATAGAATTAGAAAAAGCAAGGATCACACTCATAGAGAGAGAGATGCACACAAGAATGGAAATAATGGTTAAAAGATGTAACCATGCAATAGGCTCAAAACTTTCTTGCTTGTGTTCTTAACTCAATCACTATGTTCCAAAATACATTCTTAAAGCAAGTTTGTTGCAGAAATTTTCAAAATTTTGGTAGGTCACCCAGAACACAGTTTCTTGGAAAGAAAGTTATTGTTTTGACCAAGTAACTCTATAGAAACTAACCATCATGCAAAGAGTATTTACAAGTAAGACTAACTACACATGCAATATATAAAAAAAAAAAGAAGAAAGATAAATCCATGGGTATTGAGGAGAGAGAGTGTTACCCATGGAGATCGGTCGAACGACCTCCCCACACTTTAGAAATTAGCACGGTCCTTCGTGCTGCGAATGATACGCAAGGGACGGTCGGGACCAGAGTCTTCACTATCCCCTCCATCAGAACTTTCATCGCTTGGGTTCGAGGTGGATGTGAATATCTCAGGTTCCTCCATGCTAGGGGCAACACAATGCAGAAGTTTCTTGATGTAAGTATATCGGCGGTGGTTACGCCTCTCATATCTATCAAGCTTCTGGTGAAGATCTTCTATCCTTTGATGTATGGATCTCAGCGGTGGTGATGATGAGCTAGAAGGAAAAAGAAGTGGCGGCGCCATGTCGAGGCTTGGTTTGTTCATGGGAAGATATAGGTATTTTCCGCTTGGGACCACATCGCCCTTAGCCGGAACCATAATCTTCTTATCCTTGGCTTCCCAAGAAACACCCGCAGCAGCGACTGAGTCAGATACCAAAGCTGGAAATGGCAGGTTACCCCAGTCGTGAACTTGACTCATTGCTTGCTTGACAAGAGGTGGGATGTTCACTGGCTTCTCCGTGAGAATACACCAAACAAGCAAGGCAAGGTCTGCCGTGATGGACGACCTGTGAGTGCTAGGTAGCACATCATGAGATAGGATCTGGGCCCAAGCTCTAGCTTCCACAGTGAGGAAGCGAGCGTCAATACTCTTGGGCCTCATCCGCAGTCGACCTTGGATCCAAAAAGATTCTGGCTCAACAATGACTCAGAGGATCGAGCCCCAATCGAATCCATACTCTTCTCGCTGACATAGGACTTTTTGGTAGCCATCCATGGCACCTGGCACTGGTAAAACATTAAGTTCTTGCTGAATAGCCTCTTCTGAAACTGAGACTTGCTTACGGCGCACGTATACCGATTGAAGAGAGGGAAGGTGGTAGTTAGTATAAAATTCTTCCACCTAAGAGAGGTTGATTTCTCTTGGTTTCCTCAAGAGAAACTCCCATCATCGCTGTTCAATTCGGGGTAGAATATAAGGTGCAACCTTGTCCGGCGGAGCTAGTAGATGCTCCGGATGATAGTTCCTTACGGCTATGGAAGGGAACTTAAGTTCACAGAAGCGGTTGGGGAACCTTGAAGAGTCTCTTGCCGGTTTGCCCTTGTCATTCTCATCAATAGGAGCGGGTGTCTTTCCGTTCTTTGATAAGGGTTTGGCTCCTATTGAAGAACGCGCTTTAGAATTTGAATTTTGGGGTGCCCTTTTTGCGGCCAGTTTCCTTGGAGCTATCTCTTTGCCTTTCTTGGTGGCCATCCTAAAAAGGAAGAGAAAGAAGGAAAACATTAAACCCAAGAAACAATTCGATGAAAACATGCAAGTGACTTGTAATGCCCATGACGAATATGAAAGCAAGAGGTATGTCACTCGTTATGGGATACAAGAGAAAGTAAGGCATGCAAAGGCATGAGAAGAGTAGTCTCAAGCATCTTTAATAAAAAGCAAGTCATGTTCAATTAATATGGAATTGGTAAGTATCAACTTGAAACACACAAATTAAACTCAATGCATTCAAGAAGAAACAAGTGAATGAGGAGGGAACACCCAATTGAAAGTACATGGCTAAATTGAGCCAAAATGGTATGTGTGCATTTCCTCGAACACTTGGCGTGCAATAATCAAGAAATGAGCAATTATGAGATACCAAACCAATTCAAAGCCCAAAATGGAACATCAATCATCACATAAACATCACACAATGGTAAAAGAGTGACAAAAGATCTAGTAATGCAAATTAAGTTCAAATTCAACATCCATGGAGAAATAAAAAAAAGTGAGGGAAAACAAGCAAACAAAAACAAGAAACATCATTATCAAGTAAAAGAGAAACTAAGTAAGGCAACAAGAAGCATCTACTTAGAAGAAATAGCATAAGAAAAAGTGGAAGTAAAAGAAAGGAAGAAGTTAAACCTTGAAGAGTATGAAAAAGCAAGGTTGAATCTTCTTTTGCGAAGATGAGAGAGGAAATAGGAGAAGTGTAGCACCACCGAAAAAGGGTGGTTGTCACCGGTGAGTGGCCGGAGACAATGGTGGTGGTTTGTGTAAGAAGAAGAAGAGAAGAGAAATGATGGAGAGAGTGGGAGAATGAACTAAGAAAGAAAAAGAAGTGTGAGTGAGAAAGGAAGTGAAACGGCGTGAAGTATAAAACTGACTCACGCAACCGGCGCGCGCGCATCAGTGGCGCGCGCGCGCGAGAGGAGTTGTGCCCCAGGCATGAAAGTGGCACAAACCTGGCTCAGGTCTCTGGTTTTTGTACCAGGGTGACCCAGGGAGCCATGCGCGCGGACGCGCATTATGCGCGGACGTGTGCTTGTGGTATTCTACAGTTGGCGCAGGCGCGCACTTCGCGCGGACGCGTTAGTTTTGGCACAAAGTTGGCCCAATTGTGGCACAACTCTCTGGTTTTTGTACCAGAGATTCCACATAGCTCCATTGGCGCGCGCGCGCACTGTGCACTTGCGCGTCGATGGTCAACTGGCAATGGTGCGCGCAGGCGGCATGTACGCGAACGCGTGGGTGCCTGGCCCGAGTTTGGCACAAAGTTGGCCTGACTCTCGGGTTTTTAGCCTGAAAGTGGAAATTTGCAACCAGCGCGCGCGCTCACTGTGCGCTTGCGCGTCGGTGCCCTTTTTCAAAGAAAAATTTTGTTTTCTTTATCTCTTTTCACAACTTATCTATATGAACATTCTACCTATCTAACAGAATCAACAAAGCTAGCATTCCTAAGCACTCAATCAATCATCAAAAGATCATAAAATTCAAAGAACTAAAGATACTAAAAGATGGTATAAACAAGGAAGATCTTACCACGGTGGGTTGCCTCCCACCAAGCACTTTTCTTTAACGTCCTTAAGTTGGACGGTCCTCTTCTTAAGCTTCATCTCTACCTGGTGCATCCTCATCTATTCTGGTGTATGGGTAACAACTTCCTTTTTCAACACCAATTTTTTTAATAGGAGAACTCATGAAGAAATGAAGGAACCGTAAAGCTGTCAAGCCTGACCTCTTCGCACTCAAACGACCATAACTTGAGCTAAAGACGTCCAAATGAGGCAGTTCCAGTTGCGTTGGAAAGCTAACATCTGGGGCTTCGAAATGATATAAATTTTGCCATATGTTAATTCGTGTTCAGGGGCGCGCACGCGCACTTTGCGCGCACGCGCCGATGCTATCTGTGGCCCACTTTAATGAAATCGCCCCCAGCGATTTTGCAGCTCCTTTTGGACCCAGTCCAACCCATTTCTGATGCTATTGAACCCAAGGATTGAAGGGGGAATGAAAAAAGTAGTCATAGTTTAGTTTTTCATCATGTTTTAGGGTAGAATTCTAGAGAGAGAAGTTCTCTCTTCTCTCTAGAATTTAGGGTAGTTTAGGTTTAATTTTCTTGGATCCAAGTTTTAATTCTTGTTTTGATTTAGTTTCTCCTCTTAATTTCTTGTTGCTACATCTCTACTCTTCTAATTTTACTTGTCATTTCCTTTATTTTGTTACTTTTATGTTGATGAACCCTTGTTGGAATTTTATTTTCTTTTGCTTTCTTTACTTTTCTTGTCATTTATATTTTCTTGCCCTCTCACCAATCAAAACCCCTCTTGACCTTCATAGCCAATAATTGAGCACTTCATTGCAACTCTTCGTGAGACGACCCGGAGTCTAAATACTCCGGTTATAAATTCATTTGGGGTTTGTTACTAGTGACAACCAATATTTTTGCATTAAAGGATTCTTGATTGGTTTGGAAACTATACTTCACAACGAGACTTCATTAGATAAATTCTAAACCGTCAAGAATTCTTAAATCAAAATGGCATTTTGATGAATGAGTTCTCTTGTTCGGTTTAAAATTTCCTCAAATGAATGAAATCTCGTTGTAAAGTATAGCTTCCAAACCAATCAAGAGTCCTCTCATGCAAAAATTTAGGTTGTCACTAGTAACAAACCCCAAATGAATTTATAACCGGAGTATTTGGACTCCGGGTCGTCTCCCTAGGAACCAACGGAGTGCATGCGTATTGGTTATAGAGGGGAAAAAAGGGGGTTTTGGTTGATGATCGACAAGGAATTTAATTGTGCATGGAAAGTAAATCAAGCAAACAATTAAAAGAAGCAATTAAGAAAGAGAGGCATTCATGGCATTGAATTGAGATCTTAAGCTTTCTATCCTAGTCATGCATGATTAATTCATCTTGTTTAGTTAACTCACACATTGGGAGAATGTCCAACTTTCCCCAAAATCAAATAATGAACACCCTCACTAGCCTAAGCTAATCAAAGATCTAAATTAAGGGATATTTATTATTTTTTTCACTCAGGTTTGTAATGTGTTACAATTAAGAATAAGTGGGTTAAGCATAGGCTCAAAATTGGCTAACAATGGAAGATAAAAGGTAGGATATTTGGGTAAGTGAGCTATTTGAACAATGGCCTCAATCATATAAATGCATGTATGCACAAAGTAATGGACATATAGAATCAAACAAATCAAAGATTACAATCATAGAGAGAGAATAATGCACACAAGAATGAAAATAAGCGGTTATATGTGATGTAACCACACAATTAGGCTCAACCCTCACATGCTTGTGTTCTTAGCTCAAAACATGATCCACAAAGTATATATTTCAAGCAAGTTCTACAAAAAATTTTCAACCAATTAAGGTGGTGCCCTAAAAATGAGTTTCTTGGAAATTTCCATCATATTGATTGAGCTTATTCAAATGAAAAATTGTGATTTGGAGAAAAAATTTTAAAAATTCTTCTAGTTTACCCCTTTTTCAATCAAAACACATTTCTTCTATAAGAAGGGTCAACTAGATTTTCAGCAATCCATTAATTTTCTAATCACAACCAACAACTAAGAATAAGTGAAATTGAACCAGGAGACATGAAGTTAGCCCCAACGTTAGCCCCCTAACTTGGAGGCTAACGTTAGGCATGAAGATTACTCCCTGAGCTCCCCATGTTTGAGCCAACGTTAGCCCCCTAACTTGGAGGCTAACGTTGGCAAGAGAAACTTCTTCCCTGGGCACCAACAGGAAAGAAGAACATCTCAACATGAAGCCGCAACTCATTACACTAATAGAGAACAATTGTTCTTATGGTGGAAATCCCTTGGAAGATTCTGAACAACATCTATCTATTTTTCTGAGGATCTGTGATGTTGTCAATCATGATGTCTACAAGCTCTTGCTATTCCCTTTCTCACTCAAGGATGAGGTAGCACAATGGCTTGAAACCCTTCCCCAAGGAAGTATCACTAGTTGGGATGGTCTGGTTGCCAAATTTCTAGCCAAATTCTCTACATCCCAACAAAACATCAAGATGAAAGAGGGATCACATCCATTCATGCAAGGAGAGGAAGAACCATTGCTCAAAGCATGGGAAAGATACATGAAAGCAAATGACAAAGTGGCTTTCCAAGCATTTTATGAAGGATTAACCCCAGAGATGAGAAGAGCAGTAGAATACTCCTCAAATGATTTACTCAGAGCAACAACAACTAGTCAAGGAACTGCAAGGTTCAACGACAAGAGAACCAACAACCAACACTCATTTGAGACACCACCGAATGCAACTTTGGAGGAAGATACAATGAATTCTGAAGGAGTGAAGGCAGTCATGAATCAAAGCAAACAGCTACATCAGCAAACTCAGCAACAATTGGAGTCAATGGCCAGACAAATTGATTTTCTCCACTCCACCACAGTGAATGAACAATTTCCACCATGGAAGCCACACTCTTATTTCAGAATGAGAGAACCTCAACATCAGGAACCAAGGAACTTCAACTCCAACAACCAACTCACTAACCAAAATGCCTGCCACCCACCACCCACACCTCACAACCCACCACAAGCACCACCTGAACCTCAAAGACTCACTAACTTGGAGACCTTGATAGAAAAAATGATGAAACACCAAGAAATAACAAACAAAAACCATGAAGCCTCATTGAAGACCCTGGAGAGGCAGATTGGGCAGCTCTCCAAGCAAATTTCTATTGAGAGACCTTCAAGCTCACTGCCCAGTGACACAATCCCAAATTTGCAACAACATCACCACACAATCTCACAGAATTCTCAAAGGATCTCCAATCTAGAAAGTGGAGTAGAGAGAATGATGACACATCTAAAGAGGATGAATAAACACTATGAGGACCTACTCGGGGGAATTGGGAAGCAAATAGAATAATTAGCCAAAAACCCCATAGAAACAAGTAAGAAGGAAGCTCAGAATCTGAACTAAGCAAGCACAGAGGATGTCAAGCTAGTGACAATAAAAGAGCGCTTGTTGGGAGGCAACCCAACCCGAGGTAGTCTTCTGTTCATAACTATTTTAATAAAAAGGTTAATTAGTTCATCTACATTGCAAGAAGCTAAGTTTGGTGTTGCACACCAAAACAATATAAGGGAGAATGAAGGATTCTAAGTTTGGTGTTTCACCAAAATCCCATCATAAAACACATTCTCAATTTCTGCATAATGCTGGCTTCAAGCATGTTGGATAAACTAGTTAACTATTATGCTGTTTCCTAGTTTTCAGTTTTATTGTTTTTGAAAAAGAAGAAAAAGAGTTTCACACATGGTTAATCTGATGCATTGGCAAGGTACTAAGTTTGGTGTTCCCACACCAAAGTAAGTACAAAGGCCCACAAATAAATCATGCAAGCTAACCATTTTTCAAGTGCTTGGGGAACAAGCAACTTTCAATATCATTGCAGAGGTCCATACAAGCTGTTGGAAGGACTAAGCATCATCAACCAAAGAAACAAAAGATGAACCTAAAGGCCAGCAATGATGATGATGAGAAGAAGGAAAGCAAGTAAATTTCAACAGGTTGTATTGTTAAGTCATTGTTTTGCATCAAATATTGCTGTAATTGAAAGTTGGATTGTATTCTGATCTGCCCTGCCTATCTGCATAGCATAATTTTCTTAATTACCCCTGCCTGCATAGCATGGTCTTTCTTTATGATTCAATAAGCAAGATGCTTGATCATTCACAACATTCTTATCTTCAAAACTTGTTTGCACTCAATTTCCAAGAAATGCATCACATGAAAGTTCTTTGAACAGAAGGATTGAGGAATTAAACAAATTTTGAGGCAAGCAAAAGATTAGGAGAAGTGGTGGGTCTAGTTGTAGGACTATGTAGTGAGGTTGCATGCTTGTGAAAACTTGCATGGGAGCTCATAGGCGGGATATGAAGTTCAAAGAAGTATTGTGGAGATTCTCAAAAATCTATTGATCCAAGAAGCAGCAAACAAAACAAAAGAAAATAAAGAAAATACAAAGGCAAAAAGAACATGGCCCAAGGCTCTGAGCATCAATTACTAGGCAGAAAAAGAAAGAAAGAAACAAAAACTCAAAGAGTTGTTATCCTAGTAAATGCTTGTGGTTGAAGTGTGTCAAAGAAAGAGGCTTGAGCAAGTAAATCCTTAGGGGTGCTTCAACACCTAATACCTTAAAACCAACTGGTTTAGGAGTATTGATTGAAAGCTTATCTAAAGAGCCGCTTTGAGACATGATACTTAGAGTCGAGGCCAAAGCATAGAAATTATAAGCTGCTTCAAGGTGATTACATATAAAGAGATCTCCATGATACCATTTGGATGAAAATCTTAAGACCTACGACTCCCAATATGTAAGGACTAGTGAGCACTGAAGCCCTTGCATAAGCATATGATTTAGAGTTCACCCCACTGATACTTGATCACTTCACTCACTGCACTCTACAAGTGTTCCTCAATCCATCTCAATTAAAAGAACCTTGGAGCATAATTCTATTTCTTGCTTGGGGACAAGCAAGCTTTAAGTTTGGTGTTGTGATGACAAGTCATCCTAGCCTATTTTAGCTAGTCTTTTTCTTTTGTTTTCAATTGAATTATGCACTTTCTTGAGCCATAAGCAAGCCAATTGGGTAGATTTTCAATTGCCGGTTGGATTTGTGTGTTTTGGGAGAGATTTATTTTTCCTCCAAAATATCTCATCAGACCTCAGTGGTGGTTTGCATCTCTGGTGGTGCCTCCTGCTGTATCGGCTCCTCACCATGCTCCTCCTCCGGATCCTGCTCATCAGAAGCGGGGGACTCTGGAAGTGGAGGGAGCTCGATACCCTGTGATGCAGCCGCCTGGTCTAAGCGGTCGAGGCGTCGCATGACACGACACTCGAAGCGCTCCATGAAGCGAAGAAGGTGCTGCACTAACAGATAGGTCAGCTCAGGTGCTGATGGTGGTGCAGGTGCTGCTATGGAGGATGAAGGTCTAGCCGCCTCGGCTACCGCTCTAGCTCGAGAACGGCGGCTAGTCGGGGGCTTCTCGTGCACCCATAGACCCCAGGGAATAGTAACTTCCTTGTCATCGTCATCTGGAGGTGGTGGTGTCACGTCATCGTCCTCCCATGGGACATCAGCTAGCTCAGCTAAGCTAGTAATCAGTGTCAGAAATGGTAACAAGCTGCGGATATGAGTTCTCCATATGCTATGCCTAATCAACCGGGAAAGATACACCTCCTTCCCCTCCATGACGCACCCAATCAGAACTAGCATATCCATCGGAATCTCTGAGAAGTGAGTAGTAGGGAAGACATAGTAGGCAAATATCTGCTGCCAGGTCCTAGCCTCCCTAGTCAGATATGCAAATAGCATTCCCTTGGGCTTCGTGTTGCTCGAATCCATCACCCATGAAGCGTCTGGTGTAGCAATCACGCGCTTAAGTGCCTCATAGTCAAAATTCATGGAGAGGAGAGCTACCTCTGCCTGCTGGTAGGCACAAGTCTCAGGAGTACCAACTCTGCAAAGCAGTGCATCCCTTATGGCATCCTCAGTGATCATAATCTCTCTACCCCTCAAGTGTACTGAATCCAAGCCTGGTCGGAAGAAGTTACAGTAAAATTCCCTGACCCACGAGATGTTAATCCGTCCCAAGTCTCTATCGACGAAATCCAATCCCAACTCAGAAATACGGGCGTTTATGGCACGCCTCACATCATTGGGAAGATTCAGGTTCTTCTCAATGTTCAACTTTGTCTTTGCATAATGAGAAAGGTGTAGCTCGCAGTAGAGGTTTGGGAATTTAGTCGAATCAGTGGATGGAAGTAATTGATTTTCTTTTTCCTCATCATTCATCGGATTCTTAGCATAGTTAGCATATGGTGAGGGTGTAGAGGTCTTAGAGCGCTTCCTCTTTTTGGAAGTAGCGGCTATAGCCTTTCCTTTATTTGACATCCTGAAAAGCAGAAATAGCATAGTGTAAACCTATAGCCAAGTAGATATAAAGCACTCAAAGCGAAGCATATTCATGAAGTGAGTACAGAAATAAGATTCCTTGGAATGCAAGCAACAGAATGCAGAATTCAAACCAAACTTCAAACCAAGCATCCAAACCATATTTTTGCACATTATTCGTTAACTGAGTTCAGAAAGCACCATATCCAAAAGAATGACAAAAGAGTTAGGTTGAAAACCGAAAGAAGTCAGGTGGTTAAACAAGTTAGAGTTAGAAATCAGTTTGAAGATTAGTGATATGGTGATTACCATCTCAATTCGAAAAGAATGTACACAACAAGGTAGTAAATACGTTCACAATCATGAATTGTAACAAGGCATTGATGATGAAATATGATATTGCTAGAAAGCAACTAATAAGAAACAAACCATCAATCAATGTGAAGATCACTAAAATCACATGAATTTATGTTGTTAAAATTAATTCATCAAGGAATGAACCAATCAAAAGGCATTCAACAATAAATTCAATGATGCATCAATGTCACAAGTCGAGAGAAACGTGGAAAACCTTGTGGTCTATGTGGCTTAATGCAAATTGTATATGAATAACGCGAATTAAACTAGCCTTATAGATAAAAATCTTCAACTTGTGTGTTGATGTAAAAGAGGCATGAACCCTTAGAAGGATCACAAGCAGTGGCCAATCGAAAAGCTTACTCAACCATGCAATGCAAAGAAGCAAATCAGCATGAATAACGAGCAAGAATACGAAAAGCATGACCAAAGAGCTTGTTCTTGAGGAGTTTTCAAAAATCATTTAAACAGCAGCACTCTTGTTGAACAGAATTCATCAACTAGGGGCTGTTACATTCATCAAACAATCTTAACACAAAAACTGTGGTTAATGAAAATCAGGCAGCATTTCAGCAGCACAAACAGCAGCAAGCAGAGCAATAGAAAACAATTCAAATTAAATCAGCCAAGAAGCAGTTATGAACAGGTAAGCAGCCAACATCCATGAGTAAAGCAACTGTTAACAACAGCAAGCCAAACTCAGTTAATGTCTGAATGGAAACAGCAATGTAACAGAGAAGTTCACATAGCAACAGAAATTCAAATAATGCCTAAATCCACTACTCAGCTCAGATTCGCCAACAACCTAATTCAAACTAAACTAACTAATCTAACCTAATTAAACTGATCCTAACTATGCTACTGTAATTACAGTAAACAGCAAAAGGAGGAGTAAAATAGGGGAGGGTTAGAACCTGGGTGCAGAGGCTGAACAGAGCAAGAGGGAGGAGAAAGTGAAGTAGAGCGGTGAGAGGAAGAACCGGCCAGAGCAGCGCGGCTGTCGGGTTGCACCGCTGAGCTTGCGCCGGCGACGATGGTAGTCGCGGCGGTGATGGGCGGAACAGAGGGCAGAGATAGAGAGGAGGGGTGAGCGGAAGAGAAAAAAAGATGAGAGAAAGAAGAGAAGAGGGCGAGGTGATGATGGTCGATGGCGGCGATGGGGTTGGGACGCTCGCCGGAGGTGAGGTGGTTGATGGGAGAAGTTTGAAGATGGAGGGGGGAAAAGAAAGAAATGAAACGTTGGAGAGAGAGGGGTGAGATGCGCGAATGCGCTAGGGCTCGCGTCTCTGGGGTAAGTGAAAATTCGAATCCACGCGCGTGCGCACTCTGCGCGTTCACGTGGGTGGGCGAAATGGAAGAACGGTGCGAAAGTGCCATGCGCGCTTGCGCATAGATGAAGGAATCGGAATGGGCGTGGACGCATAGGGTGCGCGTCGGCGCGGATGTGCTGGGCTGAGGGTACAAACGGGGCCCAGAGTTGGCACAACTCTCGGGTCCTTTGGCCTAGATGATGCTAAGACGCATCGACGTATGCGCGCATTGTGCGCGTTTGCATGGATGGCTTAAGGTTATTGGACGGGCGCGGCGGCGTGTAGTACGCCAACGCGTAGAAAGGGAAGCAGGGAGTGACGCGGACGCGTACAGCGTGCGTCTGCGTGGGTTGAGGCACAGAGTTGGCCCAAAAGTGGCGCAACTCTCTGGTTTTTGGCCCAGGAAACTAAAATATGCAGCCGACGCGTGCGCGCGCTTTGCCCTAGCGCGCGGCTTG
>NC_029790.2:42620550-42637940 GCF_000816755.2 Arachis ipaensis
TTTTTGGCCCAGGGAACTAAAATACGCAGCCGACGCACGCGCGCGCTTGGCGCTTGCGCGTGGCTTGCTTTTCCCCCTTTTTTTTTTTAAAGAGCATCAAAGGATCTCATAACTTCCCATCTTTCTCTAAAACTCCGGGACTAGCTAAGGTGCAAGATCACGCATATTTTGAAACATAGGGACATTTTCAAACAACTTGAGAAAACTTGCAATTCAAGCAAAAACTCAATTCAAAGAAAAATTCATCCCTCATTAAAGCATAGAATGTATAAACAACTTAGTAAACAAAAAAAAATATATATGTCAAGAAGTAAAGAAACTATATACAATGGAACCCTATTCATTCATTCATTATATCTACAAGAGAATGGAAAGAGTTTACCATGGTGGGGTGTCTCCCACCAAGCACTTTTAGTTTAAGTCCTTAAGTTGGACCTTGGGAGGCTTCTTGTCAAGGCAGCTTATGCTTGTACCCATCCTTGAACCTCCAAAAGTGCTTGTCCTTCAATGGGTTGTCAGAAATTCTAACCTTTTTCCTCAAGCTTTAGTGAGGTTCTTTCCAAGATGTGAGCTCCCGGGAATTACTATCACAGGATAATCCAGGATCCCATATCTTGTCCTCGCACCCATCTTCTAGTTGATTGTCTTGACTTTGTCCGGGCGACGAGAAAACAGAATTCTCATGGAAGCACCAAACTACTCTCCTAGACCCATTTAGTTTAGCATTACACCAATCCATGCTCTCTAATTTCGAGCTTCCCACCATAATGAGCCTAGATTTAATGCCAACCACTAAACATCCTCCTTTTCCGCTTGATTCCACAAAGCGCCCTAAGTTGGCCATCCGTTTCGAGCAAACCATACTCAAGTGGGATAATAAAGCTGAGAGTTAGAAGTTTTACCCACTCAAGCCGAGGATTGGATGACGAACTAGGTGGAGGAGTTTCCAAGGATCGTGATAAAGCATGCTCTACTCCCGTCCATCCTCTTCTAGAGGTTTCTGTCACTTGGCGAGGTTCTTCAAGTTCCTCCACATGCCAAGCTTCCTCAAGTTCACACTCCTCTTCACCAATTTCTTCTAGTTCTTCCCCCTCACTTTCATCGTAGATAGGAGGTCTAGTGAAGTCTACCTCATCACCAAGTCTAAGCAATTTGGGGAAGGATTCTTCAAACTCAAAAGTATCACATGTTGACTCGGAATCATCATAGGTAGGAGAGTTTGCTGTTTGGAACACTCCTTCCAGTTCTTCACTCGCATTAGGCCTTGGAGGTTGCAAGTCCTCTTCAACCTTGCTTTCCAATGTACTGGGGAAGGGTTCAATAGGATCGTCAAGGGAACTGATCAAGGTGGACAAAAAATCACTAGTGATGGAATCCACTTCTCTGTCAATTTCCTTTAACTCATTGTTTACTCTCGCGATATTGCTCGTTTCTTTGATATTCCCCCCACGCTCCTTGGAGGGGGGTTCCTCAACTTGAGACTCCTTTATGTACTCAACATGTCCTAAACATCCGCCCACTACTTCCTTTTGTTCGCTGATTCCTATCTTCTCTTCTTGTTGTGCTTCTTGCTTCAATTCTTCTTCCTCACCATGGAGTCCCATGTTCATATCCTCACTGAGCTCCTGGGTTGTTTCAACAATTGGGGTACTTATGGCGCATGAGCTTAGGTGAGATGTTAGGTGACCCACGGCTTTTACTTTGCCGGCCACCCTTACTCTTAACTCCTTGAACCTGGTTTCATCCTCCTCTTGTTGCCTTAAAATACGAGATTCAAGGTCTCTCAATTCTAACATGAAGGCTTCATCAGGAGGTGGCATTGGAAGAGAAAATTCATCAGTTAGGGGAAGATTGTTGTAATCGGAAGGTGGTTCATATTGGTGAAGTTCTTGAGGTGGTGTATGTGAAATTTGTGGTTCTTGAGAGTATTGGGGTTGGGATGGTGGTTGTTCTATATGTGATTCTAATGGTGGTTGATACGGTGTGTATGAGTTATGGTCATATGAAGGTAAATGGTGGTATGAGGCTTGTGAGTATGATGTGTGGCTATATTGAGGATATGGCTCATAGGCATATGGTGGTAGTTCTTGAAAATCACAAGGGAATTCACCATAGCTAGTGGATTGACATGCATCATAGAACGGCTCTTCTTCATAGTGCATTGGTGGGGGGTTGTTGCCATGGAGGTTGATCATGTATTTGTGGCTCCTCCCACCTTTGATCTCCAATTCCTTGGTGCACATCTTCATTGAAGCTTTTATCTACTACAACATAGTTTGAGCTACACCATAGCCAAAGTGAGAATTCATATTGAAGTGGGAAATAAAAACAAAGAGCAATAAGAAATGAAGAAGATTAAATCCTAAAACTAGCAAAAATCAACAAAAAAACCAAAGATAAAGCTATTCAGAATATTTAGAATAGCCAATTAACATAGCACCATTGGATCCCCGGAAACGACGCCATTTTGATGAACGAGTTCTCTTGTTCGGTTTAGAATTTCCTCAAATGAATGAAATCTCGTTGTAAAGTATAGCTTCCAAACTAATCAAGAGTCCTCTCATGCAAAAATTTAGGTTGTCACTAGTAACAAACCCCAAATGAATTTATAACCGGAGTATTTGGACTCCGGGTCATCTCCCTAGGAACCAACGGAGTGAATGCATATTGGCTATAGAGGGGAAAAAAGGGGGTTTTGGTTGATGATCGACAAGGAATTTAATTGTGCATGGAAAGTAAATCAAGCAAACAATTAAAAGAAGCAATTAAGGAAGAGAGGCATTCATGGCATTGAATTGAGATCTTAAGCTTTCTATCCTAGTCATGCATGATTAATTCATCTTGTTTAGTTTACTCACACATCGGGAGAATGTCAAACAAGACCAATTAATCGAGTCACAATTATAAACAAGAATTTATCTCATTACGTCATCTCTAACAAATAGGGAGAAAGTCTAACGAGACTAGCTAATCTCAATCCAAAAGTCCTAACCAATCTTACTAATTAAATTAGCAAAAGGTTAGCGTTAATGGAAACAATACTAGCTAACAATTCTAAATCACCAACGTAAGTTGGGTTTTCATGACTCAAGATTGCCCAATCACTCTTTCTAAGCCAAGAATGCTCACAATCTACTCCAAAGTCTAACCAAGCATTTTGTCAAACACTTGGTAGGTAGTAAAGAAAAGCTTAGTGAAAGTGCAAGAATTATAAATCTACTAACTATCAATTGTAAGAAATGTAAAATCACAATCCAAATCAACATCAATTAAAGAAACGTCAACATTAAAATGCATTAAATATAAACAAATCCAACATGGGTTCATCATCACAAAAGAGAGCTAAAGGGAAGGCAAGAAATGTAAAATCACAATCCAAATCAACATCAATTAAAGAAACATCAACATTAAATTGCATTAAATATAAACAAATCCAACATGGGTTCATCATCACAAAAGAGAGCTAAAGGGAAGGTTAACATAAAAACTAAGAGAATTATGATTTAGAAAAGAGAAATTATAGAAGAAACTAAATAAGATCAAGTAATTAAACATGAAAATAAAATAATCTAACATAATCCTAACCTAATTCTAGAGAGAAGAGAGAGCTTCTCTCTCTAGAAACTAACTAAAGGCTCATGTTGGCTAAACTAATTGCTCTCCCCTTGCTTGGACTTCAATTCTGCATGAAATACATTCAGAAACAAGTTGGATTTGGGCCTGGGCAGCTCAGAAATTGCCCCCAGCGTTTTGCCATTAAGTGGGCCAAGTGAGAGTATCGGCGCGCACGGAAGCGGCATGTACGCGTGCGCGTCCTTGTGAGAAACCACGTTTGCGCGTACACGCCTTATACGCGTGTGCGTCCGTTGGTACATTCCAAACCTTTGTCTCTTCATGCATTCTCCTCTTTGTATGCTTTTTTTCTCATTTCTTCCATCCAATACTTGCCTTATGAACCTGAAATTACTTAACAAACACATCAAGGCATCGAATGGGATTAAAGTGGATCTAAAATCACCAAATTAGGGCCTAAAAAGCATGTTTTTACATTTAAGCATAATTCAAGGGAGAATTACAAAACCACGCTATTCCATTGAATAAATGTGGGAAAAGGTGGATAAATCCCCCAAAATAAGCACAAAATAAACCACGAAATCGGGGTTTATCAAATCTCCCCACACTTAAACTAAGCATGTCCTCATGCTAAAATTAAGAAAGAAGCAAAGGGTATCACATTTATTCAATGCAAACTACTAACTAAATGCAATCTATCTATATGCAAGTTATCTACATGAATGCAATGGCTCAGTCAAAACAAGTCAATTTCCAAGAGTACATAGATAAGCACAAGGGCTAGGGTATTAGCAATCAAGCAAACCACAATTGGATTGAATCATCGCAAGAGTTTACAAACTTGCAAGAGCAGATTTTTAAGGGTGGAAACATGTAATTGAGCGATCGAACCCTCACCGGATATGTATCCGCTCTAGGCACTCAAGTGTATAGGGTTGATTTACTCAATTCTCTCCTAATCATGTTTTCTAAGATTTGTTTTTCATCTAACAATCAACAATCAAATCATGCATGCATACAAATATCATGAGGGCTTTTCCATAGGTTGTAATGGGGCTAGGGTCAAGGTAGGATGCATATGGTCAAGTGAACTGGAAATTTGAATCTTTGATTAACCTAAACTTTTCACCTAACCTATTGCAACCTATACAATTCTAAACAAACCTAACTACCCATTCTTCACTTGTTCACACACTCATGCATTCTCTTTTTTTTTTATCATCACACATATGCATTGGCTCTTATTGAACTTCAACTTGGGGTATTTTGTCCCTTTTTTATTATAAATTTTATATTTAATATATATATATATATTTTTTAATATATGTACAAGGATATCAATGCATACGGTTTTACATTTGATTACTACATGAGTATGTACCCAATTCCCAAGATTTTTTTCAACAAAAATACAAGTACACTTTTATCTCTACCCAATGTTCCCAACTTTCCCCAAAATCAAATAATGAACACCCTCACTAGCCTAAGCTAATCAAAGATCTAAATTAAGGGATATTTATTATTTTTTTCACTCAGGTTTTTAATGTGTTACAATTAAGAATAAGTGAGTTAAGCATAGGCTCAAAATTGGCTAATAATGGAAGATAAAAGGTAGGCTATTTGGGTAAGTGAGCTATTTGAACAATGGCCTCAATCATATAAATGCATGTGTGCACAAAGTAATGGACATATAGAATCAAACAAATCAAAGATTACAATCATAGAGAGAGAATAATGCACACAAGAATGAAAATAAGCGGTTATATGTGATGTAACCACACAATTAGGCTCAAACCTCACATGCTTGTGTTCTTAGCTCAAAACATGATCCACAAAGTATATATTTCAAGCAAGTTCTACAAAAAATTTTCAACTAATTGAGGTGGTGCCCTAAAAATGAGTTTCTTGGAAATTTCCATCATATTAATTGAGCTTATTCTAATGCAAAATTGTGATTTGGAGAAAAAATTTTAAAAATTCTTCTAGTTTACCCCTTTTTCAATCAAAATACATTTCTTCTATAAGAAGGGTCAACTAGATCTTCTATAAGAAGGGTGGTGGAACTGGAGGTGGTACTGTCTGTGGCTCAGGAATGTCATGTTGGACCTCAGGAGGTTGCCGGACCTCAGTGGTGGTTTGCATCTCTGGTGGTGCCTCCTGCTGTATCGGCTCCTCACCATGCTCTTCCTCCGGATCCTGCTCATCAGAAGCGGGGGACTCTGGAAGTGGAGGGAGCTGGATACCCTGTGATGCAGCCGCCTGGTCTAAGCGGTCGAGGCGTCGCATGACACGACGCACGAAGCGCTCCATGAAGCAAAGAAGGTGCTGCACTAACAGATAGGTCGGCTCAGGTGCTGATGATGGTGCAGGTGCTGCTGTGGAGGATGAAGGTCTAGCCGCCTCGGCTACCGCTCTAGCTCGAGAACGGCGGCTAGTCGGGGGCTTCTCGTGCACCCATAGACCCCAGGGAATAGTAACTTCCTTGTCATCGTCATCTGGAGGTGGTGGTGTCACGTCATCGTCCTCCCATGGGACATCAGCTAGCTCAGCTAAGCTAGTAATCAGTGTCGGAAACGGTAACAAGCCGCGGATATGAGCTCTCCACATGCTATGCCTAATCAACCGGGGAAGATACACCTCCTTCCCCTCCATGACGCACCCAATCAGAACTAGCATATCCATCGGAATCTCTGAGAAGTGAGTAGTAGGGAAGACATAGTGGGCAAATATCTGCTGCCAGGTCCTAGCCTCCCTAGTCAGATATGCAAATAGCATTCCCTTGGGCTTCGTGTTGCTCGAATCCATCACCCATGAAGTGTCTGGTGTAGCAATCACGCGCTTAAGCGCCTCATAGTCAAAAGTCATGGAGAGGAGAGCTACCTCTGCCTGCTGGTTGGCACAAGTCTCAGGAGTACCAACTCTGCAAAGCAGTGCATCCCTTATGGAATCCTCAGTGATCATAATCTCTCTATCCCTCAAGTGTACTGAATCCAAGCCTGGTCAGAAGAAGTTACAGTAAAATTTCCTGACCCACGAGATGTTAATCTGTCCCAAGTCTCTATGGACGAAATCTAATCCCAACTCAGAAATACGGGCGTTTATGGCACGCCTCACATCATTGGGAAGATTCAGCTTCTTCTCAATGTTCAACTTTGTCTTTGCATAACGAGA
Source organism: Arachis ipaensis (assembly GCF_000816755.2). Classification (NCBI taxonomy): domain Eukaryota; kingdom Viridiplantae; phylum Streptophyta; class Magnoliopsida; order Fabales; family Fabaceae; genus Arachis; species Arachis ipaensis. The sequence goes on from NC_029790.2 coordinate 42,627,295, forward strand.
AAGGCGTAGCTCGCAGTAGAGGTTTGGGAATTTAGTCGAATCAGTGGATGGAAGTAACTGATTTTCTTTTTCCTCATCATTCATCGGATTCTTAGCATAGTTAGCATATGGTGAGGGTGTAGAGGTCTTAGAGCGCTTCCTCTTTTTGGAAGTAGCGGCTATAGCCTTTCCTTTATCTGACATCCTGAAATGCAAAAATAACATAGTATAAACCTATAGCCAAGTAGATATAAAGCACTCAAAGCGAAGCATATTCATGAAGTGAGTACAGAAAGAAGATTCCTTGGAATGCAAGCAACAGAATGCAGAATTCAAACCAAACTTCAAACCAAGCATCCAAACCATATTTTTGCACATTATTCGTTAACTGAGTTCAGAAAGCACCATATCCAAAAGAATGACAAAAGAGTTAGGTTGAAAACCGAAAGAAGTCAGATGGTTAAACAAGTTAGAGTTAGAAATCAGTTTGAAGATTAGTGATATGGTGATTACCATCTCAATTTGAAAAGAATGTACACAACAAGGCAGTAAATACGTTCACAATCATGAATTGTAACAAGGCATGATGATGAAATATGATATTGCTAGAAAGCAACTAATAAGAAACAAACCATCAATCAATATGAAGATCACTAAAATCACATGAATTTATGTTGGTAAAATTAATTCATCAAGGAATGAACCAATCAAAAGGCATTCAACAATAAATTCAACGATGCGTCAATGTCACAAGCCGAGAGAAACGTGGAAAACCTTGTGGTCTATGTGGCTTAATGCAAATTATATATGAATAACGCGAATTAAACTAGCCTCATAGATAAAAATCTTTAACTTGTGTGTTGATGTAAAAGAGGCATGAACCCTTAGAAGGATCACAAACAGTGGCCAATCGAAAAGCTTACTCAACCATGCAATGCAAAGAAGCAAATCAGCATGAATAACGAGCAAGAATACGAAAAGCATGACCAAGGAGCTTGTTCTTGAGGAGTTTTCAAAAATCATTTAAACAGCAGCACTCTAGTTGAACAGAATTCATCAACTAGGGGCTGTTACATTCATCAAACAAGATTAACACAAAAACTGTGGTTAATGAAAATCAGGCAGCATTTCAGCAGCACAAACAGCAGCAACCGGAGCAATAGAAAACAATTCAAATTAAATCAGCCAAGAAGCAATTATGAACAGGTAAGCAGCCAACATCCATGAGTAAAGCAACTGTTAACAATAGCAAGCCAAACTTAGTTAATGTCTAAATGGAAACAGCAATGTAACAGAGCAGTTCACACAGCAACAGAAATTCAAACAATGTCTAAATCCACTACTCAGCTCAGATTCGCCAACAACCTAATTCAAACTAAACTAACTAATCTAACCTAATTAAACTGATCCTAACTATGCTACTGTAATTACAGTAAACAGCAAAAGGAGGAGTAAAACAGGGGAGGGTTAGAACCTGGGTTCAGAGGCTGAACAGAGCAAGAGGGAGGAGAAAGTGAAGTGGAGCGGTGAGAGGAAGAACCGGCCAGAGCAGCGCGGCTGTCGGGTTGCACCGCTGAGCTTGCACCGGCGACGATGGTAGTCGCGGCGGTGTTGGGCAGAACAGAGGGCAGAGATAGAGAGGATGGGGTGAGCAGAAGAGAAATAAAGATGAGAGAAGGAAGAGAAGAAGGCGAGGTGATGATGGTCGACGGCGGCGATGGGGTTGGGACGCTCGCCGGAGGTGAGGTGGTTGATGGAAGAAGTTTGAAGAAGGAGGGGGGAAAAGAAAGAAATAAAACGTTGGAGAGAGATGGGTGAGATGCGCGAATGCGCTAGGGCTCGCGTCTCTGGGGTAAGTGAAAATTCGAATCCACGCGCGCACGCACTGTGCGCGTTCGCGTGGGTGGGCGAAATAGAAGAACGGTGCAAAAGCGCCATTCGCGCTTGCGCATAGATGAAGGAATCAGAATGGGCGCGGATGCGTAGGGTGCGCGTCGGCGCGGATGTGCTGGGCTGAGGGCACAAAAGGGGCCCAGAGTTGGCACAACTCTCGGGTCCTTTGGCCTGGATGATGCTAAGACGCATCGACGCGTGCGCGCATTGTGCACGTTCGCATGGATGGCTTAAGGTTATTGGACTAGCGCGGCGGCGTGTAGTACGCCAACGCGTAGAAAGTGAAGCAGGGAGTGACGTGGACGTGTACAGCGTGCGTCTGCATGGGTTGAGGCACAGAGTTGGCCCAAAAGTGGCGCAACTCTCTGGTTTTTGGCCCAGGGAACTAAAATACGCAGCCGACGCGCGCGCGAGCTTTGCGCTAGCGCGCGGCTTGCTATTCTTCCCCCCCCCTCCTTTTTTTTTAAAGAGCATCAAAGGATCTCATAACTTCCCATCTTTCTCTAAAACTCCGGGACTAGCTAAGGTGCAAGATCAAGCATATTTTGAAACATAGGGACATTTTCAAACAACTTGAAAAAACTTGCAATTCAAGCAAAAACTCAATTCAAAGAAAAATTCATCCCTCATTAAAGCATAGAATGTATAAACAACTTAGTGAATAAAAAAAAGGAGGGGGGAAGAATAGCAAGTAAAAGAGATGAACGCCGCTTTCCATCTATGTGCGGTTGAATTTAGCTCCATTGAAGAAGTCGGCGGCGAGGTTTGCCTTAGCCGATAAAAGTGTGATCACAGTAATGGGGATAGCTGAAGATGTACTTGTGGCAATTAAGGATTTGGTTTTTCTGGTTGACTTTTACATCCTTGAGATGCCTCCAACGGAAGGTAGAAGCTCTTCCTCCGTCCTACTTGGCAGACCCTTCCTCAAAACCTCCAAGTTTAAGCTAGATGCCTTCACCAGTATATATTCCTTTGGGGTTGGAGACAAGACTATCAAGTTCAATTTAGAGGAAGCCATGAAACATCCTCCCGAAGAACACTCTATGCTCCGATGCGATATAATTGATGAAGTGGTAGCGGAAGCACAAGAAGAAGATCATGACAAATTGTGCTACCCCACCGTTGAGGAGATGGATGACCAAGAGGATGAACCTAAAGAAGTTATCAAGAATGAGTCCCATGAGCTTGATGAAAGGGAACCTCATCTTGAGGTAACAAGTGAACTGAAGCCCCTTCCCTCCCATCTGAAATATGCGTTCTTAGAAGACAATTGTGGGTTTCCAGTTATTATTGCTAGCGAGCTCTCAAGTGAAGAAGAGGAAAAGCTCCTAGACGTTCTAAGAAAGTACAAGAAAGCAATAGGATGGAGCCTTGCGGATATTGTGGGGATTGACCCGCGTAAGTGCATGCACAGGATATTTCTCCAAGATGGAGCCAAGCCGGTTCGGCAACCGCAAAGGAGGCTCAACCCAACCATCCTCGACGTAGTGAAGAAAGAGGTCACTCGACTACTGGATGCGGATATCATATACCCTATTTCCGACAGTGAGTGGGTGAGCCCGGTTCAAGTTGTCCCCAAGAAGTCGGGCATCACAACAGTCAAGAAGGAAGACGGAGAAATGGTCACTAAAAGAGTACAATATGCGTGGCGAGTATGTATTGACTACAGAAGATTGAACGCCGCCACACGGAAGGACCATTACCCCTTACCCTTCATCGATCAGATGCTGGACCGCTTGGCAGGTAAATCTCACTACTGTTTTCTTGATGGATTTACTGGATATTTTCAGATACATATTGCTCCTGAAGATTAGGAGAAGACCACGTTTACATGTCCGTTTGGCACCTTTGCATATAAAAGGATGCCATTTGGACTATGTAATGCACCCGCTACTTTTCAGAGGTGCATGATGAGTGTCTTCTCCGATCTAATGGAGAATTGTCTAGAAGTTTTTATGGAGGACTTTAGCATTTATGGAATCTCATTCGATTGTTGTTTAGAGAGCTTGGCCAAGGTCCTAGCTAGATGTGTTGACACCAACCTTGTCTTAAATTTTGAAAAATATCATTTTATGGTACGACAAGGCATAGTGTTAGGACATGTAGTCTCTAGTGAAGGCATTTCTGTGGACCCGGCCAAGGTCGATGTTATCACTACTTTGCCTCACCCCTCATCCGTTAGGGAGGTCCGCTCGTTTTCGAGACATGCAGGATTTTACAGGCGCTTTATCAAGGACTTCAGCAAGATTGCTTTGCCATTGTCGCGCCTACTCCAAAAAGATGTGGATTTTGAGTTTGACAGTGAATGTGTAAAAGCTTTTGAAGAGTTGAGGAAAGTTCTCACCATAGCACCGATTGTGCGAGGCCCCAACTGGACGTTGCCATTTGAGATAATGTGCGATGCGTCAAACTATGCTGTGGGTGCCGCGCTTGCACAGCGCGAGGGTAAACTTCCTTATGTCATTGCTTACTCTTCTAAGACACTAGATGCCGCCCAATCCAACTATACCACTACCGAAAAAGAACTCTTAGCCATTGTTCATGCTTTAGATAAATTCAGATCTTATTTGCTAGGTTCAAAGATAGTGGTATACACGGATCATGCAGCTTTGAAGTATTTATTGACAAAGAATGAGTCAAAGCCTTGACTCATATGTTGGATCTTGCTTTTGCAAGAATTCGACATTGAGATTAGGGACCGGAGTGGATCTCAAAACCTGGTTGCGGATCACTTAAGCCGCATTGAGAATTTAAAAATTGATCCATTTCTGATCAACGACTCATTCCTATTAGATAGTTTGCATGCTGTGTCGGCTAGTTTTCCTTGGTTTTCCCTAATGGCGAACTACTTGGTTGCAAGAATCTTCCCTCCCAAAGGGACAAGTTGAGGAGTGATTCCAAATACTATATTTGGGATGACCCTCACTTGTGGAAGAGAGGTGTAGACCAAGTAATCCGAAGGTGTGTCCCGGAATCCGAATTTCAACCAATTCTGTAAGCTTGTCATTCGTCCGACTGTGGTGGCCACTTTGGCCCACAAAGAACTGCTAAAAAGGTGTTGGATTGTGGATTCTGGTGGCCAACCTTATTCAAGGATGCTAACCGGTTGTGTGTGTCTTGCCATCAGTGTCAGAAGTCAGGAAACACATCCCAAAGGGATGAAATGCCTCAGCAACCTATGTTGTTCTGTGAGATATTTGATGTATGGGGCATTGACTTTATGGGACCGTTTCCTAACTCTAGTGGGTATCTCTACATTCTGTTAGCGGTTGACTACGTGTCAAAGTGGGTGGAGGCCGTGCCTACCCGCCTTGACGACGCCAATACCGTTGTTTCTTTCATTAGGAATCACATTGTATGCCGTTATGGGTCGCCACGAGCAATCGTGAGCAACCAAGGATCCCACTTTTGTAACAGGAAGGTAGAAGCATTGCTCAAGCACTATGGAGTGTCGCATAAGGTTGCTATTGCTTATCATCCGCAAACAAATGGGCAAGCGGAAGTGTCCAACCGGGAAATCAAGAAAATCTTGGAAAAAGTGGTCAATCCACAAAGAAAGGATTGGAGCCTCCGGTTAGGAGATGCACTATGGGCATACAGAACGGCCTATAAGACTCCGATAGGGATGAGTCCCTTCCGGATCGTCTATGGTAAGGCATGCCATCTTCCGGTGGAGATTGAGCATCAAGCATATTGGGCGGTAAAGCAGTGCAATATGGATTTAGCCAAGGCGGGTGAAGCTAGAAAGTTATAACTAGAAGAGCTTGAGTGTTTGAGGAACGAGTCATATGAGAATGTCCGAATTTACAAGGAAAAGACTAAAGCATTACATGACCATCACATTCGGAAGAAGGACTTTAAAGAAGGAGATGAAGTCCTTCTCTACAACTCAAGGCTCCGATTTATGCCTGGTAAGCTCCGTTCTAGATGGGAAGGACCTTTTAAGGTGAAAGAAATGAAGCCCTACGGAGTGGTGGAATTGTTTGATCCCAAAAGTGAAGTAACTTTCAAGGTGAATGGGCATAGAGTGAAGAAATATCATGGTTGCAAACCTCCAAGAGAGCTAGAGGTGTACATATTGGAGGATGCACCAGGTAGAGATGAAGCTTAAGAAGAGGACCGTCCAACTTAAGGACGTTAAAGAAAAGTGCTTGGTGGGAGGCACCCCACCGTGGTAAGATCTTCCTTGTTTATACCATCTTTTAGTATCTTTAGTTCTTTGAATTTTATGATCTTTTGATGATTGATTGAGTGCCTAGGAATGCTAGCTTTGTTGATTCTGTTAGATAGGTAGAATGTTCATATAGATAAGTTGTGAAAAGAGATAAAGAAAACAAAATTTTTCTTTGAAAAAGGGCACCAACGCGCAAGCGCACAGTGCGCGCAAGCGCACAGTGCGCGCGCGCGCCGGTTGCGAATTTCCACTTTCAGGCCAAAAACCCGAGAGTCAGGCCAACTTTGTGCCCAACTCGCGCCAGGCACCCACGCGTTCGCGTACATGCCGCCTGCGCGCACCATTGCCAGTTGACCATCAACGCACAAGCGCACAGTGCGCGCGAGCGCCGATGGAGATATGTGGAATCTCTAGTACAAAAACCAGAGAGTTGTGCCACAATTGGGCCAAGTCTCGCGCAACTACTCTCTGGGGCACAACTACTCTCGCGCGCGCGCGCCACTGACGCGCACGCGCCATCAGCTAATACCTTCACCGACGCATCAGCGCACCTTGCGTGCGCGCCGGTTGCGCGAGTCAGTTTTATACTTCGCGCCGTTTCACTTCCTTTCTCACTCACACTTCTTTTTCTTTCTTAGTTCATTCTCCCACTCTCTCCATCATTTCTCTTCTCTTCTTTTTCTTACACAAACCACCACCATTGTCTCCGACCACTCACCGGTGACAACCACCCTTTTTCGGTGGCGCTACACTTCTCCTATTTCCTCTCTCATCTTCGCAAAAGAAGATTCAACCTTGCTTTTTCATACTCTTCAAGGTTTAACTTCTTCCTTTCTTTTACTTCCACTTTTTCTTATGCTATTTCTTCTAAGTAGGATACTTACCAATTCCATATTAATTGAACATGACTTACTTTTTATTAAGGATGCTTGAGACTACTCTTCTCATGCCTTTGCATACCTTACTTTCTCTTGTATCCCATAACAAGTGACATACCTCTTGCTTTCATATTCGTCATGGGCATTAATAGTCACTTGCATGTTTTCATCGAATTGTTTCTTGGGTTTAATGTTTTCCTTCTTTCTCTTCCTTTTTAGGATGGCCACCAAGAAAGGCAAAGAGATAGCTCCAAGGAAACCGGCTGCAAAAAGGGCACCCCAAAAATCAAATTCTAAGGCGCGTTCTTCAATAGGAGCCAAACCCTTATCAAAGAACGGAAAGAAACCCGCTCCTATTGATGAGAATGACAAGGGCAAACCGGCAAGAGACTCTTCAAGGTTCCCCAACCGCTTCTGTGAACTTAAGTTCCCTTCCATAGCCGTAAGGAACTATCATCCGGAGCATCTACTAGCTCTGCCGGACAAGGTTGCGCCTTATATTCTACCCCGAATTGAACAGCGAGGATGGGAGTTTCTCTTGAGGAAACCAAGAGAAATCAACCTCTCTTGGGTGGAAGAATTTTATACTAACTACCACCTTCCCTCTCTTTAATCGGTATACGTGCACCGTAAGCAAGTCTCAGTTTCAGAAGAGGCTATTCAGCAAGTACTTAATATTTTACCAGTGCCAGGTGCCATGGATGGCTACCAAAAAGTCCTACGTCAGCGAGAAGAGTATGGATTCGATTGAGGCTCGATCCTCCAAGTCATTGCTGAGCCAAAATCTTTTTGGATCCAAGGTCGAATGCGGATGAGGCCCAAGAGTATTGACGCTCGCTTCCTCACTGTGGAAGCTAGAGCTTGGGCCCAGATCCTATCTCATGATGTGCTACCTAGCACTCATAACTCGTCCATCATGGCGGACCTTGCCTTGCTTGTTTGGTGTATTCTCACGGAGAAGCCGATGAACATCCCACCTTTTGTCAAGCAAGCAAAGAGTCAAGTTCACGACCGGGGTAACCTGCCATTTCCAGCTTTGGTATCTGACTTAGTCACTGCTGCGGGTGTTTCTTGGGAAGCCAAGGATAAGAAGATTATGGTTCCGGCTAAGGGCGATGTGGTCCCAAGCGAAAAATACCTATATCTTCCCATGAACAACCCAAGCCTCGACATGGCCCTGCCACTTCTTTTTCCTTCATTTGAGCAATGGTTCTTCCTCTCCTTGCATGAATGGATGTGATCCCTCTTTCATCTTAATGTTTTGTTGGGATGTAGAGAATTTGGCTAGAAATTTGGCAACCAGACCATCCCAACTAGTGATACTTCCTTGGGGAAGGGTTTCAAGCCATTGTGCTGCCTCATCCTTGAGTGAGAAAGGGAATAGCAAGAGCTTGTAGACATCATGATTGACAACATCACAGATCCTCAGAAAAATAGATAGATGCTGTTCAGAATCTTCCAAGGGATTTCCACCATAAGAACAATTGTTCTCTATTAGTGTAATGAGTTGCGGCTTCATGTTGAGATGTTCTTCTTTCTTGTGACATATGAATCAATCAATAGAAAACACAGTGATTCTCTTGAAAATTGAGTGTAGCCGGTTGAGACAAAACTTCAAACAGTTAGTGGGTTAGTCAAAAATTAAAGAAAAAGTGCTTGATCTAGATCACCCCCTCACTTAATCATTGTCAATCTACTCAATCCCCGGCAACGGTGCCAAAAACTTGATGAGATATTTTGGAGGAAAAATAAATCTCTCCCAAAACACACAAATCCAACCGGCAAGTGTACCGGGTCGTATCAAGTAATAAAAACTCACGGGAGTGAGGTCGATCCCACAGGGATTGAAGGATTGAGCAATTTTAGTTTAGTGGTTGATTTAGTCAAGCGAATCAAGATTTGGTTGATGGTTGTGTGACTTGCAGAATGTAATTTGCATTGAAGTAAAGAGAACAAGAAATAAATTGCTGAAACTTAAAGAACAAGAAATTAAAGGGCAGAAACTTAAAGTGCAAGAAATGTAAATTGCGGAATCTTAAAGTGCAAGGAATATAAATTGCTTGAAATGTAAAGGGAATAGGGGAATGGATTTGCAGAATTTAAACAAGGAAAAACTAAATTGCATCAAACAGAAGAGGGAAAGGGAATTGGGATTGAACCGGATCTTGAAGCAGTAAAGTAAATGAACAGAAAAAGCAATAAACAGGGAATTGAAATGAGAAATTCAGATCTCAGGACCCAGAGACTAGAAAACCAAGTCTAGATCTCAATGCCTTCCTAGATCCAACAAGAACAATTGCAAGGGAATTGTAAATTGCAAAGAGAATAGATGAAGAGTAATGAACCGGAAATGAAATTCAATTAACAGTAAAGAAAACAGAGAGATCCAAGATTGAGATTGAAACAGAATTTCTTCAATTCTCCAATCCAAGATCCAAGACAAATGTAAAATGAAATTGAAAGCAATGGAAACAAAGAAATTAAAGTTCAAAAGCTCTCCGAAAACTATTATGAAAATTCCAAAAGGAAAGCTCCCTGAATAACTTGAATTCTATCCTATTTATACACTTTCCAAAATGATCTTCAAGCCTTGAGTTGGGCCTTTGCTCTTGGTGGAATTGGGTTGAAAGAGGCCTTGGTTGATTGCTCTTGAAGTTTGAAGAAGAACCAAAGTGAACCAATTGAACCGGTTTTGAAGTTAGCCAAAGTTGGACCTAAAGTTTGAGCCAAAGTTAGGGGTCTAACGTTGGCGCAAACGTTGGCCCTTCCCCCTTTGTAATTTATGTGCCAACGTTAGCCTCCAAGTTAGGGGGCTAACGCTGGGGCTAACTTCATGTCTCCTGGTTCAATTTCACTTATTCCATTGTCCTCTCTTCACTTCTAGCCATTCCTCTTTGCTTCAACCTTTCTCCAAGCTTTCTTCACCTATCATTAATCAACCAAACTAATCAAAGCTATGCTCAAAATCATGAGATCTTCATTCTTTCATAATATGCAACAAATATAGCACAAAAGCTCATGAAATGGCATGAATTCATATATGGTTGGTTCAATCAAGGGAACCATGAAAATCTACTCAATTAGCTTGCTTGTAGCTCAAGAAAGTGCATAATTCTAATGAAAACTAAAGAAAAAGACTAGCTAAAATAGGCTAAGATGACTTGTCATCAAGGTCCAGCAACCTCCTGAGGTCCAGCATGACATTCCTGAGCCACAGCCAGTACCACCTCCAGTTCCACCACCCGAGCCTGAGCATGAGCCACAGCCTGGTGCGATTGTTGACCCCCATCCCGAGCTTCCGTAGTAGCATCGAGGACGATGCTCAATTTTAAAGTGTGGGGAGGTCACCGTTCGTGACCGGTGTTTACACTTCTGTGGTGAACTTTCAGACTTTTATTTCTATTCGCTGCTACTATATTTTGTTTTATTCCGCACTTTTTATGTTTTATATCTTTTTGGGATTACGGTACATATTTATGCTTTTGTAGACACTCTTATTTTGGTTGTTTCACATTTTTAGTATATATATATATATATATTTTGCATCTTAGTTGTTGGCTGTGATTAGAAAATTAATGGATTGCTGAAAATCTAGTTGACCCTTCTTATAGAAGAAATGTGTTTTGATTGAAAAAGGGGTAAACTAGAAGAATTTTTAAAATTTTTTCTCCAAATCACAATTTTGCATTTGAATAAGCTCAATCAATATGATGGAAATTTCC
>NC_029790.2:42638394-42639104 GCF_000816755.2 Arachis ipaensis
CCTGAGCCCAAGCCACAGCCCGGCGCGATTGTTGCCCCCCATCCCGAGCTTCAGTAGTAGCATCGAGGATGATGCTCAATTCTAAAGTGTGGGAATGTCACCATTCCTGACCGGTGTTTGCACTTATGTGGTGAACTTTCAGACTTTTATTTCTATTCGCTGCTACTATATTTTGTTTTATTCCGCACTTTTTATGTTTTATATCTTTTTGGGATTACGGTACATATTTATGCTTTTGTAGACACTCTTATTTTGGTTGTTTCACATTTTTAGTATATATATATATATATTTTGCATCTTAGTTGTTGGCTGTGATTAGAAAATTAATGGATTGCTGAAAATCTAGTTGACCCTTCTTATAGAAGAAATGTGTTTTGATTGAAAAAGGGGTAAACTAGAAGAATTTTTAAAATTTTTTCTCCAAATCACAATTTTGCATTTGAATAAGCTCAATCAATATGATGGAAATTTCCAAGAAACTCATTTTTAGGGCACCACCTCAATTGGTTGAAAATTTTTTGTAGAACTTGCTTGAAATATATACTTTGTGGATCATGTTTTGAGCTAAGAACACAAGCATGTGAGGGTTGAGCCTAATTGTGTGGTTACATCACATATAACCGCTTATTTTCATTCTTGTGTGCATTATTCTCTCTCTATGATTGTAATCTTTGATTTGTTTGATTCTATATGTCCATTACTTTGTGCAT
>NC_029790.2:42640067-42641310 GCF_000816755.2 Arachis ipaensis
TTGTTCAAATAGCTCACTTACCCAAATAGCCTACCTTTTATCTTCCATTGTTAGCCAATTTTGAGCCTATGCTTAACCCACTTATTCTTAATTGTAACACATTACAAACCTGAGTGAAAAAAATAATAAATATCCCTTAATTTAGATCTTTGATTAGCTTAGGCTAGTGAGGGTGTTCATTATTTGATTTTGGGGAAAGTTGGGAACATTGGGTAGAGATAAAAGTTTACTTGTATTTTTGTTGAAAAAAATCTTGGGAATTGGGTACATACTCATGTAGTAATCAAATGTAAAACCGTATGCATTGATATCCTTGTACATATATTAAAAAAAAAATATATATATATATATATATATATATATATATATATATATTTATTAAATATAAAATTTATAATAAAAAAGGGACAAAATACTCCAAGTTGAAGTTCAATAAGAGCCAATGCATATGTGTGATGATAAAAAAAAGAGAATGCATGAGTGTGTGAACAAGTGAAGAATGGGTATTTAGGTTTGTTTAGAATTGTATAGGTTGTCATAGGTTAGGTGGGAAGTTTAGGTTAATCAAAGATTCAAATTTCTAGCTCACTTGACCATATGCATCCTACCTTGACCCTAGCCCCATTACAACCTATGGAAAAGTCCTCATGATATTTGTATACATGCATGATTTGATTGTTGTTTGTTAGATGAAAAACAAATCTTGGAAAGCATGATTAGGGGAGAATTGAGTAAATCAACCCTATACACTTGAGTGCCTAGAGCGGATACATATCCGGTGAGGGTTCGATCGCTCAATAAACATGTTTCCACCCTTAATAATCTGCTCTTGCAAGTTTGTAAACTCTTTCGATGATTCAATCCAATTGTGGTTTGCTTGATTGCTAATACCCTAGCCCTTGTGCTTATATGTGTACTCTTGGAAATTGACTTGTTTTGACTGAGCCATTGCATTCATATAGATAACTTGCATATAAATAGATTGCATTTAGTTAGTAGCTTGCATTGAATAAATGTGATACCCTTTGCTTCCTTCTTGATTTTAGCATGAGGACATGCTTAGTTTAAGTGAGGGGAGATTTGATAAACCCCGATTTCGTGGTTTATTTTGTGCTTATTTTGGGGGATTTATCCACCTTTTCCCACATTTATTCAATGGAATAGCATGGTTTTGTAATTCTCCCTTGAATTATGCTTAAATGTAAAAACATGATTTTTAGGCCCTAATTTGGTGATTTTAGAT
>NC_029790.2:42641533-42642948 GCF_000816755.2 Arachis ipaensis
ATATATATATATATATATATATATATATATATATATATATTTATTAAATATAAAATTTATAATAAAAAAGGGACAAAATACTCCAAGTTGAAGTTCAATAAGAGCCAATGCATATGTGTGATGATAAAAAAAAGAGAATGCATGAGTGTGTGAACAAGTGAAGAATGGGTATTTAGGTTTGTTTAGAATTGTATAGGTTGTCATAGGTTAGGTGGGAAGTTTAGGTTAATCAAAGATTCAAATTTCTAGCTCACTTGACCATATGCATCCTACCTTGACCCTAGCCCCATTACAACCTATGGAAAAGCCCTCATGATATTTGTATGCATGCATGATTTGATTGTTGATTGTTAGATGAAAAACAAATCTTAGAAAACATGATTAGGAGAGAATTGAGTAAATCAACCCTATACACTTGAGTGCCTAGAGCGGATACATATCCGGTGAGGGTTCGATCGCTCAATAAACATGTTTCCACCCTTAATAATCTGCTCTTGCAAGTTTGTAAACTCTTTCGATGATTCAATCCAATTGTGGTTTGCTTGATTGCTAATACCCTAGCCCTTGTGCTTATATGTGTACTCTTGGAAATTGACTTGTTTTGACTGAGCCATTGTATTCATGTAGATAACTTGCATATAGATAGATTACATTTAGTTAGTAGTTTGCATTGAATAAATGTGATACCCTTTGCTTCTTTCTTAATTTTAGCATGAGGACATGCTTAGTTTAAGTGTGGGGAGATTTGATAAACCCCGATTTCGTGGTTTATTTTGTGCTTATTTTGGGGGATTTATCCACCTTTTCCCACATTTATTCAATGGAATAGCATGGTTTTGTAATTCTCCCTTGAATTATGCTTAAATGTAAAAACATGCTTTTTAGGCCCTAATTTGGTGATTTTAGATCCACTTTAATTCCATTCCATGCCTTGATGTGTTTGTTAAGTAATTTCAGGTTCATAAGGCAAGTATTGGATAGAAGAAATGAGAAAAAAAGCATACAAAGAGGAGAATGCATGAAGAGACAAAAGTTTGGAATGTAGCAACGGACGCACACGCGTACAAGGCGCGTACGCTCAAAAGTGGTTTCTCACAAGGACGCGCACGCGTACATGCCGCTTCCACGCAGATTGGGAATTTGCCAGCGACGCGCATGCGCACATGGCGCGCGCGCGCCGATACTCTCACTTGGCCCACTTAATGGCAAAACGCTGGGGGCGATTTCTGAGCTGCCCAAGCCCAAATCCAACTTGTTTCTGAATGTATTTCATGCAGAATTGAAGTCCAAGCAAGGGGAGAGCAATTAGTTTAGCCAACATGAGCCTTTAGTTAGTTTCTAGAGAGAGAAGCTCTCTCTTCTCTCTAGAATTAAGTTAGGATTAGGTTAGATTATTTTATTTTCATGTTTAATTA
>NC_029790.2:42643459-42644427 GCF_000816755.2 Arachis ipaensis
CAATACACATGCACTCCGTTGGTTCCTAGGGAGACGACCCGGAGTCCAAATACTCCGGTTATAAATTCATTTGGGGTTTGTTACTAGTGACAACCTAAATTTTTGCATGAGAGGACTCTTGATTGGTTTGGAAGCTATACTTTACAACGAGATTTCATTCATTTGAGGAAATTCTAAACCGAACAAGAGAACTCATTCATCAAAATGCCATTTTGATTTAAGAATTCTTGACGGTTTAGAATTTATCTAATGAAGTCTCGTTGTGAAGTATAGTTTCCAAACCAATCAAGAATCCTTTAATGCAAAAATATTGGTTGTCACTAGTAACAAACCCCAAATGAATTTATAACCGGAGTATTTAGACTCCGGGTCGTCTCACGAAGAGTTGCAATGAAGTGCTCAATTATTGGCTATGAAGGTCAAGAGGGGTTTTGATTGGTGAGAGGGCAAGAAAATATAAATAACAAGAAAAGTAAAGAAAGAAATTAAAGGAAGCAATTAAGGAAGAGAGACATTCATGGCAAAGATTGAGATCATAGGCTTTCTATCCTAGTCATGCAATGATTAATTCATCTTGTTTAGTCAACTCCAACAAATAGGGAGAAAGTCAAACAAGTCTAATCAATCATACCACAAATATAAACAAGAATTTATCTCATTATGTCAACTCCAATAAATTGGGAGAAAGTCTAATGAGACTAGCTAATCTCAATCCAAAAGTCCTAATCGACTTACTAATTAAAATAGCAAAAGATTAGCGTCAATGGAAACAATATTCCATAAGTCCTAATCAACTCACTAATTTAATTAGCAAAGATTAGCGTCAATGGAAACAATATTCCATAAGTCCTAATCAACTCACTAATTTAATTAGCAAAGATTAGCGTCAATGGAAACAATATTAGCTAACAACTCTAGATCACCAACATGAGTTGAGTTTTCATGACTCAAGATTGCCTAATTACTCT
>NC_029790.2:42644479-42651229 GCF_000816755.2 Arachis ipaensis
GAAAATTAACCGGAGTATTTAGACTCCGGGTCGTCTCACAAGGAATTGCAATGAAGTGCTCAATTATTGGCTATGAGGGGACAAGGGGGGTTTGGTTGATAATTGGGCAAGAAAATATAAATGGCAAGAAAAGTAAAGAAAGCAATTAAAGGAAGCAATTAAGGAAGAGAGACATTCATGGCAAAGATTGAGATCATAGGCTTTCTATCCTAGTCATGCAATGATTAATTCATCTTGTTTAGTCAACTCCAACAAATAGGGAGAAAGTCAAACAAGTCTAATCAATCATACCACAAATATAAACAAGAATTTATCTCATTATGTCAACTCCAATAAATTGGGAGAAAGTCTAATGAGACTAGCTAATCTCAATCCAAAAGTCCTAATCGACTTACTAATTAAAATAGCAAAAGATTAGCGTCAATGGAAACAATATTAGCTAACAACTCTAGATCACCAACATAAGTTGGGTTTTCATGACTCAAGATTGCCCAACTACTCTTTCCAAGCCAAGAATGCTCAAAATCTACTCTAACATCCTTCCAAGCATTTTATCAAACACTTGGAAGGCATAAAAGGAAAGCATGGTAAATATGCAAGAATGATAAAATCTACCAACTACTAATTGCAAGAAAAGTAAATCAACAACTCAAATCATCAATAAAAAGAACATCAAACATTAATTTGCATTAAAAGAAAATAAAATTCCAACAAGGGTTCATCAACATAAAAGTAACAAAATAAAGGAAATGACAAGTAAAATTAGAAGAGTAGAGATGTAGCAACAAGAAATTAAGAGGAGAAACTAAATCAAAACAAGAATTAAAACTTGGATCCAAGAAAATTAAACCTAAACTACCCTAAATTCTAGAGAGAAGAGAGAACTTCTCTCTCTAGAATTCCACCCTAAAACATGATGAAAAACTAAACTATGACTACTTTTTTCATTCCCCCTTCAATCCTTGGGTTCAATAGCATCAGAAATGGGTTGGATTGGGTCCAAAAGGAGCTGCAAAATCGCTGGGGGCGATTTCATTAAAGTGGGCCACAGATAGCATCGGCGCGTGCGCGCAAAGTGCGCGTGCGCGCCCCTGAACACGAAGCAACATATGGCAAAATTTATATCATTTCGAAGCCCCAGATGTTAGCTTTCCAACGCAACTGGAACTGCCTCATTTGAACGTCTTTAGCTCAAGTTATGGTCGTTTGAGTGCGAAGAGGTCAGGCTTGACAGCTTTACGGTTCCTTCATTTCTTCATGAGTTCTCCCACTTTGCATGCTTTTTCTTCATTCCTTCCATCCAATACTTGCCTTATAAACCTGAAATCATCTCACCAAACACATATAACAACCTATAGAATTCTAATACAATACCTAACTACCCATGATTCCCACTTTTTCACATATTCATGCGTTCTCTTTAATTCACATTCTATATGCATTGATTTTTATTGACTTTACTTTAGGGGATTTTTGTCCCCTTTTTATTTCTTTTTCTCTTTTTTCTTTTTCTATATATATATTTTTTTGTATATATATATATAACACAGTGAGCGCACGCGCCGGTTGCAAATTTCCACTTTCAGGCTAAAAACCCGAGAGTCAGGCCAATTTTGTGCCAAACTCGGGCCAGGCACCCACGCGTTCGCGTACATGCCGCCTGCGCGCACCATTGCCAGTTGACCATCGACGCGCAAGTGCACAGTGCGCGCGCGCGCCAATGGAGCTATGTGGAATCTCTGGTACAAAAACCAGAGAGTTGTGCCACAATTGGGCCAACTTTGTGCCAAAACTAACGCGTCCGCGCGAAGTGCGCGCCTGCGCCAACTGTAGAATACCACAAGCACACGTCCGCGCATAATGCGCGTCCGCGCGCATGCCTCCCTGGGTCACCCTGGTACAAAAACCAGAGACTTGAGCCAGGTTTGTGCCACTTTCATGCCTGGGGCACAACTCCTCTCGCGCGCGCGCGCCACTGATGCGCGCGCGCCGGTTGCGTGAGTCAGTTTTATACTTCACGCCGTTTCACTTCCTTTCTCACTCACATTTCTTTTTCTTTCTTAGTTCATTCTCCCACTCTCTCCATCATTTCTCTTCTCTTCTTCTTCTTACACAAACCACCACCATTGTCTCCGGCCACTCACCGGTGACAACCACCCTTTTTCGGTGGCGCTACACTTCTCCTATTTCCTCTCTCATCTTCGCAAAAGAATATTCAACCTTGCTTTTTCATACTCTTCAAGGTTTAACTTCTTCCTTTCTTTTACTTCCACTTTTTCTTATGCTATTTCTTCTAAGTAGATGCTTCTTGTTGCCTTACTTAGTTTCTCTTTTACTTGATAATGATGTTTCTTATTTTTGTTTGCTTGTTTTCCCTCACTTTTTTTTATTTCTCCATGGATGTTGAATTTGAACTTAATTTGCATTACTAGATCTTTTGTCACTCTTTTACCATTGTGTGATGTTTATGTGATGATTGATGTTCCATTTTGGGCTATCATAGGCATTACAAGTCACTTGCATGTTTTCATCGAATTGTTTCTTGGGTTTAATGTTTTCCTTCTTTCTCTTCCTTTTTAGGATGGCCACCAAGAAAGGCAAAGAGATAGCTCCAAGGAAACTGGCCACAAAAAGGGCACCCCAAAAATCAAATTCTAAAGCGCGTTCTTCAATAGGAGCCAAACCCTTATCAAAGAACGGAAAGACACCCGCTCCTATTGATGAGAATGACAAGGGCAAACCGGCAAGAGACTCTTCAAGGTTCCCCAACCGCTTCTGTGAACTTAAGTTCCCTTCCATAGCCGTAAGGAACTATCATCCGGAGCATCTACTAGCTCCGCCGGACAAGGTTGCACCTTATATTCTACCCCGAATTGAACAGCGATGATGGGAGTTTCTCTTGAGGAAACCAAGAGAAATCAACCTCTCTTAGGTGGAAGAATTTTATACTAACTACCACCTTCCCTCTCTTCAATCGGTATACGTGCGCCGTAAGCAAGTCTCAGTTTCAGAAGAGGCTATTCAGCAAGAACTTAATGTTTTACCAGTGCCAGGTGCCATGAATGGCTACCAAAAAGTCCTACGTCAGCGAGAAGAGTATGGATTCGATTGGGGCTCGATCCTCTGAGTCATTGTTGAGCCAGAATCTTTTTGGATCCAAGGTCGACTGCGGATGAGGCCCAAGAGTATTGACGCTCGCTTCCTCACTATGGAAGCTAGAGCTTGGGCCCAGATCCTATCTCATGATGTGCTACCTAGCACTCACAGGTCGTCCATCACGGCAGACCTTGCCTTGCTTGTTTGGTGTATTCTCACAGAGAAGCCAGTGAACATCCCACCTCTTGTCAAGCAAGCAATGAGTCAAGTTCACGACTGGGGTAACCTGCCATTTCCAGCTTTGGTATCTGACTCAGTCGCTGCTGCGGGTGTTTCTTGGGAAGCCAAGGATAAGAAGATTATGGTTCCGGCTAAGGGCGATGTGGTCCCAAGCGGAAAATACCTATATCTTCCCATGAACAAACCAAGCCTCGACATGGCCCCACCACTTCTTTTTCCTTCTAGCTCATCATCACCACCGCTGAGATCCACACATCAAAGGATAGAAGATCTTCACCAGAAGCTTGATAGATATGAGAGGCGTAACCACCGCCGATATACTTACATCAAGAAACTTCTGCATTGTGTTGCCCCTAGCATGGAGGAACCTGAGATATTCACATCCACCTCGAACCCAAGCGATGAAAGTTCTGATGGTGGGGATAGTGAAGACTCTGGTCCCGACCGTCCCTTGCGTATCATTCGCAGCACGGAGGACCGTGCTAATTTCTAAAGTGTGGGGAGGTCGTTCGACCGATCTCCATGGGTAACACTCTCTCTCCTCAATACCCATGGATTTATCTTTCTTCTTTTTTTTTATATATTGCATGTGTAGTTAGTCTTACTTGTAAATACTCTTTGCATGATGGTTAGTTTCTATAGAGTTACTTGGTCAAAACAATAACTTTCTTTCCAAGAAACTGTGTTCTGGGTGACCTACCAAAATTTTGAAAATTTCTGCAACAAACTTGCTTTAAGAATGTATTTTGGAACATAGTGATTGAGTTAAGAACACAAGCAAGAAAGTTTTGAGCCTATTGCATGTTTACATCTTTTAACCATTATTTCCATTCTTGTGTGCATCTCTCTCTCTCTATGAGTGTGATCCTTGCTTTGTCTAATTCTATATGTCCATTGCTTTGTGTATGAATGCATTTGCATGATTGAGGCCATCATTTCAACAGTCACTTTTCCCAAATAGCCTTAACCCTTATATCTACCATTGTTAACCAATTTTGAGCCTTTGATAAACCCTCTCATCCTTAAACAGAGCACATCAACAACCCTAAGTGAAAAACCATGAATGTCCCTGAATTTGAATCCTTAATTGGCTTAGGTAAATTAGGATGTGTATCATTCAATTAGGAGGGGTATACTTGGGAAATTCGGGTAGGTATATAGGCATGTAATTGTAGTGTAATTAAAAATTCTAGGATCTATTTCTCACACTTATTCACAAGAAATGCATGGTTTCGCGTTCACTCCCCAATGTTGCCCTATGATGAAAAATATGCTTATTTTGCCTTGAAATTGCCATATTTTAATCCTCTTCTATTGCCATTCGATGTCGTGATGTTTTTGTTGAGTAATTTCAGGAATTATAGGGTAGGAATGACTTAGGAGAGAGGAAGAAAGCATGTACAAAAAGGGAGGAACATGAAGAATTGAAGTCTTGGGAGCAGCAGCATCGGCGCGTCCGAGCACTCCACGCGCACGCGTGGATGGGATTGGCTGGAAGCGGCGTGAAAGGATAAACGCATCCGCGCAGACTGGAAAATTCTTATCGACGCGCACGCGCAACTGGCGCACACGCGTGGATCATAAAAGCAATTGGCGCACGCGCACGAATGGAGCGCACGCGTGGGAAGCTGCACGTGACCTCATTAAGAGAAATCGTGCCTGGCGATTTCTGAGGCCAAGGGGGCCTAAATTCAAGCTGTTTCTGCATGGAAAAGACCCAAGGATGCTAGGGGGAAAGGGAGAGATGACTTATTTTACACTAGGACACAATTTTAGCTAGTTTTTGGTTCTTTGGTTATTCTAGAGAGAGAAACCCTTGTTCCTCTCTAGATCTAGTTTCCATTTTGATCTTTCCTTGTGATTTGTGAATTGGATATTGTTAATTACAGTTTTAATTGTTCAATTTGAATTCCTTGTTACAATCTTGCTTACATTTAGTGATAGTTTTATGATTTTTGTCAATTGTCATTTTATACCCATTTCATGAATGTTGTGAATCTTGACTTGTTGATGTTGCATTAATGATTTCTATGTTTAATCTTGTTGATTACTTAATTGTATGTTGATAATTGTTAGTGGGTATTTGTGAAATTCAATTTAATTGCTATTTTGAACATGTCTTTTATTAATGCTTACCAAGTGTTTGATGAATTGTTTACTTTGATTATGGAGTAGTCTTTTCTACTCTTGGCCTAGGTCAAGGAAATTGGGTAAACTTGAGTCATTGGGTCTAATAGATTTGATGATTTCGGACCCCTTGGTGGTCAATTTGATACTCATTGATGCCAACCCACTACTAATTTAATTAGTAGGTAGGTTGGGACTTATGGGTTGATGTGGCCAAAGCCATTTGACATACCTCAAGTCTAGGAGTAGATATCACGTACTTAAGACCTTGGGGATAGACTTAATGAGCTTGGTTCCTCATAATTGTCAAGATATAGTTGTTGGACAAGGATTGTGATCCCAATTCCCATACCTAGTCAAGAGTTGCTTTTGTTATTCATATTTGAACCCCAATTTCCAATTTCAATTGCCTTAGTCATAGTTACTTGTTTGGTTTAAAGTAGAATTAAGTAGAATATTGCTTGTTCATTGGAATTGCTCAAGTTTTGCGTAGGTAGTTGAATTAGTTTATTGCAATTTAAGATTACTTGCTTGTTAAGATTTCCATTTATTTTCATGCTCATAACTCACAACCCCGGATTTCTAACCAATGTTGAAGCACATGTTTGCCCATTCCTTGTGAGACGACCCGAGGTTTGAATACTTCGGTTATTTCTATTAGGGTTGAACTTGTGACAACCAAATCCTTCTTCTAAATTTGACCCCCTGAGGATTATTGTTGGTAGAGCTATACTCACGACGAGGTGTTATTAGAGAGAAATTTACCAACACACTGTTGGGGCGTTCGTCTGGGAGCAAGAGTCGCCAACATTAGTGACACTCACCTTTGTCACTAACGTTGGAATGAGCCACTATGAGCAACGTTAACTCCCACGTTAACTTAGTTAACGTGGAAGCTAACGTGGATTGAAGAATGATGAGCCAACGTTAGTGACACTCACCTTTGTCACTAACGTTGGAGATGGCTATCACCATCACGTTAGAAGCCATGTTAACCTAGTTAACGTGAACTCTAAATTGGGAAGTAGTGGCGTTTTGAAACGTTAGTGACAAAGGTAAGTGTCACTAACGTTTTCGAAGATTTGGCAAGCCTACGTTAAAGGTCACGTTAGCCACACTAACGTGAACTCTAACGTAGGGGGAAAGAAGGATTCTCAACGTCATTGGAAAAGGTAAGTCCCAATAACGTGTGCGAAGGACCAAGAGGCAACGTTAGTGGTCACGTTGGTGCCACTAACGTTGAAGTTAACATGGATCATCCTTGGGTTAGGAACGTTAGTGAAAAAG
>NC_029790.2:42652316-42717103 GCF_000816755.2 Arachis ipaensis
ACGTTCTCGAACCCACACTTTCACTTAACGTTAACGCCACTAACGTCCTAAGCTAAAAGTCCCTGCCCACTTCACACTTTCTCTCTGCAAGTAAAGCTAAGCCCACTGAAGAGGATAACTGCTTCCAACTCAAGATCCAGAGGCCCATATCCAAGATTTGAAGAACCAACTAGAAGATCAGAAGAGTAGTATATATAGGGGTAGTTTTGAATTAGAAAGGGGGTTGGAAATTTGAGAACTACTCTCTGTATTTTACTTTCTCTGCAACTTCTAGTTTACTTTTCATAATGTATTTTCCATCTTTGTTTTCCATTTCCAAAGCTATGAACAACTAAACCCCTTTCATTGGGTTAGGGAGCTCTGTTGTAATTTGATGGATCAATATTACTTTTCATTATTCTTCTTCTATCTTTTCTCTTGATTTTACTAGAAAGCTTTCAATCTTCATTCAATTGGATAGTTATCTTGGAAAAGAAGCTATTCATACTTGGATCTCTTCGGAACTTTGGAAGAGGAATGAAGAGATCATGCTAGAAATGCTTTCTCATGTTGGACCAAATTGGGGTTTGGATGGATATAGTGACATATAATCCTACCAACACTTTGATTTGGAAATACATGTGGTATAATCAGTGACCATACTTCATCTCTTCTCATGAGCAATTGACCAAGGAATTGGCTATTGATCAAGATTTGAGAGATTGAATTACCAAGAAATTGGAATTCGATCACTTAAGATTGCCAAGGAGATCAATGAATGCATTGATTGAGGAAGAGATAAAAATGAACTTGATCCGGAGAATGCAACATCTTCTAAGCCCAATGAATTCCCCATTTCTGATCTTACCTATTCTCTATAAATTCTGCAATCTACTTTTATGAGCATCTTCCCCATTCCCATTTAAGATTCTGCAATTTACTTTCCGCTATTTACATTCAGCTCTTTATTTCCAGCATTTACGTTTTCTGCTATTTACTTTCCCGCCATTTAATTTTCTGCAAATCTCAAATCCAATTCTGCTTAGTTCAACTAGAACATTCCTCTAATTAAAGTTGCTTGACCAATCAATCCCTGTGGGATTCGACCTCACTCTATTGTGAGTTTTTACTTGACGACAATTCGGTATACTTGTCGAAGGAAAATTGTTGAGAGACAAGTTTCCGTGCATCAACGGTTGGGGTTTGGTACAAAATGAGCACAAGGATCATCACTTTATATGACGTGATTGGTTCGGTCTCCAAGGATATCATTCTTCCAATGTTGCATGGCAACATTTCCCAATGCATTCCCTTTGAAGACATTTGTATAGTCCCCCTTTGTGAAGTGGCCGAACCCCTTTCTCAATTTGTCTCATCAATTCTGTTCAATCCTTCCTTCATTTCCTACACAAGACAAAAGGAAAGAAAAAGTTAGTATTGAATTTTTGGTGGCAAAAGTTAAAGAGTGGACTGGCTACTTTTTAGATTTTTGTTTTTAAACATCTAAATGCTATCCATGAACGCAAACCAACTGACTTATTTAGTGTTCATGTATGCAACATTGGTGACACCAAACTTAGTTTGTGACCATGTAGTATAAAAAGAGTTGAGTAAGCTCTAAGATCAACACTATATGAATTGTGTTTATGTCCTCTTAGTGTGCCTTGAACACCAAACTTGTTGTTCACTATATGTTGCATACAAATGTTCATCTAAGTGTTTGTCAAAGTTGATTTGGAATTCATGAACCTTGCTTTATTAACTACTTTAAACATCCTAAAAAAATATAAAACATGGGTTGCCTCCCATGAAGCGTGTAACAACCCTGATTTTCGAGTACATGAGATCTTTTCTGAAAGTACAGATTTCTCCGGAAGATCAGTAAAGGAAACACCCCTGTTATATCATCAAGCATCTCAATCCTCATTATCATTATGTCATCCTTAAGTTAGAACCTCCTCTGAGGCAAGCTCGATAATGCAATCGCGAAGAACCTTGTTTTTGAACCGTATTGGTTGGCAGTTTTGATTCTGATTTTTGTAAATAGTCTCTGTTTGATGAACCGGACTCGATTCATGAGAGGAGAGAGATAATAGTATAATATTATCATTATATTAGTATTAGAAAATGCTTGAATGACATTATAAGGTTACCTGGTCTGTTTTTGTTACAAACAGAACCGGGTGTACGGTTTACTAGTGCAGCTTAGCACCAGCACTCTCTGATGAATTTAGAAATGCTAAGGCCTCATTATACATGTTCTATTCTCATAATAAATATGTTACTAGTGTCGTTTATGCTAGTAGCTCAGAAAATAATTTTTAGAGATGTTTTTACGAGTGTTCTGATACACCTAGTTTTAGTAGTTGTACACCAAAGATATTTTAATATTATTTTAATCCACCTCCAAGCCAACTAATCACAACTCACCTTACACCCCCAAGACCTCCAAGGCTGTCTCATTTCATCATTTTGGCCGAAAATAACAAGAGAGAAAAGAGAGAAACTTTCATGAACACTTAATCTTCAAAGCTTGATTTCTTCTGAACTAAAACTCAAATCAAAACTCCAATTTCACCAAAATGATCCTCTCTTCTTCCTCTACATAACCCTGTAACTTATCAAGGATGAAAATAAGGTGAGATGGCTGTTCCTTTCCCATTTCAATTCGGTTTTCAAGGAAAACCGTGCAAAACATGTGTTTTGTTGATGTTCTTCCTTAGGAATCATGCTTAACTTGACTTGAAGGCCAAGAAACATGAATTTCCAGCAAGTCTAAGGTGAGATATCTCTTCCTAATATACTGAGTGAGATTTGGTCAGTTGAGAGTTTTTGGATTTAAAGTTGTGCTTGATGTGATTTAGGAGGAAAAAGTGCTTAAGGACCACCTGAAAGTTTAATCGAATTAGGAGCAGCAAAACCAGGTAGGTATTGACGAATTTAATTATGATTGATTGTGTTTGAGTTGTGTGATTATGATATGGTTTGGATGTGCTTGAAATTGATTGTTTGTATGAGTAATTCTTGTTGAAATTTTGGTGAAAATTTGATGAAAATTGATGAAATTCAAGCTATGAATGTGTGTTCTTGTGGCTGCTGGAAAACGAAACCATAGAGCTTAAATTGAGGTTCAATTTGTGTTAAAATCATGTAGAAAAGATGGGGTTTTAGTGGCTGGAAATTTATTTTGAATTTTGGTAAAAATCGGTTGTTGAAAAGACTGAAAAACGGGTAAAAATAGAGAAAGAATTTGAAGAATATACGAAGAACACGAAGAACACTTTGAGTGTGGTGAAGGACATTGAAGAACACCTTTTAGATCTTAGAAAGGGCAAGGAAGTAAACTTTTTGGTGTTTAAGGGGTTATTTGGTAATTTCTAAAAGTTAGGGTGGTAAAAGTAGAAATATTAAAAGTTACGGGTGGTAAAAAGTAAATTTTAAAGGTTAAAAGTAAAAGGTAAGTTAATTTTCAAAAATTTAGTATTAAAATAATAAATAATAATATTTAATTAAAAATAAATATTTTAATAAAAATAATAAAATAATGCGAAAAAGGCAGTTTTCTGTAAAAGCTTTAGAAAGACAACTTTAAGTGTAGAATCTCATAATTACCTTCATAAAACACTTAGGGAGTGGTAATAACATGATAGTGAGGCAAAGATAAAGAAAAGATAAAAAGTTAAAGAAAAGATAAAAACCAAAGAAAAAGTCTGTAAAATTTTAATGGCAGAAAAACAGACAGAGACTAGTGAACGAACTAGGGCAACTTAGTTAGTACTTGAGTTGCGACTAGGGTTATGTGTTATATGAAAAGTTAAACTGTTTCAGTATAGACTTAATGAAGTTATACCTGGGACAGGCTAACTATTCATACCGAAATTTACATAAGCTTTAAATACACATGTTAAACAGAGAAATCAGAGCAGAATAAAGTAACACAGAGCACAGAGTAACTAGAGTAAAGTAAAGAGATACAAAGAGAAAAGAATAATATGATAAAGAGAAATGGTTTGAGCAAGGATATTATATAAGTGAAAGATGTAAAGTTTGTACAGTATGATTGAACAGAGAAAGAAAGAGGTACTGCATAAGAATGTTAAAATGATGATGAATAATGAGAATGATGATGAATGATGATAATGAGAATGATTATGTAATGATCTACTGCGTGAAGGCAGTCAGATAGATAGTGGTATGACCACAGAACGTTTTCCAGTGTTACACAGCTATTGAGAGCTGTACCTGCAACTGATAACCTGGGATCACTTGCAGAGGATATTAATTCATACACGGCTAGAATGTCGCACCTGTAAGGCAAGGATTGCTTACAGAGAATATGATTTCATACACAGCTGGAATGCCGCCACCTGTAAGGCAGAGTTTGCTTACAGAGGATATGACGCATACGTCGGTTAGTGAGAACTTTACCTATGCTGACTGGAAAAATCATACCCGTTTTAGCAGCTTCGGTTTAGTCGGGAGCGGGTAGAAATTGACAGATGAGCTCATTACCTGCGCTAGGGCTAGACATGCATCATACTTGGTTGCACATTTCCTTTGTTATGATTGTGGTATGAATGTATGCTTTCCTTGTTTGTATTCCATTCTCTGCGCTTGTGTTATTTTCTTGTATTCTTTTGTTTGTGTTATGCTATCTGTTTTCTCTATTTTCTCTACTTATCTGTGTTTTTTAATTACTGCTTCTTTGTATTCTGCTAATAGTCTGCTAAACAAGATAGAATTAATGAACGTAACTAATAACCCCGACCCTACTAAGAACTCCCCAGTTCTTACCCCTTCTCTCTCCTTTCCCCCTTCAGATGGAAGTAAGAGTACCTTACCATAGTTCGCTGATGACCGTTCGCAAGAAGAGGATTCTGCTCTAGATATTCTTTTGAGTCTAGAGTGAATATCGTTCTCTGATTATATGTATATACTGTGAGACCAGCCAACGTCTTCACCCCGTTCGTATGCGCACTTTAACCTAAATCCTGTGTACGAGATTCCTATTGTGTGGCTACTTCATGAGGTACCAGAGAGACGTCTTGTGGAAAAGTATGATCGTGCAGAGGAGTAGTAGATGA
This sequence comes from Arachis ipaensis, assembly GCF_000816755.2. Lineage (NCBI taxonomy): Eukaryota > Viridiplantae > Streptophyta > Magnoliopsida > Fabales > Fabaceae > Arachis > Arachis ipaensis. The sequence goes on from NC_029790.2 coordinate 42,657,380, forward strand.
TGTTCTATCTTTTGATGACGTTCCACCTGACTTGAGTTTTGAAGACCTAGAACGTACTTTCCCTCGCTTTAGTAGTTTAGAGGGACTAGGTGAGTATAGAGTCTAGGCTAGCCTAGGTGCCAGCTTAGAGACCTCTTGAACAGGTCAGGACCTGGGATATTGTGTGTATATACATGTATATAGATATTATTTAGCTATATCTAGGGGTGTTCCAACTAACAGTCTATATTCTAATAAAGGCTGAATCACCGAATGTTGTCAACTACTTGTGATGTATTTATGTGTGGTTGTTTATAACTGTTTTATCTGTTATTATTTGTGAATTGATTATAAATGATTCTGTTTATTAACCCAAACATTTTCAAAAAAAAAAATACACCTCACAAATTAACTACGCTTTTAACAACGAATCAGGCTCATATGATAAATAATAGATAATAATTAGGAAGACAAATTGGTAGCGCTCAGTTTCCGGTATGATCTAGACATATTGAAAATTGGGTCGTTACAATTTGGTATCAGAGCAGTTCGTTCCCAGTAGAGCCTGGGGAGTGGACTGACTATGCTTCATTGCATACTCTGTTGTGTGTCTCATGCGTATACGATATCCTAGTGATATATGTTGCATGATTGTTTCTGTGTTTTCATTTTGGGAATGTTCATACTTGACTTGAAGTGTTAAGACTGACCACCTTAACAATGATTGTTTGGTGTGAACAGGACTACAATGGGTTCACGGAGACGAGACGTACGGGAAGGAATTCCTAATGTTAACTACGAGAGGGAACAAGAAACGTTTATGGCTACCATGAACAAAGCGGCTGAAGTAGTGCGTGAAGCTGCGGTAACAGCGGCTAGGGCTGTTGAACGTCTTGGAGTGAGAAATGGGAATTATGAGAATAACTTAGGGCATCCTGAAAGACCTATGACCCTTGCGACCTTTCTGAAGGTTAATCCGCTTAAGTTCAAGGGTACACTCGTTGCGACTGACGCTGATAACTGGTTTCGAGGTATTGAATGATCACTGAGAGCGCAACATGTTCCGGAAGGACAACACGTGGAGTTTGCTACTTATATGCTCGAGGGAGAAGCTGAGTACTGGTGGCAGGGGATATAACTGTTGCTGAGTATGCTCATAATTTCAATGACTTGTGTCGTTTCTCTAAGATCTGTCAAGGGAATCCTGTTGACTTTGAAGAATGGAAGTGCTTGAAGTTTGAAGGAGGCCTTCGTGATGATCTGATGAGTTCAATAGTTCTGCTGAAGATACGTAATTTTGCTGAATTAGTCAACAAAAGCAAGTTAGTGGAAGAATGTATTAAGAAAGTGAATGTGGCCAAAGTGAGTTGCCAAGGATTTCCACCAAGGCGTCTTAGCAATCATCAGGCAGCTGGGAGAAGGGTGCATTTTAAAGCGCGTGGCATACGACAACATAAGAACCTACAAGTTAGTAACATTACTGCTCGCCGTAAGGGTAAGAATGGAGGTAAAGTAAGGCAAGGCAATGGTAAACGAGCCCATCAGGCTTACATAAACACTGCATGTAAGCAATGCGGAAAAGAGCATGATAACAGGTCTTGCCAGTTTGGATCACCTAACTGCTATGCTTGTAGAGAACTTGGACATATTGCCAAGGATTGTCCGAAGGGATTTACTCAAAATTCAGTTAGAACCCAGCAACAAGGACGAGTATTTGCTATCACTATTGACGATGTTGTGCAATCGAACGCCCTCATTCAAGGTCAAGTTGGAGTTCAACGCCAGAAAAGGATCCAAAGCTGGCGTTGAACACCCAAAACAGCCCCAGGCACGTGAGAAGCTTTAGTCTCAGCCCCAGCACACACTAAGTGGGCCCCAGAAGTGGATTTTTGCACTATCTGTTATAGTTTACTCATTTTCTGTAAACCTAGGCTACTAGTTTAGTATTTAAACAACTTTTAGAGATTCATTTTGCATCTCATGACATTTTAGATCTGAACTTTGTACCTTTTGACGGCATGAGTCTCTAAACTCCATTGTTGGGGGTGAGGAGCTCTGCTATGTCCCGATGAATTAATGCAAGTATTTCTGTTTTCCATTCAACCATGTGTGTTCCTATCTAAGATATCCATTCGCACTTCAATATGAATGTGATGAACGTGACAATCATCATCATTCCACTAGGAACGCGTGCCTGACAACCACTTACGTTCCACTATAGAATGAATGAATATCTCTTAGATCTCTAAATCAGAATCTTCGTGGTATAAGCTAGATTGATGGCAGCATTCAAGAGAATCTGGAAATTCTAAACCTTGTCTGTGGTATTCCGAGTAGGATTCAAGGATTGAATGACTGTGACGAGCTTCAAACTCGTGAGTGCTGGGCGTAGTGACAGACGCAAAAGGATAGTAAATCCTATTCCGGTACGATTGAGAACCTGCAGATGATTAGCCGTGCGGTGACAGCGCATTTGGACCCTTTTCACTGGAAGGATGGATGGTATCCATTAACGGTGATCCACCTACACACAGCTTGTCATAGGAGGATGTGTGTGCTTGAATCAGAAAATAGAGGAAAGCAGAATTTCAGAAGACAAAGCATCTCCAAAACTCCAACATATTCTCCATCATTGCATACAAGTATAATTTGTGTTCTGCCCTTTTTCTCCTTGCAATCATATTTGATAAGTGAATTATTTTATTGTCTTCCTGACTAAGAGTTACAAGATAACCATAGATTTCTTCAAGCCAACAATCTCCGTGGGATCCACCCTTACTCACGTAAGGTATTACTTGGACGACCCAGTGCACTTGCTGGTTAGTTGTGCGAAATTACATTGTGAAGTAATTTTCGTGCACCAGGAACCAAGAGGAGAAGAAGAGCACACTTGGGAATTGGAAGATAAGATGAGAGCTAATTACCCGCATCTGTTCTCAGGTAACTAAAATTTTGAGGGCAAAATTTTCTTTTAGGAGGGTAGAATGTAACAACCCTGATTTTCGAGTACAAGAGGTCTTTTCTGAAAGTACAGATTTCTTCGGAAGATCAGTAAAGGGAACACCTCTGTTATATCATCAAGCATCTCAATCCTCATTATCATTATGTCATCCTTAAGTTAGAACCTCCTCTGAGGCAAGCTCGATAATGCAATCGCGAAGAACCTTGTTTTTGAACCGTATCGGTTGGCAGTTTTGATTCTGATTTTTGTAAATAGTCTCTGTTTGACGAACCGGACTCGATTGATGAGAGGGGAGAGATAATAGTATAATATTATCATTATATTAGTATTATAAAATGCTTGAATGACATTATAAGGTTACCTGGTCTGTTTTTGTTACAAACAGAAAATTGGTTTAACCGGGTTTACGGTTTACTGGTGCAGCTTAGCACCAGCACTCTCTGATGAATTTAGAAATACTAAGGCCTCATTATACATATTCTATTCTCATAATAAATATGTTACTAGTGTCATTTATGCTAGTAGCTCAGAAAATAATTTTTAGAGATGTTTTTACGAGTGTTCCGATACACCTAGTTTTAGTAGTTGTACACTAGAGATATTTTAATATTATTTTAATCCACCTCCAAGCCAACCAATCACAACTCACCTTACACCCCCAAAACCTCCAAGGCTGTCTCATTTCATCATTTTGGCCGAAAATAACAAGAGAGAAAAGAGAGAAACTTTCATGAACACTTAATCTTCAAAGCTTGATTTCTTCTGAACTAAAACTCAAATCAAAACTCCGATTTCACCAAAATGATCCTCTCTTCTTCCTCTACATAACCATGTAACTTATCAAGGATGAAAATAAGGTGAGATGGCTGTTCCTTTCCCATTTCAATTCGATTTTCAAGGAAAACCATGCAAAACATGTGTTTTCTTGCTGTTCTTCCTTAGGAATCATGCTTAACTTGACTTGAGGGCCAAGAAACGTGAATTTCTAGCAAGTCTAAGGTGAGATATCTCTTACTAACATACTGAATGAGATTTGGTCAGTTCAGAGTTTTTGGATTTAAAGTTTTTCTTGATGTGATTTAGGAGGAAAAAGTGCTTAAGGACCACCTAAAAGTTTAACCGTATTAGGAGCAGCAAAACCAGGTAGGGATTGACGAATTTAATCTTGAATGATTGTGTTTGAGTTGTGTGATTATGATATGGTTTGGCTGTGCTTTAAATTGATTGTTTGTATGAGTAATTCTTGTTGAAATTTTGGTGAAAATTTGATGAAAATTGATGAAATTCAAGCTATGAATGTGTGTTCTTGTGGCTGCTGGAAAATGAAATCCTAGAGCTTAAATTGAGGTTCAATTTGTGTTAAAATCATGTAGAAAAGATGGGGTTTTAGTGGCTGGAAATTTATTTTGAATTTTGGTAAAAATCGGTTGTTGAAAAGACTGAAAAACGGGTAAAAACAGAGAAAGAATTTGAAGAATATACGAAGAACACGAAGAACACTTTGAGTGGGGTGAAGAACATTGAAGAACACCTTTTAGGTCTTAGAAAGGGCAAGGAAGTAAAATTTTTGGTGTTTAAGGGGTTATTTGGTAATTTCTGAAAGTTAGGGTGGTAAAAGTAGAAATATTAAAAGTTACGGGTGGTAAAAAGTGAATTTTAAAGGTTAAAAGTAAATGGTAAGTTAATTTTCGAAAATTTAATATTAAAATAATAAATAATAATAAAATATTAAATAATAATATTTAATTAAAAATAATATTTTAATAAAAATAATAAAATAATACGAAAAAGGCAGTTTTCTGTAAAAGTTTTAGAAAGACAACTTTAAGTGCAGAATCTCATAATTACCTTCATAAAATACTTAGGGAGTGGTAATAACATGATAGTGAGGCAAAGATAAAGAAAAGATAAAAAGTTAAAGAAAAGATAAAAACCAAAGAAAAAGACTGTAAAATTTTAATGACAGAAAAACAGACAGAGACTAGTGAACGAACTAGGGCAACTTAGTTAGTACTTGAGTTACGACTAGGGTTAGGTGTTATATGAAAAGTTAAACTGTTTCAGTATAGACTTAATGAACCTATACCTAGGACAGGCTAACTATTCATACCAAAATTTACATAAGCTTTAAATACACATGTTAAACAGAGAAATCAGAGCAGAATAAAGTAACACAGAGCATAGAGTAACCAGAGTAAAGTAAAAAGATACAAAGAAAAAAGAATAATATGATAAAGAGAAATGGTTTAAGCCAGGATATTGTATAAGTGAAAGATGTAAAGTTTGTACAGTATGATTGAACAGAGAAAGAAAGAGGTACTGCATAAGAATGTGAAAATGATGATGAATAATGAGAATGATGATGAATGATGATAATGAGAATGATTATGTAATGATCTGCTGCGTGAAGGCAGTCAGATAGATAGTGGTACGACCACAGAACGTTTTCCAGTGTTACACAGCTATTGAGAGCTGTACCTGCAACTGATAACCTGGGATCACTTGCAGAGGATATTAATTCATACACGGCTAGAATGCCGCACCTATAAGGCAAGGATTGCTTACAGAGAATATGATTTCATACACGGTTGGAATGCCGTCACCTATAAGGCAGAGTTTGCTTACAGAGGATATGACGCATACGTCGGTTAGTGAGAACTGTACCTATGCTGACTGGAAAACCATACCCGTTTCAGCTGCTTCGGGTTACGTCGGGAGCGGGTAGAAACCGACAGATGAGCTCATTACCTGCGCTAGGGCTAGACATGCATCATACTTGGTTGCACATTTCCTTTGTTATGATTGTGGTATGAATGTATGCTTTCCTTGTTTGTATTCCATTCTCCGCGCTTGTGTTATTTTCTTGTATTCTTCTGTTTGTGTTCTGCTATCTGTTTTCTGTATTTTCTCTACTTATCTGTGTTTTCTAATTACTGCTTCTTTGTATTCTGCTAATAGTCTGCTAAACAACATAGAATTAATGAACGTAACTAACAACCCCGACCCTACTAAGAACTCTCCAGTTGTTACCCCTTCTCTCTCCCTTCCCCCTTCAGATGGAAGTAAGAGTACCTTACCATAGTTTGCTGATGACCGTTCGTAAGAAGAGGATTCTGCTCTAGATAGTATTTTGAGTCTAGGGTGAATATCGTTCTCTGATTATATGTATATACTGTGAGACCAGCCAACGTCTGCACCCCGTTCATATGCACACTTTAACCTAAATCCTGTGTACGAGATTCCTATTGTGTGGCTACTTCATGAGGTACCAGAGAGACGTCCTGTGGAAAAGTCTGATCGTGCAGAGGAGTAGCAGATGATGGTCTATCTTTTGATGACGTTCCACCTGACTTGAGTTTTGAAGACCTAGAACGTACTTTCCCTCGCTTTAGTAGTTTAGAGGGACTAGGTGAGTATAGAGTCTAGGCTAGCCTAGGTGCCAGCTTAGAGACCTCTTGAACAGGTCAGGACCTGGGATGTTGTATGTATATACATGTATATAGATATTATTTAGCTATATCTAGGGGTGTTCTAACTAACAGTCTCTATTCTAATAAAGGCTGAATCACCGAATCTTGTCAACTACTTGTGATGTATTTATGTGTGGTTGTTTGTAACTGTTTAATCTATTATTATTTGTGAATTGATTATAAATGATTCTGTCTATTAACCCAAACGTTTTCAAAAAAAAAATACACCTCGCAAATTAACTACGCTTTTAACAATGAATCAGGCTCATATGATAAATAATAGATAATAATTAGGAAGACAAATTGGTAGCGCTCAGTTTCCGGTATGATCTAGACATATTGAAAATTGGGTCGTTACAAAGCGCTTCTTTAGCATCATTAGCTTGGCATTTAGCCTTAGTCAGGGTGGTTGGTAATGCCTCAAATCTTCCCCTCTCGCAGTGAATCTATCTCCGTTGGCTTAATTAAGAATCTCCACATGTTCCAAGGAGAGAATTCTGCTGATGGTGTAAACTTTAGGCAGCTGAAATGGAATGGTGGGGAGATGAGGTGGAATAGCTGGGAAATGAGCAGAGATTACTTTATCCCCTGGAGAGAAATCCTCTGTAGGGATCTTCTTGTTCCTCCATCCCCTTGGCTCCTTCTTCCTTGTTTCTTTTAATGCTATCCTGCTCCTTGTGGCCTCTTTTTCCAGGGAAATTTTATTGCTGGTCTCATATGACTCTGGTGGGTTTAGCTCCTCTTGGGTTTCCTTTAGCTGTTGTACCTTCTAACTGTATTGTTTGTCAACCAAAGAGATTCCCAGGTTTATTGTTTGTGCTTCAGTGCTTGTTTCTTCCACCAGTGCCTTATTGTGATCTTCCCATGATTCCTTGTTTTCTTGATCTGCTTTTTGTGTGGGTTTAAAGACATTGAAGGTAAGTTGTTCATCATGTATCCTCAGTATCAGCTCTCCTCGCTCCACATCTATAAGTGCTCTGGCTGTGGCTAGGAATGGTCTTTCCAATATGATTGGATGGAGGTGACTCTCTTCCATCTCCAAGATAACAAAGTCTGTTGAAAGGAAGTAGTTCCCAACCTTCACCAACACGTTTTCAACCACTCCTTTTGCTTGTTTTTGAGTTTTGTCAGCCAACTTAATGATTACATCTGTGGGCGTTAGCTCATTGATTTGAAGCTTCTTCATGAGGGACAAAGGCATTAAGTTGATGCTTGCTCCCAGGTCACAGAGTCCCTTATCAATCACTGTTTCTCCTATAGCACAAGGGATGTGAAAACTCCCTGGATCTTTCCTTTTTGTAGGCAACTCTGTTTGAATGAGAGCACTGCACTCCTTATTCATCAATATTGTTTGTCCACCCTTTAGTGAATTTTTCTTAGTCAGCAGCTCTTTCATACACTTAATGTGTGAGGGCATTTGTTGGAGAGTCTTGATGAATGATATGTTTACATGGAGAGATGCAAACATGTTAAGGAACTTTGAGTACATTTTCCTTTCTACACCACCCTTGAGTCTTTGGGGAAAAGATGCATATGGGTTCAGAATCTCCTTCTCCCTTAACCCCTTCTTCTGTGTGGAGTTGGTTTTTTGGTCACCCTCTTCTTGCTTCCCTACTGGAATATCTCGAGAGTGTTCTAAGGGTTTGTTCATTTCTTCCTCACTCCCCTTATCATTTATAGTGACCATCTTGCATTCTTTCTGTTCCGTGGGTTACCTGAAACTGGAGGTCGATCTCGTATGAGATCCTTAGTACTGGTCGGAGATGACGTGTCCGGCTGGCTGGTGGCGGCCGGAGCTGTTGTGTCTGACTTGTTGGACTTGCTGCACTGCTGATCCTAGGCCACCGGAGGGTGGGGGGTACCTGCAAGAGACTCCGATGCTTAAGTTAGCATGGGTATTAAGCAGGTTTTATGTAGAATCAGAGTATGAGTTATACCGGGGTGCTCCAATGTATTTATAGTAGTGTGGGCTGACCTTTCTGATAAGATAAGTTAGTTATCTTATCTTATCTTATCCTGTTTTGGATGAAGTCAGCTTATCTTCGGGGGAACCGCCTTTATCTCTATAGGCTGGGATTGCCTTTGGATTTGGGTCGTGTTCCTCTATTTGGGCCCTTTATTGGGCTTTCCTGTCGATATGGCCGAGTTCTTTGTAACGAAGTCGGTCCGCTTGACCTTAACAGGTCGGTCGCTGCATCGTTGATCATCCCAGGTCGGATAGCTCGACCCAGGGTATGAACAGTGCCCCTGCTTGAGCTCGGTCTTCTTTGTCGAGGTTGAGTCCTTGACTTCGGTCCTTCTCGTAGCGAAGCCGAACTCAAGCATTTTGTCGACTTCTTTTGTAGCAGCTTTTGAATGTAGAACGTTTTCCTCTACAAGCGCGCGCTTTTATATCGGTGCTTTGGGAACGTGCGAGGGTTTAATGCCTTTTAATTTTAGCATTAATTGTCTCGTTTCCTTTTGGCTCTTTATTTTAATTTTGAAAACCTAGAAACGGTTTCTCTTCTTTCGCCCTTTTCGTAACTTCTTCGCGTTTTTCCCTTCCTATTCTCGCTTTCAACTTTTCTTTGTGTTGCGGCGTTTGTTTGATTTTTCTGAAGCCTCTGCCTGGAGTTCGTGGTTTCGCGTTTCAACCCAGCGACATTTTCTTTTGCTCGTGTCTTTTCTTTTGCTTCGAGGTAGTGATTCCAGATTTTGCCGTCCCTCTTCACCTTCCCTGAAGTCTTGCTGCCTTTTCAGGTTGGTACTAACTTTCTTGCTTCTTTCACAGCTTCATCTTTAGTTTTTTGGTGAAGCTTTTGGTTTTGCATGTTTTGAAAGTTTGAACCTTTTCGTGATTTTGCATCTGTTTGTCGCTTTAAATGCGTTTTTCTTGGCTTTCTTTTGTGTGTTCCTCTGGCATTTCCTGTCGAGGCTTTATGTGGTTTTTGTTTGTTGCTTCTGATATTTTACTATCTGATAGAAACTCTGCATCCGTTCCTTGCTTTGCTTGATTACTTTTTGTCTGATTTCTCAAAAGTTCGTACCTTTGATGATTTCTATTTGACGTGTTTTGATGTTTTGGGAATGCTTTTTGCTTGGTTGACTGTGATGACTTATGCTTCTGGAAATGCTTGCTTGTTTGAAGTCTTTTTCTTGTTTGTAAGATGCTGGGGTGAGAGCTGTAGATTTTCCTGGAAACTTTGCTTTGTTACTGCCTCCAAAGGATGCCCCAAGATTTTGGTTTGAGTCTTGAGGTTTTCCTTTTCTGTGTGATCACCTGCATCGTATTGAGTTGTTTTCTCCCTTGTCTGAGATGTTTTTAGTAATCCCCTCTTCTTTTCTTACTTGTAGGATTAGTTGGCCTCATGTCTTCTCGCAATAACATTGTAGAGATGTCTTCCAGAGTTCCCGAGGGGATGTCCGATTGGCTGGACTCCCTTGTTTTGTTGTGTGTTTCTATTGTGGATGCTAAATTTTGCACAGAGCTGAGGAAGCGCCATAGGATTTGTGCTAACAGTGCCTGCGAGGGTGATTATGAGCTTGTTGCTCCTAATTCCGATGAGAGAGTTTGTTTTCCGACTTCCGTCGAGGGGGAGCGTCCCTCTTTCTATGCTTATGAATACTTCTTCAGCCAACTGAACGTTACTTTCCCTTTTACTGCTTTTGAAACTGACTTGTTGTAGTCCTGCAATATTGCTCCGTCCCAGCTTCATCCAAACTCTTGGGGTTTTATCAAAATATTTCAACTTCTTTGTCAGGAGTTGGACATAACACCTTCTGAAACTCTTTTCCTTTATCTTTTTGTCTCGGCCAAACCTGGAGGTTCCTCCAAAAAGAAAGCTTCCTGGGTCACTTTCAGGTCGGCCCAGGGGCATAAAGTTTTTGCCATGTATGATGAGTCGTTTAAAGATTTTAAGAACTATTTCTTCCGAGTCCGTGCTGTTGAGGGGGTTCGCCCCTTTTTCTTGATGAAAATGATGAGCCTGCTTTTCCTCTGGAGTGGCAAAAGAATGTAAGAGTGCCACGTTACACATGGGAAATGCTTAGTGAGGTTGAGCGGGCCTTTGTAGTTATTCTTGAAGATTTGTGGGGGAAGCCACCCCACCTGGACACGAAGAGATTTTTGAGTGATCTATCTTTGGTTCGGGCTGCTTTGGGTATTGCCTGATTTGTTTTTATACTTGCTCCCGAGCTTTGTTTCTCCTGTGTTGTAACTTGTCTTTGTTTTTTGTGTTTTTCAGAGATGTCGAAGAATAATGATTCTATGAGAGCCTATAAGAAGGCGAAGAAGGCGACCGCTGCTTTAAACATCTCGGCCAAGGCGGCCGGAGAGGGGTCTTCTCAGCCTCTAGTTAAACCTCCTATACCGAGTTCTCCCGGGCCGAGGAGAGCGATTCCTACTCCTCGGGTCCGTCTGGTCGATCCTCCACAATCTTCCGTTGCAGCTTCCGGTGCCCCTCCTAGAAAAAAGCAAAGAACAACTGAGCCTTTCAACCTTGATGCTCCTGACTTTGATGCGGTTGAGTTTGTAGATCAACAAATCGGCCCTTATGGTGTTCTTCCTATGGACGACGTGTCGATTCTTCATTATTTTGATTATATCACCCGGAGTGGTATCAAGTTGGCACATATGGGGGAGGCCCTATATCGAACTGCTCAAAGTCTTCCTCTCCATGCCACTAAAGCTTTTATGGAGGAGGCCAAACAGGAGTTTGATCGGATGAAGGGCTTGAAGGGGGAGCTTGAAGTAAGGGTGGCCAGGTTGGAGAAAGACTTGGAAAATGAAAAGGCTATTTCTACTTCCCTCGATGGTTCTCTGAAACTGGCCGAGGACACGGCTATGCAGCATAAGGATAGTTATTTGATGTCTTACCGGGAGGTGTTGCGTCTGAGAGAAGAGTTGGAGAATGCCCGGGAGAATTATTCCGAACTCCAAGGTCATCTTGTTGGCAGTGTAACTGCTGCCTATGAGAACCTGAAGGAACAAGTTCGGGTTATTGCTCCCGAGGTCGACCTGACCATCTTTAGCTTGGAGAACGTTGTCAGGGATGGCAAGGTTATCCCTGATAACGAGGATGAGGATGATGTTGATCCTCCCCCTGTAACCTCTACCAAGGTGTCGACTTTTGCTGCCCCTGCCGAGGTTGGTCCTCCCGCTTCTGATCCGGAGTGCCAGATCTTGAACCGGGATGACGGTACTGTAGATGCCATTCCTCTCCAGACTCGGCCTCCGTCTCCTCGGCCTGATGCTGCTAAAAAATCTTCTGACCCTTAGCTTTATCTTTATTCTGGATCTGTAGTTAGCCCAGCTTGTGGGATTTTTTAAACTCTTTATGTTTTGTTAGTTTGCTGACACTTTCCCGTTGCTTGCCTAGAAACTTTTGTTTTCTATGAAAAACAAATGGTAGCATGCTTTAGCTTTTTTGAGATAGGTTTTGGTGGCCTCTGAGGCTGTTATAACCTTGTGGATGATATTGTGCTTCTTGTGCTTGACTTTGGTATCTCTTTCTGCGAATATTGGAACCTTGCTGCTTAACCTTTTTTGGATTGCTTTGTACTTTGTATCTTGAATCCTTTGTGGTTGTGACTAGGTAGGTCTAACCTGCTTTTTGGTTCGTTCTCGCTCCAGCTTGCATTTCTGACAATTTGTAGCCGATTTCTTCAAGTTAGTCCTCCGAGTTATTTTCGTAGTCCTTTTTTAAGTTATTTTTGTGATCCTCTTTCTTGGATCTTTGTCCGATCTCTTTCAGGGATTACTTTTATAACTTTTTAGTTGTAGGAGTCCGACTTGGTTATATCGGGCTCCTTTAAGTTATTTGTAGTCCTCTTTCTTGGATCTTGGTCAGATCTCTTTCAGGGACTACTTTGATAACTTCTCATTTTGGGCCGACTTTGTCATGTCGAGCCCTTCTAAGTTAAAGTAATCCTCTTTAATAGGGTTGGCCAGACCTCTTTCCAGGGTTTACTTATAACTTGGGTTGACTTGGTCCGACCTCTCAACGTCGGCCAGTCTTTAAGTTATTATTTTAGCAATCCGTAAGACCTCGTCAGGTTCTTTTTTGGATCGCTTTCGATAACTTCTTACATTATTCTGTGTTCATCTTTGCCGATCTGTAGAAAGTGGTTGTCATTTCTAGATCGTCCTTTGGGTGAATCGCGTTTTCACCTTTATCGGACGGTTGTCTTTATCGTGATCGTGCAGTGAAATTGTTTTTCACTTTCTGCCGATCTGTTGCTTTATAATCGGACGATGAATACTTCAGATTAATGCGTCTTGAAATCTTTGTAGAATATCTAAAATATATTTTATTTAAAGGAAGAGTGCAAGTATATACATATGAGATTGTCTGAGTCTCAACTTGGTGCCTCATTAAAAAACCTTTTCAGGAAAAAGAGTGCATCCAATGATGAGATCTTTTATCTTTTCTAACTGTAGTACCTTCTGAGGTTGCAGGCGTGCCATGACCTGGGAAGCTCTCGTCCATCGAGTTCAGACAGTCTGTAGTAGCCCTTTCCAAGTACTTCTACAATTCGGTAAGGCCCTTTCCAATTCGCTGCCAGCTTTCCCTCTCCTGGTCAAGTTGTTCCGATATCATTTCGGATTAGTATGAGATCATTTTCTGTGAAATTTATCGGCACTACCTTTTGATTATATCTGGAAGCCATTCGGCATTTTAGAGCTTCTTCCCTGATCCGAGCTCTTTCTTGGATTTCGGGTAGCAAGTCGAGCTCTTCCCTCTGAAGTTGGAAGTTTGCTTCCTCATTGTAGTGAACTACTCTGAGCGACCCTTCCTCAATCTCTATTGGAATCCTTGCCTCTGTTCCGTATGCTAATCGGAAGGGGGATTCCTTCATGGTGGAATGTGGCGTTGTTCGATATGCCCACAGGACATGTGGGAGCTCTTCTTCCCAGGCTCCCTTTGTATCTTGTAATCTCCGTTTTAATCCAGCCAATATGACTTTGTTAGCAGCTTCGGCCAGCCCATTGGCTTGTGGATGTTCGACGGAGGTGTACTGGTGCTTTATATTCAAGTCGGCTACTAGTTTTCTGAAGCCTGCATCTGTGAATTGGGTGCCATTGTCTGTGGTTATTGAATATGGAACCCCGAACCTTGTGACACTGTTTCGATATAAGAATTTCTGGCTTCTTTGAGCGGTGGCATTGGCTAGGGGCTCTGCCTCGATCCACTTTGTAAAGTAATCTACTCCCACTATGAGAAATTTAACTTGTCCTGATCCCTGTGGGAAGGGGCCGAGAAGATCGAGTCCCTATTTTGCAAATGGCCAAGGCGAAGTCACGCTGATGAGCTCCTCTGGCGGGGCGATGTGAAAGTTGGCATGTTTTTGACATGGTGGACATGTCTTTACAAATTCTGTGGCTTCTTTCTGTAGAGTTGGCCAATAAAATCCCGCTCGGAGATGATTGCCACAAATGCCGCCGTGTATTTCTTCTAGCACTTCCCTTGTGTTGGAGGTCGGCACGCATTTTAGTAAAGGTATTGAGATTCCTCTTTTGTACAGGATGTTGTTTATGATGGTGTAGTACTGTGCCTCCCTTTTTAACTTCTTTGCCTCCTTTTCTTCTGCGGGGAGTGTTCCTTCTTTGAGGTAGTTGATTATGGGGGTCATCCATCCTTGGTCCTGACTTGTTATGGCCAAGACTTTTTCCTCTTCCGAGATTGACGAGTTTTGCAACATTTTCTGGATGAGGCTTCTATTGTTGCCCCCTGGTTTGGTGCTGGCTAGTTTTGAGAGTGCATCAGCTCGGGCATTTTGTTCGCGGGGTATGTGGCAGATCTTATATTCCCCGATTTGTCCGAGTAGTTCCTTGGTTTTATCCAAATATTTTTTCATGGTGGGGTCTTTGGCTTGATAGCTCCCTGTTATTTGTGATGTGACCACTTGTGAATCGCTGTAAATGATGATTTTTTTAGTTCCGACCTCTTTAGCCAGCTTCAAACCAGCTAATAATGCTTCATATTCCGCTTGGTTATTGGAGGCCGGGAACCCAAACTTGAGGGAGAGCTCAACTTGGGTTCCTTGGTTGCTTTCTATTATCACGCCTGCGCCGCTTCCAGTTTTATTTGAGGAACCATCCACGTATAGATTCCATTCTGTGGGGCTTTCCAGGGCATCTGTGAATTCTGCGATGAAGTCGGCCAGATACTGTGATTTGATGGCCGTCCGAGCTTCATATTGGAGGTCAAATTCTGACAACTCGACTGCCCATTGTAGAATTTTGCCTGCTAAATCTATTTTCTGCAATATTCCTTTTATGGGCTGGTTAGTTCTAACCTTAATGGTGTGAGCCTGGAAGTACAAGCGGAGTCGTCGAGATGTTAGGATGAGAGTATAGGCAAATTTTTCTATTTTCTGGTAGTTCAGCTCAGATCCCTGTAGTGCTTTGCTAATGAAGTAGACGAGTTGTTGCCCATTTTCGTCTTCTCTGACTAGTGCTGAAGCTATCGCCCGGCTTCCTACTGCGAGATATAATATGAGTGGTTCTCCTTCTCATGGTCGAGATAGGATAGGTGGCCGTCCTAAGAATTCCTTGAAGTCTCGGAAAGCTTGCTCACATTCTGTCGTCCATTCGAACTGTTTTCCCTTTCTTAACGTAGCATAGACGGGGAGAAATCTTATCGCAGCTCCTGCTAAGAATCGGGATAGGGCGGCCAATCTCTCGTTGAGTTGTTGTACTTCTTTGACACAGGTTGGGCTCTTCATGTTGTGTATAGCTTGGCATTTGTCTGGATTTGCTTCAATTCCCCTTTGTGTGAGCATGAAACCCAAGAATTTACCTGCTTCAACTGCGAAGGTGTATTTTGCGGGGTTGAGTCGTATGTTATGCTTCCTTATAGTGTCAAACACTTGAGCCAGGTCAGACAGTAATGTATCTTCGCTTTGTGTTTTTATCAACATGTCGTCCACATAGACTTCCATGATTTTTCCAATGTGATCCGAGAAGACTTTATTCATTAGCCTTTGATAGGTAGCTCCCGCGTTCTTGAGACCGAAAGGCATCACGATGTAGCAGTAGTTCGCCTTTGGTGTTAAGAACGAGGTCTTTTCTTGATCTGGTGGATACATGGGGATTTGGTTGTATCCCGAATAGGCATCCATAAACGAGAGGTATCTATATCCAGAGGAAGCGTCTACCAGAGCGTCAATACTAGGGAGTGGGTATGGATCTTTTGGGCAGGCTTTGTTGAGATCGGTGTAATCGGTACACATGCGCCACTTCCCGTTTGATTTTTTCACCAAGACGACGTTGGCTAGCCATAGTGGGTACTTGACTTCTCTTATGAATCCTGCCTTCAGTAACGTTTGTACTTGTTCTTCCACAGCTTGGGATCGTTCGGGTCCGAGTTTTCTTCGCTTCTGCTGCACCGGCCGAGATCCTGGATAGACCGCCAACTTGTGGCACATTAGCTTAGGGTCTATGCGTGGCATGTCTGCGGCTTTCCATGCGAAGAGGTCGACATTATCTCGTAAGAATCGTATCAGTAATTCTTTTGAATCTCCTCTTAAGACCGTGCCAATATTGGTCGTTTAGTCCGAGGTGTCTCCAATCTGGACCTTCTCTACCTCGCCTTCTGGGTGCGGACGGAGTTCTTCTCGATGCTGAGCTCTACCACCAAGCTCAATTGTATGAAACTCTTCTCCTCTGCCTTTGAGGTTTAAGCTCTCGTTATAACAGCGACGTGCCATATTTTGATCTGCTTTTATCGTGGCTATCCCCTCTGTAGTTGGGAATTTCATGCATAGGTGCGGAGTTGAGACTATTGCGCCGAGTTGATTGAGTGTTGTCCGACCTATGAGAGCATTGTAGGCTGAACTTACGTCGACCACAATGTAGTCTATTCTGAGGGTCCTAGATTGGTTCCCTTTTCCAAAAGTAGTGTGTATCGATACGTATCCCAATGGTTGTATCAGAGTGTCTCCTAGTCCAAACAGATTGTTTGGGTATGCTCTAAGTTCCTTTTCGTCTAAGCCGAGCTTGTCGAAAGCTGTTTTGAATAAGATGTCGGCAGAACTCCCTTGGTCTACTAGTGTGCGGTGTAGATTGGCGTTTGCCAGTATAATAGTGATGACCATGGGATCGTCGTGTCCCGAGATGATGCCGGATGCGTCCTCTTTAGTAAATGTTATCGCCGGGATGTCGGATGCTTCCTCCTTTCCCTCAACATGATATACTTCTTTGAGATGTCTCTTTCGGGACGATTTGGAGATCCCACCTCCTGCGAATCCGCCGTGTATCATCTGGACGTGTCTTTCTGGTGTCTGAGGTGACCGTTCAGCTCCTCCATCATCTTCGTCTCTTCGTCTTTTTCTTTGGTCATCATCCCGGGTGGCCAGAAATCGATCTAATTTTCCTTCTCTTACCAATTTTTCTATGATATTTTTCAAGTCGAAGCATTCGTTGGTAGAGTGCTCTCGAACTCTATGGTATTCACAATATTCCTTCCGATTTCCTCCTCCCCTTTTGCCTTTGAGTGGCCGCGCTGGGGGGATTTTTTCTGTATGGCAGACTTCTTTGTACACCTCGACCAGGGATGCTCTGAGAGGAGTGTAGTTATGGTATTTTTTGATTTTCTCACCCTGTCGATCTTCTTTCCTTTTGGGGTCCTTGTCTTTGTCTCGGTAGGAGGCCCCAGATTTTGAGGTTTCTCCCAGCCGAGCGTTCTCTTCCATGTTGATGTATTTTTCTGCTCGCTCCTGTACTTCGTCTAAGGAGGTAGGATACTTTTTTGATATTGATTGGCTGAAAGATCCCTCTCGTAAGCCATTAATAAGCCCCATGATGGCAGCTTCTGTTGGTAAATTTTGTATGTCCATGCATGTTTTGTTGAATCTTTCCATGAAGTTACGGAGGCTCTCCCGATCTCCTTGCTTGATTCCTAGTAAGCTGGGTGCGTGCTTGGCCTTATCTTTCTGGATGGAGAATCTGGCCAGGAATTTTTTGGCCAGGTCGTCGAAGTTTGAGATGGATTTCGGCGGTAAGTTGTCGAACCATCTGATTGCCGTTTTCGTGAGAGTTGTTGGGAAAGCTTTGCAGCGAACGGCATCTGAGGCATCGGTGAGGTACATTCTGCTTCTAAAATTGTTGAGATGATGGTTGGGATCTGTAGTGCCATCATACAAAACCATATCCAGGAGCTTGAAATCCTTTGGGATTTTGGTCTTCATGATTTCCCTGGTGAATGGATCCTGTTCTTTGCGCGAATTTTCCTCAGGAGTGGTCCGAGGAGCTTTTGGTTTGAGGTCGGCCTCTAATTGATGTAGTTTTTCTTCCAGTTCTCGGTGTCGCCGTACCTCTCTTTGTAGATCCTTTCTGATCTCCCGTTGTTGCTGGGTTTCTTTCTCAAGTTGCTTTAAGCGATTTTGAAGGGCTTCCATGGCTCCCGGATTTGGTGAGTTTTTGTCCCCGTTGGATTCTGGAGTATCTTTTAGCGTAGTGTCCGCGTTCTTGTGTGGTGTTCTGTTCTCCAGATCCGAGTCGTGGTCGTTGTCATGGCCGTCCGCCATGGTTTTGGGATGACTCTCAGGTTCCCCGGCAACGGCGCCAATGTTCCATGGGTTACCTGAAACTGGAGGTCGATCTCGGATGAGATCCTTGGTACTGGTCGGAGATGACGTGTCCGGCTGGCTGCTGGCGGCCGGAGCTGTTGTGTCCGACTTGTTGGACTTGCTGCACTGCTGATCCTTGGCCACCGGAGGGTGGGGGGTACCTGCAAGAGACTCCAATGCTTAAGTTAGCATGGGTATTAAGCAGGTTTTATGTAGAATCAGAGTATGAGTTATACCTGGGTGCTCTAGTGTATTTATAGTAGTGTGGGCTGACCTTTCTGATAAGATAAGTTAGTTATCTTATCTTATCTTATCCTGTTTTAGATGAAGTCAGCTTATCTTCGGGGGAACCGCCTTTATCTCTATAGGCTGGGATTGCCTTTGGATTTGGGTCGTGTTCCTCTATTGGGCTTTCCTGTCGATATGGCCGAGTTCTTTGTAACGAAGTCGGTCCGCTTGACCTTAACAGGTCGGTCGCTGCATCGTTGATCATCCCAGGTCGGATAGCTCGACCCAGGGTATGAACACTTTCCATCTTACTTTCTTTGCTTCACCTCTCGGATTTTTCTCCGTGTCACTTGGGAAGCTATCAGTAGGTTTGGGAATCTGCTGAGAGAGGTATCCCACTTGAGATTCCAGCCTCTTGATGGTGTCTCCCTGGTTTTGTATATTAGCTCGCACCTCATCCTTGAACACTCTGTTGTCTTGGATTTCCTTGCATATACCTTCAAGTAGAGTCTCAATTCTGGAGAGCCTATCTTCGGATGGTGATGGTGGGTTGAGGTTGGAGGGATGAGAAGGGCTATTTTGGTTTTGATATGGATGTTGAGAGGTATTATTGGGTGGGTGTTGATATGATCTATGTGTGGAATTTTGGTGAGGTGCATTGTTGTTGGGGTTGTGATGTCTCTGATCTTGGCCTTGATCTTGTTGATTTCCCCACCCAAAGTTTGGGTGGTTTTTCTAACCAGGATTATAAGTTTTGGAGTATGGATCATGGGTTTGCCTAGGTGAGTTCCCAATATAGTTGGCTTGTTCCCGGTCACCCTCTTCCTCTGTATTTACTCCTTCTTGAGCTGCTAATGAGGTGGTGACTGCTACAACTTGGTTTCTTTCCATCTTCTTAGTAAGGTCAGCCAGCTGCTTGGTGATCATCTTGTTTTGAGCCAGCAGAGCGTCCCTGTTGTTCAGCTCCATCACTCCTCAAGTGTTGCCCCTTTCAAAAGCATAGAAGTAGTCATTCTCAGCTACAGTCTCGATGACATCTATGGCTTCTTCAATGGTCTTCTTCTTGTTCAGAGATCCCCCAGATGACTGGTCTACTGCCTTCTTTAATTCATAAGAAAGACCCTCATAGAAAATGTGTAGTTGCACCCATTCATTGAACATGTCTGGCGGGCAACTTCTGATGTATAATTTTTGGAAAACGAATTCCAACATCCAAATCTAACCGGCAAGTATACCGGGTCACATCAAGTAGTAAAACTCACTTAGAGTGAGGTCGATCCCACAGGGATTGATGGATCAAGCAACTTTAGTGGGTGATTAGTTTAGTCAAGCTAACATTGAAGTGAATTGTGTAAAATTGTAACCAACAGAATTTTAAATGACAGGAAATTAAAGTTGCAGAATGTAAATGGGCAAAAACTTAAAGAATAAGCAATGTAAATTGCAGAAACTTAAATGACAAGAAATGTAAATTGCATGAAAAGTAAAGGGGGGCTGGGTGCTGGAAATTAAAGAAAGCAATGGATCCAAGGCAAGAAAAGTAAATTCAGATTTGCAGCAAGCTCAAAGTTAAAGTGTAGAATGTAAATGTGCAGGAAATGTAAATTGGAAGCAATGCAGTAGAAAGTAAAAATTTCAGAGAAGGAAATTGTAGCAGAAAAGTAAATTAGCAAGAAAACTCAAATCAATTCTGAAATCTAGAAAGACAAATGAAGATCTCAGGGGTTCAATGAGACTAGAAAACAAGTCTAGATCTCAAGTCCTTCCTTGATCCAATAAAGAACAATTTGCAAAAGAAATGAAGATGAAAGCAGTAAACAGAGTGTTGATTCAAATCCTTAATTCACTAAAATTTTGTAGAAGAAGAACAAGAGAAATCTCAAAGTGAGAATGAAACAGAATTCCTTCAATTCTCAACCCAAGATTCAAAACAAAGAGAAAACCTAAAGAGAGTTCTCTATTCCTAATGCTCCCTCGTGGAGCCAGCCTGCTTACAAAGATGATAAGGATGCCTTATATAGGCTTTTTCAAATGAAAATGAAAATGAAATTGAAATTAAAAACAAATTACAATTGAATAAAATTCCTAATCTAGCTTCTCTGTGTGCCTTTGAGTGATGGTAATGGGCTTAGCTTGCTTTGGATTTGAGGAAGAATGGATCTGGATGGCCTTGATGAAATTGGGATCATTCACGTTTGAGTCAACGTTTGAGGCAAACGTTGACTCAAACGTGTTGTGATGGCATCATGCAGAATGGAGGTTTGCTGTCACTCACGTTTGAGTTCACGTTTGAGGTCAAACGTGAGCTCAAACGTTAAGTCCTCCTGGGTGTGTTTTTAAAGTTCAAGTCTTGAGACCCTTCTTTGTCCTCTTATCAACGTTGTCAATTTCATGCCCACTATAGACTATTATATATGGTTGGAAAGCTCTGAAAGTCCGCTTTCCAATGCAACTGGAATCACCTCAATTGGACATCTACAACTCAAGTTATGCTCCATTGAAGGGGACAGGGTCGCTGGCTTTGGTGTGCAACGTTTGAGGCGACGTTTGCCTCAAACGTGGACGAAAATATCAGGTTTTGGAGGCTTAATTGCATTGTCCACCCCATACTATTATATATTTTTGGAAAGCCCTGAATGTCTACTTTCCAATGCCATTGGAAGCGCATCATTTAGAGCTCCACAGCTCGAGTTATACTCCGTCGAAGGTATAGAGGTCAGTTGGCCTCACTGCAGGTTGCCACCATGTTCGTTTATGCACATTTCGGGGCATTTTTCTCCCTCAATTTTAGTGTTCACCATGAAGTGCCATATATTCTTGGAAAGATCTTGATTCCTACTTTCCATTGCTTTTTGAATCACCTCATTTGGAGCTCTGTAGCTCAAGTTATTCATATTGGAAGTATACCCCTTCAGGCTGTGAGGAGCAACGTTTGACCTCAAGTTTGAGGCAAACGTTGGCGCAAACTTCTGGCCTCCCTGGGTGAAATTTTGCTTTTCCTCACGTTTGAGCTTAAGTTTGAGGCAAACTTTAGCTCAAACGTGAGTCCTCCTTCTTGCCCTTGCCATCTTCTTTTCTTTAACCTTCTTCAAAGCTTTTTCACCTATCATCAATCAATCAAAAGTATCAAAGCTATGCTCAAAATCATGAGATTGTTTTTCTTTCATAATATATGACAATTATAGCACAAAATCTCATGAAAATGCATCAATTCATCAATGGTTGATTGAATCAAAGGAAACATGAAATTCTACCCAATTGGCTTACTTATGGCTCAAGAAAGTGCATAAAACCTATTAAAAAAACAAAGAAAAAGCATAGAAAAACATGACATGGTGACATGTCATCACAACACCAAACTTAAACCTTGCTTGTCCCCAAGCAAGAAAAGAATCATGCATTAAAGATTGACAATCCAAGGTAAGAAGAGTAGCAACTCAATTTTCATGGTAAACTAGTTTTCTAAGCATGCTACAATCACAAAAGAGATGTAAATGATTGATGCTTCCATCTAGCTCAATTTATGAAATCTTTTTCTTATATTTCTTTCTTGAAACAAGCTTTTGATTTTCTTATTAGCTTCTCCTTTTGGGTGCTTTGCCCCATGAGTTAATAACAAAGCTACGATTCTAAATGCTTTGTTTTCAAGTATTACCACTTGATACATAAACACCACAAGCATTTGAATTAGAGGACTTCATTAAGCTCATTTGTTTCTTTTCTTTACTCTCTAATCATTGATGCTCAGAACCTTGAGCTTTGAGGGAGTGCTTTTGCACTTGAGCCTAGCCTTGACTTCTAAGTGTTTTGTTTTCAAGCATTTGGCTTGATACATAAACACCACAAGTACTTAACAAAAAAATTGCCATTGGTACTCAGAGACTTCAGCTTTCTCATTCTTTCCCTTTTTCTTTTCTTGCCCTTTTTTTTTTGCTTTTTCTTTCAAGGTTTTCATGATTTTCAAAAGATTTCACAAAACGTGCTAGATGAAAACTTCAATTAAATAAAATCTAATGCAATTAAGCAACAATCAAACATACTAGCTTTCCAATACTTTTATGCACATGCTAAATTCTTCTTTAATTCCTTCTTTGTTTATGATCATGATACTTTATTGCTTTTGAATTCACAAAACTCAAGTTGGTAATCATAATGGCACAGCACCATGATGCAATTTAGAAATCAAATTATGCCTTTTCATACACACATGCATACAGAGAAGGTAAAGACAATCATGCAGTTTATAGTGCTTGAAACAAATGAGAAGAAAAGGAACTCTACATCCTTGTAGTTCATCTTCTCTATTGTTGTCATTTTCCTCCCATTCTCCTCCTTCCCATACCAACTCAGAATGCTTGCTCATCCTCAAACAACTATTAGAACCGTGGCTATGGGGCTAAGATGGATTATGAATGTCTTACACAATGAAAAATTAGTAGTACATGTGTTCTAAGCAAGCAAAATTAAAGATATGAGGGCACAAAGAAACAGAGACATTATTTTTGCAAATATAAGTTGGTGTGCATGATACATTGCATAAAAGTATAAGTGGCACACCAAACTTAGTGTGACACTTTCTCTTGAAATTGATGCAAGTATCCAGTAAAGATTGGAAGCAAATTTTTGTTGCATAGCAACACCAAACTTATTATGCAACCATATTTCAATTGATTGAAATTTAAACTAAACAAAGAAAGAAAACAAAGAAGAGAAAGAATGTTACCTACGGTTGGGTTACCTCCCAATAAGTGCTCTTTTAGTGTCATTAGCTTGACATGTTATTCTTCACTTTCTTCCTCTTCTTCCAGTTTGTTAAGAGGAATGACCTTAAGGGGGGAGAAGATTCAGCTACTGTCCCTTGTCTTGTTCTTTCTTCAGCAAGCTTCCTTTTGCAAATGACTTGATTGATCGTGCTTGCTGGATCAGGGACAGGATTGGTGCTCTTGCTAGTTGCCTTCACTTCTTTGATTTCAAGACATGATTGCTGTTTGATTATTGGAGTTTTGTATTCATCCAGAGCCTTTTGAATTGGTGGTTCCATGAGTTTTTCCTCTATGTACTTCTCTGCTTCACTTGAGTTCGGAATTCTTTGGTTGTCTTTCTCACTTTCTTGCTCTTCCACTTCCTCCCTTGCACTCAACATTTGACTTAACAGTTCTTTTATGGAGGAGGTTTGTTGTTCTTCCCAAGATTTCTTCATCTCCTCTTCATATTTTTCGATCACATATTCAAGGGAAGTTTGTGAGGGTTGTGAATGTTCATGTTCCTTTGTCATCTCAAGTGCAGTTTCATTTTCAACTATTTCCACCACCTCTTCCTTTTTCACTAAAAATTCACTTGACTCAGTAGCCTCCTCATTTTGCTCTTCCACTTTCTCCCTTGCACTTAAAATTTGGTTTACCATCACTTCTATATTTTTGAATGAATTCTCTTGCTCGTTCCAGGATATTTGTGCCTCTCTCTCATATTTTTCAAACATGGTCTCAAGCTTTGAGAGGCTTTGATTCATGGAAGTTTGTGTGGGTGGTGGGTTTTGACAGGGGCTTTCTGTTGAAGCATGGTCAAGTGATGATATCTTTGGATGAATATCATATGGAGCATTAGAATTCCCTTCCCAGCCACCATTAGAATCATGACTAGCATCATTTTATGGTGGAGGAAAATATCCCATATGGTTTTTTTGCTCATCTTGTGTCTCTGAAGCAAATCTCCATGGATTGGAGTGCTTAGAATTTGTATTTTCTTGGTGATATTCCCAGCCACCATTAGAGATTGGTGATGGTGGGTGATATCCCATAAAATTTTGTTTGACCATAAGATGAGTTGAACTCCATTTGTATTTTGTAAACATCAATGAAAATTGAAAATCATGTCATAGAGAAAGAATTTCTTAGTGAGGCAATAGCTCAAACACCTTGCTATCAGTTTAAAACAGAGAACAAAAACAAAGAAAATACTTGATCTAGACTTCTCACCCACTTAATCATTACTGATCTAAATCAATCCCCGGCAACGGTGCCAAAAACTTGATGTATAATTTTTGGAAAACGAATTCGAACATCCAAATCTAACCGGCAAGTATACCGGGTCGCATCAAGTAGTAAAACTCACTTAGAGTGAGGTCGATCCCACAGGGATTACAATGCAGTAGAAAGTAAAAATTTCAGAGAAGGAAATTGTAGCAGAAAAGTAAATCAGCAAGAAAACTCAAATCAATTCTGAAATCTAGAAAGACAAGTGAAGATCTCAGGGGTTCAATGAGACTAGAAAACAAGTCTAGATCTCAAGTCCTTCCTTGATCCAATAAAGAACAATTTGCAAAAGAAATGAAGATGAAAGTAGTAAACAGAGTGTTGATTCAAATCCTTAATTCACTGAAATTTTGTAGAAGAAGAACAAGAGAAATCTCAAAGTGAGAATGAAACAGAATTCCTTCAATTCTCAACCCAAGATTTAAAACAAAGAGAAAAACTAAAGAGAGTTCTCTATTCCTAATGCTCCCTCGTGGAGCCAGCCTGCTTACAAAGATGATAAGGATGCCTTATATAGGCTTTTCCAAATGAAAATGAAAATGAAATTGAAATTAAAAATAAATTACAATTGAATAAAATTCCTAATCTAGCTTCTCTGTGTGCCTTTGAGTGATGGTAATGGGCTTAGCTTGCTTTGGATTTGAGGAAGAATGGATCTGGATGGCCTTGATGGAATTGGGATCATTCACGTTTGAGTCAACGTTTGAGGTAAACGTTGACTCAAACGTCTTGTGATGGAATCATGCAGAATGGAGGTTTGTTGTCACTCACGTTTGAGTTCACGTTTGAGGTCAAACGTGAGCTCAAACGTTAAGTCCTCCTGGGTGTGTTTTTAAAGTTCAAGTCTTGGGACACTTCTTTGTCCTCTTATCAATGTTGCCAATTTCATGTCCACCATAGACTATTATATATGGTTGGAAAGCGCTGAATGTCATCTTTCCAACGCAACTGGAATCACCTCAATTGGACATCTACAACTCAAGTTATGCTCCATTGAAGAGGACAGGGTCGCTGGCGTTGGTGTGCAACGTTTGAGGCGACGTTTGCCTCAAACGTGGACGAAAACGTCAGGTTTTGGAGGCTTAATTACATTGTCCACCCCATACTATTATATATTGTTGGAAAGCCCGTAATGTCTACTTTCCAATGCCATTGGAAGCGCATCATTTGGAGCTCCACAGCTTGAGTTATACTCCGTCGAAGGTGTAGAGTTCAGTTGGCCTCACTGCAGGTTGCCACCATGTTCGTTTATGCACATTTCAGGGCAGTTTTCTCCCTCAATTTTAGTTTCCACCATGCAGTGCCATATATGCTTGGAAAGCTCTCGATTCCTACTTTCCATTGCGTTTTGAATCACCTCATTTGGAGCTCTGTAGCTTAAGTTATTCATGTTGGAAGTATACCCCTTCAGGCTGTGAGGAGCAACGTTTGACCTCAAGTTTGAGGCAAACGTTGGCGCAAACTTCTAGCCTCCCTGGGTGAAATTTTGCTTTTCCTCACGTTTGAGCTTAAGTTTGAGGCAAACTTTAGCTCAAACGTGAGTCCTCCTTCTTGCCCTTACCATCTTCTTTTCTTCAACCTTCTTCAAAGCTTTTTCACCTATCATCAATCTATCAAAAATATCAAAGCTATGCTCAAAATCATGAGATTGTTTTTCTTTCATAATATATGACAATTATAGCACAAAATCTCATGAAAATGCATCAATTCATCAATGGTTGATTGAATCAAAGGAAACATGAAATTCTACCCAATTGGCTTACTTATGGCTCAAGAAAGTGCATAAAACCTATTAAAAAAACAAAGAAAAAGCATAGAAAAACATGACATGGTGACATGTCATCACCTTCTTGTTATGTCCTTAAACCTCTCCTATGCCTCATAGAGAGTTTCACCATCTTGTTGTCTGAAGGTTTGTACCTCAGCTCTCAACCTGTTGATTCTTTGAGGAGGGTAGAATCTCGCCAAGAATTTGGTCACCACATCTTCCCACGTTGTCAAACTCTCCTTCGAGAAGGATTCCAGCCATTTAGATGCTTTATCGTTGAGTGAAAAGGGAACAGAAGTAGTCTATAAGTGTCAGGATGAACACCATTAGACTTCACAGTATCACATATCCTCAGGAAGGTGGTTAGATGTTGATTGGGGTCTTCTTGGGCATTTCCTCCGAATGCACAGTTGTTCTGAACAAGGGTGATGAGCTGGGGTTTTAGTTCAAAGTTATTGGCATGTATGGTTCGCTTTTGAATGCTACTTCCACAATTTCCTAGGTTTGGATTGATATAAGAGCCTAGAACTCTTCTCTCTTGCCCAGCATGATTTACTGGGCCTTCTCTGGCATGGTTGTGAGCTTCTTCTTCATGGTGATCCTCCATATTCTCCTCCATGTCTGTTTCAAAATACTCTTCTGCTTCCTCAGCACCAAGAACTCTATTCCCTCTTGCTTCCCTCCTTAATCTAAGGAGGGTCCTCTCAGGTTCAGAATCAAAGGAAGTTGAAACCCCGCTTCTTCTACCTGTCATAGAACCAACAAAGCAAAAAGCAAGAAAGGAAATGAATGAAGAAAATACTCTTGTTAGAATGGCTGTTAGTATGAGTGGTGCAATATATCAAACAGTTAGTGGGTTAGTGAACTAAATTGTAAACAATGAAGAAAACACAACAAACGTGTAAGGAAAAAAGGGAAGAAAATAGCTAAAACTGAAAGTAAATCACTCAGATGGAATTAAACAAAAACAAAAGAAAATTTCTCAATCTAGTTATCCTCCAACTTAATCATTGTTGATACAAAATCAATCCCCGGCAACGGCGCCATAAACTTGTTGCACGGAAACTCGTCTCTCAACAAATTTCCCTCGGCAAGTATACCGAATTGTCGTCAAGTAAAAACTCACAATAGAGTGAGGTCGAATCCCAGAGGGATTGATTGGTCAACCAACTTTAATTAGAGGAATGTTCTAGTTGAGCTAAGCAGAAATTGAGTTGGGAAATTGCAGAAAATTAAATGGCGGGAAAGTAAATAACAGAAAATGTAAATCCTGGAAATAAATGGCGGAATGTAAATTGCAGAAAATAAATTGCAGAATCTTAAATGGGGATTTGGGTAGATGAGCATAAAAGTAAATGACAGAAGGTAAAGAGAATGGGTAAGATCAGAGATGGGGGATTCATTGGGCTTGGGAGATGTTGCATTCTCTGGATCAAGTTCATTCTCATCTCTTCCTCAATCAATGCATTCATTGATCTCCTTGGCAATCTTAAGTGATTGGGTCCCAATTCCTTGGCAACCCAATCTCTCTAAGCTTGAACAATTACCTAATTCCTTGATTTAATTGCTCATGGGAAGAGATGAAGTATGGTCACTGATTATACCACATGTATTTCCAAATCAAAGTGTTGGTAGGATTATATGTCACTATATCCATCCAAACCCCAATTTGGTCCAACATGAGAAAGCAAATCTAGCATGATCTCCTCATCCCTTTTCCAAGGCTCAGAGGAGATCCAATTATGGAGAGTTTCTTTTCCAAGACAACTAACCAATTGAATTAAGATCAAAAGCTTTCTAGTAAAATCAAGAGAAAAGAAAGAGGAAGAAGAATGAAAACTATAATTTATCCATCAAATTACAACAGAGCTCCCTAACCCAATGAAAAGGGGTTTAGTTGTTCATAGGTCTGGAAATGGAAGATGATAGAGAAGAGTGCATTCTGAAATTAAACTAGAAATTGCAGAAAAAGTAAAATATACAAGGTATAGTTCTCAAGTTCTAGATCCCTTTTTAATTCAAAACTATCCCTATATACTACTCTTCTGATCTTCTTGTTAGCTCTTCAAGTCTTGGATATGGGCCCTTGATCTTTAGTTGAAGCAGTTACAGTCTTTAGTGGGCTCAGCTTTGCTTGCAGAAAGAATGTGAGTTAGGCATGATGGGAAGTTAGTTAGGACGTTAGTGGCGTTAACGTTAAGTGTAAACTTGGGTTCGAAAGCGTTAGTGACGATAACTTTGTCACTAACGTTCCAAACTTGTTGATCCACGTTAACTTCAATGTTAGTGGTACTAACGTAACCACTAACGTAGCCTCTTAGCCCTTCGCAAGCATTATTGGCACTTACTTTTACCAATAACGTTGCTCCTTGTCCCTCTCTTCTACGTTAATGATCCATGTTAGTGTAACTAATGTGGCCCTTAACGTGGGCATGCCAAGGCTCGAGAGCATTAGTGACACTTACCTTTGTCACTAACGCTTCAAAATGCCCCTTCCTTCCATGTTAGTGCTTCACGTTAATGGCATTAACGTGACCACTAACGTGGGTGTGCTTGCCATCTCCAACGTTAGTGACAAAGGTTAGTGTCACTAACGTTGGCACATCATCCCTTGCTCCACGTTACCCTTCACGTTAGTGGTCTTAACATGACCACTAACATAGGCAATCTTGGCCTGATCCAGCGTTAATGACAAAGGAGAGTGTCACTAACGTTGGCGATTTCTTCTTACTCCACGTTAGAGTTCACGTTAATTAGGTTAACGTGACTCTTAACGTGGCTATGTGTGGCCTTTTGGAAAGTTTGTGGTGTTTACCTTTACCACTAACGTTGGAGCTTCTCTTTTCTTCCACGTTAGTTATGGCTTTCGAAGGCATTATTGGTGGTAACTTTTACCATTAACGTTGCAAGCTTTCTCTCATTCCACGTTAGTGGTCACGTTAGTGAAGCTAACGTGGCTCTTCTTTGCTTCTTTTGTCCTGAAATCAAACAAACAAGGTGCATCAAAGCTTTGTTTCAAATCATGAGATCATGCATCATCCATTTTATCATTCAATTCATGCATAATAATCATGAAATCATGTAATGTTCACAATGTTTTCTTGAATCAAGATGTAAGTGTTTATTTACCCAAAACTTGCTTATTTACTAAGAAAATGCATGAAACTACCCAAAAATAGTAAAGAAAAAGGTCAGTGAAACTAGCCAAAAGCCCTGGCATCACAGCCATAACCTAAACTCATTAAACTAATTAAATCACTAGAATATCATCTCAATATCAAACTTAATCCAAATTTCACAACCTCAAACCAAGCTTATTTCTATCAATTAATCATATTTATGAATTATTTGTAATTACTCACTAAACCTCATTGGCATTCATAAGTTAAAACTGTTAATTTTAAAATAAATCCCGTACCTCAATGTCGAAACTCACAAAAATCGCCAAACACAGCAGCTCCGTTAGCAATTCCAACACTCATTTTGTTTCCTAGGCCGCAACCAAAGTGGTTCTGGGCAGCTCCAATATTAGTTTCCAATGGTAGAGGGCTCCGATAACTATGAAACCTGAAGCAGAGGCTGAACAGAGCAGCACAGAGTAGTATAGAATAAGAGCGGCAGCAGTTTCTTCTGTCAATAGCTCTTTCCCCGGCGAGCTTCAATGGTGACAGGGGCAGCGCCCTCCTCCTCCAGCGGCGGCTCCTTTGTCGGCATTAAGGCACGACGGCGATGGGAGGCACAGCGACGCCTTCTTCCTCCCGCTCTTGGCTCAGGCTCGTCTCCCTCCTCTGGTTCCTTCTACGACGGCATGGCTTCAACGGTGATGCTCTCCCCGGCTCCACGAATGGCTGATAGGAGGCGCTGCAGCGTGGGCAAGACTGGGCGACGCTGGCGATGGTGGCATGGGGTTCTTGCGTGCAGCAGCCCGGCAGTCACGTCACGGCGGCAGCAGAGTAGCATCTCTTCCCTCTCTCTTTTCTCTGCTCTCCATGCTCTTTCTCTCTGCATTTCTTTCTCAGTTGTGTGTGTTAGTTTTTTCGTTTAGGAAAGGAAAGGGGAGTATGGTGCGGTTGTGTGGTGGTGAGGGAGGGTGAAAATTAGGATTAGGGTTCATCAATTTAGGAATTTAGGGTTTCTGAGTTTGATTTGGGAATTAGGTTTAGAAATTAGGGATTTTATAAAAGAACAAAGGATAGCTATTAAACCTTGAAAACACTTAAAACACATATCAAGGCATCGAATGGTAATAAGGGAGGATTAAACATAGCAAATTTAAGACCAAAGAAACATGTTTTCAATCATAGCACAAAATTAGGGAGGAAAATGTACAACATGCGATTACTATGAATAAGTGTGAGAATAGTGGATAAAATCCACTCAATTAAGCACAAGATGTACAACAAAATAGTGGTGCATTACAGGCAGGAATGGCTTAGAGGATGGAAAGGAAGCATGCAAAAGTGGAAGGAACATAAGAAGCTGAAGGAACTGCTAAAGATGTCCAGCCTGACCTTCTGGTACTAAATCGACTATAACTTCAGCTACAAAGGTCCAAATGACACGGTTTTAGTTGCGTTGGAAAGCTAACATCCGGGGCTTCGGAACGATATATATTTGTCATAGCTGCTTCGAAGATATGTGATGTGCACGCGTGGATCACACGGATGCGTGACCTGGAAAAAATCCAATCCACGCTAACGCGTGGACGACGCTCACGCGTGACTTTGCAGCAACCTGTATGTACCAGCGATTTTTGGGCTATTTTTGACCCAGTTTTCAGCCCAGAAAACACAGATTAGAGGCTATAAAGTGGGAGAATCCATCCATTCATTCATACAACTTCTCATAATTGATAATTTTAGGTTTTAGATGTAGTTTTAGAGAGAGAGAGAGAGAGAGATGCTCTCTCCTCTCTCTTAGGTTATAGAATTAAGATTTCTCTTAGTTCATGCTTATTTCTCAATTTCAGGTTCAATGTTCCTTTAATTTTTGTTCTCTTCTACCTTTTATTTATTCTATTATTCTAAATTGTTTATTTTCCCAATATTGGTTTATGAAATCCATGTTAGGATTGATTTCCTTAATTAATACACATTGAGGTATTTCAAATTTATGATTGTTTTTCTCCTATTTATGTTATTGATGCTTCCAATTTAATTTAGATTTTCCCCCTTTGCTTTGGTTGAGTAATTGGTGACACTTGAGTTATCAAACTCAGCTGTTGATTGAAAATTGGAATTTGCTGATTGATTTGGATCGCTCTAAAGCTAGTCTTTCCACAGGAGTTGACTAGGACTTAAGGATCAAATTGATTGGTCCACTTGACTTTCCTTTATTTAGTAAGGGTTAACTAAGTGGGAGCGATAAACAATTCTCATCACATCCTGATAAGGATAACTAGGATGGGATTTTCAGTTCTCATACCTTGCTAAGAGTTTTATTAGTGATTATTTTAATTCTTGCAATTTACTTTCCTTGTTCCCTATTTCAAAAACCCAAAAATATACATTTTTCCATAACCAATAATAAATCATACTTTCCTGCAATTCCTTGAGAGACGACCCGAGGTTTAAATACTTCGGTTATAAATTTTATTTGGTTTTGTTACTTGTGACAACCAAACTTTTGTACGAAAGGATTCTCTGTTGGTTTAGAAACTATACTTACAACATGATTATTCTTATAAAATTCTTTACTAGCAGGAATCTAACTTGCTATGAATAGATATTTTGATAAAATTGGAGGGTAGGATAATTTTAAAATCAAATGTACTCTATTAAAAATATTTAAGAATGTTACCAAAAGTAAGGAGTTACTAACCTATTTCTTTTATTAACTATTTAATATTGAGACTTTAGTTCGATATCGCGTTTCTATTTTATAGAAAATTCCAGAAAAATTTTGTTTTTATTAATCAAAATCATATAGCAAATATCACCAAGTAATAATGATCACATAATTATTAATAATAATAAATATTATACAAAAGAATTTAAATAAAACTCAAGTACAACTCCTATCCCTCTGCATAAAATAAAAACTAAAGTAACAAAGGCGAGGGAACTCTAAGAAAATAACCTAACTCAAAAACTTATCTCATAAATAAATTCTATAATCGCCCGCAGCTTCAAACTGAGTCTTCGAACCTGTGTCACTGAAAGGGTAGAAGATTTTGGGGTGAGGTCAACCACACGTTCTCAGTAGGGAATGGGAATGCCATAAAAGTAATGATTAACATGCAAATAATTAACTTTGATTAATAAACTATCTTTGTCAAACCCTTTGAAATACTTTTTAATCTTACCTTAGATAAATAATTACTTTCTTTACATTCCTAAATCCAAAAAAAATCTCAATCATAAAACTTGTCATATTAAATATCTTTCAACCACATAATTGATTTCTAGTCATAACAATAGTTATTAATCATCTCTGTACATTCACAGACTATTAGCACAAATAAGAAACTCAATTCAACACACAAACAAATCACAATAAAACAAACAACACAATCACAGAGAAGTAATACAAGCAAACACAGCCAAATGCAAATGCACAACCAATATGATGCATGTCTGTCCTAAGCAGGACATGAGCTCACGTGTCGGTTTACACCCTGCAGCCCGACATTACCTAGGAACAAGTTCCAGATATGGTTTCTCTTTGTGTCCTTAGTGCATATGTGTCGGTGGTAAGAATACCACTTGATGCCAGGGCATCTTGGCCAGTTTCACTGACCTTTTCTTACTGTTTTTAGGTTAGTTTCATGCATTCCCTTAGGAAATAAGCTAGTTTTGGGTAGATATTCACTTACACCTTGATTCAAGCATACATTGTGCATTTTACATTATTTCATGAGGATTTTGCATGAGTTTAGTGACAAATTGTATGCTGCATTGCCCATGACTTGGACTACAACTTTGATGCACTCTATTACTTGATTTCAGGACCAAAAAAAGCAAGGAATGGGAGGTAACTTGCAAAGTTAATGAGAAAAGTGATTGCCAATAACGCTCTCGAAGCCATCATTGACCACGTTAAGAGTCACGTTAACTAAGTTAACGTGAACTCTAACGTGGAGAAGGGAAGTTGAGCCAACGTTAGTGACACTTAACATTGTCACTAACATTGGCAAATGCTCATAATTGGCCACGTTAGAGTCCACGTTAACTTAGTTAACGTGGCCTCTAACGTTAAAAGGGGGAAGAAACGCCAACGTTAGTGACATTCAACATTGTCACTAACGTTGGCCTAAGGAGGAACATACCACGTTAACTCCCACGTTAACTTGGTTAACGTGGGAGCTAACGTAAGAAGCAAGAGTGGTCGACAACGTTAGTGACACCCAACATTGTCACTAATGTTGGAAGCAACCACACAACCCCCTAAGAAGCCACGTTAACCTCCACGTTAACTTAGTAATAATCCAAGTGGCTTTTTGAACCATTTCCTCATAATATTCCCGCAAGGTGACTGAAAGTTGCTTGTTCCCAAAGCACTTGAGACATAGTTAGCTTGCATGTATGCTGGTGCTTTTTGAACTCAATTTGGTGTGTGAACACCAAACTTAGTTCCTTGACTAGTGCAAACATTGCACATATGCAGAGAACCCCATATCTTATTGTCAACAAAGCAATGATCACCTATAGTCTAACTACATCTAAGTGGTTTCTCTTGATTGGATGGAGCTAGCAATGTTCTTCTGGAGTGGAGTGTAATTGTAACCAATGTCCTTTGGTGGAACACCAAACTCCGAATTACACCATCACTCTTGGATTGTTCTGGTGTGGAACACCAAACTTAGCTCCTTACAATACAGGGGAAATGACTTGTGATATTTATTGAAATAAAGATGAAAGTGAAACTACCTGAGGTTGGGTTGCCTCCCAACAGAGCGCTCTTTTATCGTTGCTAGCTCGACGAGTCCTTAGTTACTTGAGATGGTACTTTACTCTGGGGCTTTCCCCCATGTTGCTCAGATAATGCTTGAGTCTTTGTCCATTCACTGTAAAAGTCCTCTCTGAACCTTCATCCGTGATTTTGATGTGGCTATATGGTGATACTTTCGTAACCATGAAAGGTCCGGACCACCTTGACTTGAGTTTTCCTGGAAACAGCCTTAATTTAGAATTGTAAAGGAGTACTCGCTGCCCCTTTTCGAAACTCCTTGGCGCAAGATGCATGTCATGTTTTCTCTTTGCCTTCTCTTTATACATCTTAGTGTTTTCATAGACTTGTGACCTGAATTCCTCCATCTCTTGCAGCTGCAAGATCCTTTTTGCACCAGCAACAATACTGTCAAAATTTAGTATCTTGATAGCCCATAGAGCTTTGTGTTCCAGCTCCAGTGGTAAATGACAAGCCTTCCCATAGACCAGTTGATATGGAGACATTCCAAGTGGAGTTTTGAATGCTGTTCTGTATGCCCAAAGAGCATCATCTAGCTTCTTCGACCAATCCTTTCTAGATGCACCCACAGTTTTTTCCAGGATCCTCTTCAGTTCTCTGTTGGATATCTCAGTTTGCCCACTCGTTTGAGGGTGATAAGGTGTGGCTACTTTGTGTTTTACCCCATATCGTAGGAGGAGAGCTTCTAGTGGTTTGTTACAAAAGTGGCTCCCTCCATCACTGATGAGGGCTCTTGGGACTCCAAACCGGCTAAAGATATTCTTCCTGAGGAAGTTCATGACTACCTTGTTATCATTAGTTGGGGTTGCAATAGCCTCTACCCACTTGGAAACATAATCCACTGCTACCAGGATGTACTTGTTTGCATATGAGGTTGGGAATGGTCCCATGAAATCTATTCCCCACACATCAAATAGTTCCAGTTCCAAGATAAAATTTTGTGGCATGGCGTTTCTTTTGGGCAGGTTTCTAGATATTTGGCATTCATTGCAGCTTTTTACTAGTTCCTTGGCATCCTTGAAAAGGGTGGGCCAAAATAATCCGCTTTGTAATACCTTTGCTGCAGTTCTGTCCCCTCCAAAGTGCCCGCCATAACATGAACCGTGGCAGTTCCACA
Organism: Arachis ipaensis; assembly: GCF_000816755.2. Taxonomy (NCBI): domain Eukaryota; kingdom Viridiplantae; phylum Streptophyta; class Magnoliopsida; order Fabales; family Fabaceae; genus Arachis; species Arachis ipaensis. Next base: position 42,692,394 of record NC_029790.2, read on the forward strand.
GGACTTCTCTTCCTTCCTCTTCCGAAACACATCTTCTAAGGATTCCATCTGAACATTTCTTGAAGAGATATGGCTCGTCCCACACAAAGTATTTTGCATCATTCATGAGCTTCCTCTTTTGATGTTTATTGATCCCTGGGGGTAATGCCCCAGTTGCCTTGAAATTTGCAATATCTGCGAACCATGGTGCTTTGTGAACTGTCATCAACTGCTCATCAGGGAAGAGCTCGTTCACATTTGTATCATTTTCTCCACCTTGATCATGAGGAATTCTGGATAGGTGATCTGCCACCTTGTTCTCCACTCCTTTCTTGTCTTTGATTTCAATATCAAATTCCTGCAATAGTAAGATCCACCTTATTAGTCTTGGCTTTGATTCTTACTTGGCAAACAAATATTTAAGTGCCGTGTGATCTGTAAAAACAATTACTTTAGCACCAATGAGGTATGATCCAAATTTGTTAAATGCAAAAACTATTGCTAGCAACTCCTTTTCAGTAGTGGTACAATTTCTTTGAGTTTCATTAAGGATTTTGCTAGCATAGTATATCACACGAACTAGGTTACCTTTCCTTTGTCCTAACACTGCCCCAACTGCAAAATCAGATGCATCACACATCAATTCAAATGGTAGGTTCCAATCAGGTGGGGAAATGATAGGAGCAGAGGATAACCTCATTTTCAAATGTGCAAATGCTAGCATGCATGTTTCATCAAAGATAAATGGTGTATCAGATACAAAGAGATTGCTTAAGAGCTTGGCTATCTTTGAAAAATCTTTAATGAACCTTCTGTAAAAAGCAGCATGCCCTAAAAAACTCCTAATTGCCTTGACATCACTGGGTGGGGGTAGTTTTTCAATAAGTTCTACTTTAGCTCTATCAACCTCAATGCCTTGGTGAGAGACCTTGTGACCAAGGACTATTCCTCCTGTCACCATGAAGTGGCATTTTTACCAGTTCAAGACCAAATTGGTCTCTTGGCATCTTTTCAATACCAAGGCGAGGTGATGTTGGCAACTAGGAAAAGAATCTCCGAATACCGAGAAATCATCCGTAAAAGCTTCAATGAATTTTTCTATCATATCTGAAAAGATAGAAAGCATGCAGCATTGGAAAGTTGCAGGGGCATTACATAATCCAAATGGCATGCGCCTATAGGCAAACACTCCATACGGACGATGCACGGAAAACTTGTCTCTCAACAAATTTCCCTTCGGCAAGTGTACCGAATTGTCGTCAAGTAAAACTCACAATAGAGTGAGGTCGAATCCCACAGAGATTAACGGATTAAGCAATCAAATGTTAATTGATTATCCTAGTTAGACGATTCATATTTGGATGATGAGCAACAAGAAAATGTAAATTGACAGAAAAGTAAAGAAAGCAATAAAGTGCAGAAAAGTAAAATGGCAAGGAAAGTAAATGTAAGAACTAAAAATAAAATGAACATTGGGATCAAGAGATATTGCAATCCTCCGAATCAAGTTCATTCTTATCTCTTCCTCAATCAATGCACTCATTGATCTCCTTGGCAATCTTAAGTGATTGAATTACAATTTCTTGTAATTCAATCTCTCAATTCTTGATCAATAGCCAATTCCTTGGTCAATTGCTCATGAGAAGAGATGAAGTATGGTCACTGATTATACCAGATGCATTTCTCAAATCAAGCATTGAGAGGATTATAGCCACATATCCATCCAAACCCAATTTGGTCCAGCATGAGAAAGCATTTCTAGCTTGATCTCTTCATTCCTCTTCCAAGGTTCAGAAAAGATCCAAGTATGAATAGTTTCTTTTCCAAGATAACTACCCAATTGGATGAAGATCGAAAGCTCTCTAGTAAAATCAAGAGAAAAGAAAGAAGAAGAAGAATAAGAACTACACTTAATCCATTGAATCACAATAGAGCTCTCTAACCCAATGAAAAGAGTTAGTTAATCATTGCTCTACCAAAAAATAGAAAAGAAAGAAAGTGCAGAAAAGTAAAGATGAAGATAAAAACTAAAAATAAAACTTCAAAATTCATAGATGAAAAGTACAAAGAAAGAAAAGGAAAAATGTGTGAGGGAAGGGAGTCCGAAGACCCCTCTTCAATCCCCTAATTCCCCCAATTCTCCTCCGTATCAGAATGCCTTCAATGTAAAGACTAAGGCCTTTATATAGGCTCTCCTAAATTATAAAATGAAATTAAAAGCAAATTACAATTAAATGAAAATTTCTATTCTAGATGCTTCTTGTGGCCTTGATTGGTTGACAATTGTGGGCCGGCTTGCTTGAGCTTGGAAGTGGACTTGAGAGAGAAGTGAGTTAAGTTGAGGTCCAGGTGCTAAAGTTATTGCTAAAGTTAGCCACACTAATGCTACAATTGTGGCGTTAGTGCTAAAGTTATTGTGGCTAACGTTGCACTTGCTGCCCAGTTGGTGTTTTTGGGGCTTAAAAGATGCCTCTTGTTTGTGCTCAAATTTCATGCCCACTATAGAGTATTATATATCGTTGGAAAGCTCTGAATGTCAGCTTTCTAGCGCAACTAGAATCACCTTAATTGGACCTTTGTAGCTCAAGTTATGCTCCTTTGAAGTGGACTTGGTCGCTGGCATATATGCCAACGTTACTGGAAATGTTGATTGCCAATAACGCTAGCGATCAGGGCTTCATTATTGCTAGTTTCTGAAGCTCAAACTTAGTGTCCACCCCATACTATTATACATTTTTTGAAAGTCCTAGAAGTCTACTTTCCAATGTTATTAAAAGCGCATCATTTGGAGCTCTACAACTCGATTTACACTTCCTGGAAGGTGAAGAGGTCAGTTGGCCTTAATACAGGTTGATACCATATTCATCATTGCACTTTTTGCGGCAGGTTTTCTCCCTCAAATTTAGTGTCAACCATGTAGTGCCATATATGCTTGGAAAGCTCTGGAATCCTACTTTCCAATGCCACTAGAATCACCTCATTTGGAGTTTTGTGGCTCAAGTTATGCGTGTTTGAAGAAGGCATGGTCAGGCTGTCAGGTGCCACGTTAACTTCCACGTTAACTAAGTTAACGTAGGAGTTAACGTGGCTTAATGTGCTTTGGCCAACGTTAGTGACAATGTTGAGTGTCACTAACGTTGGCTTTCCCCCTTCCTTCTTAACGTTAGAGGCCACGTTAACTAGGTTAACGTGGACTCTAACGTGGCCACTCATGAGCTTGGTCCAACGTTAGTGATAATGTTAAGTGTCACTAACGTTGGCTCCATTTTCTTTTTTCAAAGTTAATGCCACTAACTTTTCTCACTAACGTTGGGGCTTTCCTTCCTTCCACGTTAGTGCCTACGTTAGTGTAACTCCCTTTTTCTTATCATGATCTTCTTATTTAGCTAGTCTCATGGGGTGTGTTCAAAACATATGATTCAGGACAGATAGTTGTCTTCCCACCTTGTGGTTGAACCAACTTGGCTAACTTATGACCACACCACAAACTCAGGAACTTACTCCATAGTATGAACTCTACTCTGGTCTTTTATAAAACACTCATTCTCTTTTCATTTGATTCAAAAGGGACAAGCATACTAGTAATCAAAGTAAGGATGCAGTAATGACATTCAGACTAGAAAACACAGCCTTAATCAATAAAAAGTTTAAAAGACAGAATTGACATGCTTATTCACAAGGAGAAAGCACACATACATACAAAGAACATAGAAGACAATCATGCAAATTAAAGTGCTGGAAATAAGTAAGAGGAGAAAGGAACTTTACCACCTTGTATTTTATCTTCATTGTTGTTGCCCTTTTCCTCCTATTCTTCCCCTTCCCACACCAGACATAGAATGATTGCTTATACTCAAGCAACAATTAAAACAGTGGTGATGGGGTTTATGATGGACCATGAATGTCTTAAAATAAGGTGTGAGTATGCATGTGTTTCAGCAAGCAAGATTATGGATCACAACAAAAGCACAAGAAGTAAAACAGAGAAAATGTGATTGCATTAATGAGTGGTGTTGGCATGGTACTTTGCATGAAAGTTAAGTGGCAACACCAAACTTAGTGTGCCACTGTCAATCTAGAATGTTACAAGTACCCAGTGAAGATTGAAATTCAAATTGTTGCACGGCAACACCAAACTTAGAGTGCAATCATATGCCAAATTATTGAAACTAAACTAAGCAAAGCAAGAGCTCTATCCTAACGAGTCTCTCTTCTTCTCTACTTCTTTTGAGCTCTTCCATGAAGAGTTCCATCCTAGCAAGTCTATCTAAAGGTGGTTGGGTAGGTTGTAATGGTTGGGCAGGGTTGGTTTGTGAATGGAATTGGTTGTTTTGTGGTTGTGTGTTTTGAAAGTGGTATGACTCTTGTGGGTAGTGGATTGAGTTTTGTGGATGGTGAAATGAATTGTATGGATTTGGGATAGACTTTTGTGCTGAGGCATACTCAAATGATGAAAAATTTAGGCATGTAAAACTTGGAGGTGAGATTGTATAATTGAGAGGTGATGGCTCTTGATGAATGAGGTATGAATGAGTGAAATCTCTTTGATTATGATCTTCCCAGCCACAACTTGAGTAGTGATCAATTTCACCAAAATATGGACTATTTTGTGGCTCTGGAAAGTACCCCATTTCATGTTCTTGATACTCCCACCCACCATGAGCATAGTAAAGTGAATCATTCTGTGGTGGTGGAGAGTTTCCCATGAAATTTGATTGACTAGAATATGATGGATGCTCCTTTCTTTCCTGCAGAAAGCTCTGTCTCAAACAATAATCACCAAAAGAAATTGGAATCTCCATTGTCACAGATGAGGAAATTTCCAGTGAGGCAATATCACAAACAGTTAGTTAGCAAAAGAAAATAAAGAAATAAAAGAAAACAAAGACAAAAGAAAAGTGTCTAATCTAGTAAATCAATCAACCGGTAGTTTGTTAATCACAATTAATCCCCGGCAACGGCACCATAAACTTGATGCACGGAAAACTTGTCTCTCAACAAATTTCACTTCGGCAAGTGTACCGAATTGTCGTCAAGTAAAACTCACAATAGAGTGAGGTCGAATCCCACAGAGATTAACGGATTAAGCAATCAATGGTTAATTGATTATCCTAGTTAGACGATTCAGATTTGGATGATGAGCAACAAGGAAATGTAAATTGACAGAAAAGTAAAGAAAGCAATAAAGTGCAGAAAAGTAAAATGGCAAGGAAAGTAAATGTAAGAACTAAAAATAAAATGAACATTGGGATCAAGAGATATTGCAATCCTCCGGATCAAGTTCATTCTCATCTCTTCCTCAATCAATGCACTCATTGATCTCCTTGGCAATCTTAAGTGATTGAATTACAATTTCTTGTAATTCAATCTCTCAATTCTTGATCAATAGCCAATTCCTTGGTCAATTGCTCATGAGAAAAGATGAAGTATGGTCACTGATTATACCACATGCATTTCCCAAATCAAGCATTGAGAGGATTATAGCCACATATCCATCCAAACCCAATTTGGTCCAGCATGAGAAAGCATTTCTAGCTTGATCTCTTCATTCCTCTTCCAAGGTTCAGAAGAGATCCAAGTATGAATAGTTTCTTTTCCAAGATAACTACCCAATTGGATGAAGATCGAAAGCTCTCTAGTAAAATCAAGAGAAAAGAAAGAAGAAGAAGAATAAGAACTACACTTAATCCATTGAATCACAATAGAGCTCTCTAACCCAATGAAAAGAGTTAGTTAATCATTGCTCTACCAAAGAATTGAAAAGAAAGAAAGTACAGAAAAGTAAAGATGAAGATAAAAACTGAAAATAAAACTTCAAAATTCATAGATGAAAAGTACAAAGAAAGAAAAGGAAAAATGTGTGAGGGAAGGGAGTCCGAAGACCCCTCTTCAATCCCCTAATTCCCCCAATTCTCCTTCGTATCAGAATGCCTTCAATGTAAAGACTAAGGCCTTTATATAGGCTCTCCTAAATTATAAAATGAAATTAAAAGCAAATTACAATTAAATGAAAATTTCTATTCTAGATGCTTCTTGTGGCCTTGATTGGTTGACAATTGTGGGCCGGCTTGCTTGAGCTTGGAAGTGGACTTGAGAGAGAAGTGAGTTAAGTTGAGGTCCAGGTACTAAAGTTATTGCTAAAGTTAGCCACACTAATGCTACAAGTGTGGCGTTAGTGCTAAAGTTATTGTGGCTAACGTTGCACTTGCTGCCCAGTTGGTGTTTTTGGGGCTTAAAAGTTGCCTCTTGTTTGTACTCAAATTTCATGCCCACTATAGCGTATTATATATCGTTGGAAAGCTCTGAATGTCAGCTTTCTAACGCAACTAGAATCACCTCAATTGGACCTCTGTAGCTCAAGTTATGCTCCTTTGAAGTGGACATGGTCGCTGGCATATATGCCAACGTTACTGGAAATGTTGATTGCCAATAATGCTAGCGATCAGGGCTTCATTATTGCCAGTTTCTGAAGCTCAAACTTAGAGTCCACCCCATACTATTATACATTGTTGGAAAGCCCTGGATGTATACTTTCCAATGCCTTTGGAAACGCATCATTCGGATCTCTACAACTCGAGTTACACTTCTTGGAAGGTGAAGAGGTCAGTTGGCCTTAATACAGGTTGATACCATGTTCATCATTGCACTTTCGGGGCAAGTTTTCTCCCTCAAATTTAGTGTCAACCATGTAGTGCCATATATGCTTGGAAAGCTCTGGAATTCTACTTTCCAATTCCACTGGAATCACCTCATTTGGAGTTTTGTGGCTCAGGTTATACGTGTTTGAAGAAGGCATGGTCAGGCTGTCAGGTGCCACGTTAACTTCCACATTAACTAAGTTTGCGTGGGAGTTAACGTGGCTCATGGTGGCATGTGTGGCTCCTTCCAATGTTAGTGACAATGTTGGGTGTTACTAACGTTGGCGATCACCTTCTTTTTTCACACGTTAGCCTCCACGTTAACTAAGTTAACGTGGAAGTTAACGTGGCTCCTTGGGGGGGGGGGTTGTGTGGTTGCTTCCAACGTTAGTGACAATATTGGGTGTCACTAATGTTGTCGACCACTTTGTTCCTTGACGTTAGCTTCCACGTTAACTAGGTTAACGTGGGAGTTAACGTGGCTTAATGTGCTTTGGCCAACGTTAGTGACAATGTTGAGTGTCACTAACGTTGGCTTCCCCCCTTCCTTCTTAACGTTAGAGGCCACGTTAACTAGGTTAACGTGGACTCTAACGTGCAAAATGCCCTGGCATCAACGGACAAGTAAATGATTTTCTCTTGGTCTCTCGGATCAACCACTATTTGGTTATATCCTGAATAACCGTCGAGAAAACAATAATATACGTGCCCTGCAAGTCTTTCCAACATCTGATCCATGAATGGAAGGGGAAAATGGTCCTTTCGTGTAGCCTCATTGAGTTTCTTGTAGTCTATGCACATCCGCCATCCTGTGACGATCCTTGTAGGTATGAGCTCGTTCTTCTCATTGGTAACCACAGTGATTCCTCCCTTCTTTGGCACAACATGTATGGGGCTAACCCAAGGGCTGTCCAAAATTGGGTATATGACCCCTCCTTGCCAAAGCTTCATAACCTCTTTTTGTACCACTTCCTTCATGATTGGGTTCAGCCTTCTTTGGGATTAAATGGATGGCTTGGCACCATCTTCCAACAGTATTTTATGCATGCATATGGCTGAACTGATTCCCTTCAGGTCAGCAAGGGTCCATCCAATGGCATCCTTATGCTCCCGCATCACCTTGAGTAGCTCGTCCTCTTGATCTTGACTGAGGGATGAATTTATGATCACTGGGTAGTTTTCATTTTCTCCTAGATATGCATATTTGAGAGTGGGTGACAGTGCTTTGAGTTCAAGTTTGGGTGCTTCTGACTTTTCGTTCCTTTCCTTTGGTGCATCTGGTATATGTATTTCTGCTGTGGCTACCTCTTCACTTGATTCAGATTCTTCCTCCACCAATCTCTCGTCCTCTTCAGGTTCTTCTTCTTCAAAATTCTCCTGCACTTCATCCTCAAGTGCATATAACCTCATGCATTCCCCCAATTGTTCCGGTGGATAACTCATGGCCTTTTGTTGGTTTAGCCTCCTCAATTTTCATCTTTCTCATCATAGCTACTGACATCAAATTGATGCTGGCCCTTAAGTCACAAAGAGCCTTCTCTACTGTGATTTCTCCTATAATACAAGGGATCTGAAAACTCCCAGGATCCTTCAGTTTCTGAGGTAGTTTATGCTGAATAATAGCACTGCACTCTTCAGTTAGTACCACAGTCTCATTGTTCTTCCAGCTTCTCTTCTTAGTCATTAGCTCCTTCAAAAACTTGGCATAGAGTGGCATTTGTTCTATGGCTTCAGCAAAAGGTATGTTGATTTATAGCTTCTTGAAGATTTCCAAAAATCTCAAGAACTGGTTGTCATCTTCCTTTTTCTTCAATAGCTGGGGATATGGAGCTCTTGAGATGTTCAGTTGGGGTATCCCTTTTTCTTTCTGCAGACTTGGCGTGGGAGGTTGAACTCCATCTTGCTCTTCTCCCTTTTCATTTGAGCCTTCTTCTTGTGGTTTTTGGGAATGTTCCTTCAGTTCCTTCCCACTCCTAAGTGTGATAGCTTGACACTTCTCCCTTTTGCTTGAGTGGGCATCATAGCAAAGGTTGTGGTTAGGGAGCTGCTTAAACAGTTAGCTGATTTGTGTCTCCAGTTTCGTGATGGCAGCATTTTGATTCTGCATGTTGGACTGCACTTCCTCTCTGAATGCTTTACTGTCTCGAATGTCTCTGCATACTCCTTCAATTAAGGTTTCGATCTTAGAGAGCTTGTCATCAATTGATGGGTGATTCTGAGCAGATGTGCTATTTTGGTTTTGATAAGCATATGAAGAAGTGTTGTTGTGGGGGTGTTGAGACGTCCTTTGTGTGAATTGCTGGTGAGCTACATTGTTGTCGGAGTTGTAACGTCTCTGGTCTTGGTTTTGATCTTGCTCACCTCCCCACCCAAAGTTTAAGTGGTTTCTCCATCCAGGGTTGTAGGTCTTGGAGTATGGATCATAGTTTTTCCTTGGTGAACTCCCAATGTAATTGGCTTGCTCTTGACTCCCATCTGCTTCTTCATTCACTCCTTCTTGGATTGTTGATGAAGTGGAGATTGCTGCTACTTGGTTCATCTCCATCTTTTTGGTGAGGTCAGCCAGCTGCTGGGTAATGAGCTTGTTTTGGGCCAACAGAGCATCTACATTGTTTAGCTCCATTACTCCTCTTGTGTTCCCTCTTTCGGAAGCATAGAAGTAGTCATTCTCTGCTACTGTTTCAATAACATCTATGGCTTCCTCAATGGTCTTCTTCTTGTTCAAAGATCCTCCAGATGAATGGTCTACGGCCTTCTTTGACTCATAAGAGAGTCCTTCATAGAAAATGTGCAGCTGCACCCATTCGTTGAACATGTCAGGTGGACACCTCCTTGTTAAGTCCTTGAACCTCTCCCATGCTTCATATAGAGTCTCACCATCTTGTTGTCTGAAAGTTTGGACCTCAGCTCTCAGCCTATTGATTCGTTGAGGATGGTAAAATCTTGCTAAGAATTTGTTCACCACATCTTCCCAAGTTGTCAAGCTTTCCCTTGGGAAGGATTCCAGCCACTTGGCTGCTTTGTCCCTAAGTGAGAATGGAAATAAGAGCAGTCTATAAGTGTCAGGATGAACACCATTAAACTTCACTGTGTCACATATCCTTAGGAAGGTGGTTAGATGTTGATTGGGGTCTTCTTGAACACTTCCTCCAAACGAGCAGTTGTTCTGAACAAGGGTGATGAGCTGTAGTTTAAGTTCAAAGTTGTTGGCATGGATTGTTGGCTTTTGGATGCTACTTCTACAATTGCCTGGGTTTGGATTGATGTAAGAGCCCAAAACTCTTCTATCCTCCCCAGCATGATTTGCTCTACCTCCTCCCCCATGGTTGTGATCTTCTTCTTCATGATGGTTTTCCATGTTGTCTTCCATGTTTGGTTCAAAGAATTCCTCTTCTTCCTCAGCACCAACCACTTTCTTTCCTCTTGCCTCCCTCCTTAATCTAAGAAAGGTCCTCTCAGGTTCAGAATCGAAGGAAGTTGAAGCTCCGCTTCTTCTCCCTGTCATACAACCATCAAGTGCAAGCAAGAAAAGATAGGTGCAGAAAGTATTTGTGTCAGAACTACTGTTAGTTGTGGGTGATGCAATATATCAACACTACAAGAAAAACACCCATTCAGGTACACTTGAAAAGTGTAGCCAAAAGTGAAAAAAAATGATGCCTTAGGCTACGGCTACGCTTTTTGGGCTACGGCTACACTTTTTGGAGTGATTCCTATTCGGCCGTTGCCTATTCTCAAAGGCTACGCTTTTCTGCACCAAGGGCTACGCTTTTGGCGTTTGGGAATAGGCTACGCTTTTCAAGTGATGCTGTCCAGGACCAAAGGCTACGCTTTTCAACTTTCATTTTTCCAGAATAGGCTACGCTTTTCAACGCTACTGCATCACTTGTAAAGCGTAGCCACATTGTATACCATAGCTACTTTTTATAAGCGTAGCCAAATATAAATTAATTGTTCAGATATACTTAATTAATTTTCAACATTGAGACTTTCATGGGGTATTTTGCCTTTAATTTTCCTAAGGACAAATGTAGATACGAGCTTTCCACTAAACACACCTAGAATATATGCTTATCTTCTACCCTTAATTGGCTTAGAAATAAGCCAAATTCAAAATGTTAAAGTCATTCCTAACTTTTTATTATTAGTGCTCAATCCACATATGATAGATCATGAGAAAGTAAAATAAATAAATTACTAGTGTTAGTTCTTTTTCATTGAAAAAAACGGGTAGTGTGACTTGCTTCCCTCAGAGACAATGGCCAACACGAGTTACTTACTGTGACAGTGTACTTGCTTCCCTCGGAAGAAGTATTATTTGTGCTCGCATCTGGTCCTCTTTCTTGCTCGGATCGACTCTGCAGCAAAAGCATATGAACAAAGGAATTGAATGTTGCAATCAACATATCTTACCAACAACAAAAAATAATGATAACTGATAAGCATTCGAAAATAGTGTGCACTATGTCTCATGAAAAGTTAAAAATCAGATTAGATAGAATTGGGCTTAGCTCAATTGTAGTTCTTCCCATTTAAAGATAATCGAAATCAGCACAATATTTTCATAACAATAATGCACATGATTGACAATTGATAAATTTAAGTTCATCTGTTCCTAGAGAAATATAACCTCTAGAATTATAAACATAACAATATCAATAATATTAAGTTATTCTTCTTCCTATCTAATTTACAACAAAACAGAGCATGCACAACACTTTATTCAACTGAACTATACATGTGGCATTGCAGCAGCAACAATTGATGCAACTCATGGTAAAACAAATATATTAATTCTCAGATCAAAATGTCCAAAGAGACTACCATAATGATGCAAATCCTTACTATAAGCATATTCTACCAATGGTTATAAAAACAGACCTTGATTGAGTGGAAGATCCCATCAGTATCGGCAAGAAGCACACCAACATCAGAAGCCTGGTCCTGTATGCAAAAGGGGTGACTAAATGCAGGAGAGAACAATAATGAAACCAATATCACATTGCCAATGAGACATGCATCCAATATTTAGAAATAACAGAAGAAACTTTTGGCATATTAGGATAACATTTAGAAATTTGCGCTTTTCAAAATAGATAGTAAAGCAAATTTTCAAAATAGGATCATGTATAGTAAAAAAATTGATCCCTCACACAACAACGTGAACACAAATTATTACATTCAATTATTGTTGCTATTATTATATATCATCGATGTAAATTATGTGAATAATCTCGTCACAATATCAAAATGATAGTGTAAGATTAACTCGAGCTGGGAAAAAGTTGGAAAAGAGAGTTTGCATCAAAATTTAACAACGACTTAGCATAGATGGGAGAACCACCTTCAGTTCTTTATTGTGCTTTGAGCTGTCAAAACCTCGGCTTTGAACTGGAACCTCCTCAAATTCTTCGGTCAACTGAAACAATGAAATATCTTATATATGTTTTCTTGTTCTAAAAGCCTATACAACCAGATTTGCAAAGAGGACAGAGTGACATGGAAAGAAGTGAAAAAATAGAATACTGTTACTCTTAATATCGATACCGTAGTATTAGACTCAGGGAAGAAAACCATACAGCCACAGGGAAGGAAAATCAAGCAGGATAGAAAAGAAGTACCAGGAAAAGCAAAAAAAAAATAAATAAATAAACAGACTCAGCACTAATTGTTAACACTAATGAAGCTGAAAAGAACAACCAACATAAAAAATTACCAAGAAAAACAAGAAGAAGAAAAAGTAAATCTCAAATGTTGAAACAAAAAAATACCATCATAGTACATCATGAAAAAAATTGGGTAGAAAATGAAGTTGCATCACTAATTATGATGGAGGAAGGGATTGAATTAACACTTCAAGCTCCTCCAAATGAAGGAAGACCACCTAACCCAATGGCGATGGATGATGGAGAAAAGAATTCATGGAAATGGATAAAGAGGCAAGAGATCCAAATCTAAGCTTATTGGAGGGAATAGACTTCACCACAACTGAAATCAGTGCCCTTAAAGACACTAAGATGCATCTAAGTTAAATCTGATTCCAATCTTTTTTATCAGTTCTTTATTATTAGTCTTATTTAGAACGTTAAGGGTGCTACCAGCATATCCTTTAGGCGCACTCTTAAAGAAATTATAAAACAGTATAAATTAAACCTGATATTACTATTCTGCTGGAAACTAAGTGTAACAGTGACAATGCTAGAAGAGTTATTCATCAGCTTGGGTTTTTTAACTTCATCTTAAAAGAAGTCCAAAGATTTGTGGGTGGAATATGGACGTACTGGAATGGAGTTGACCTTAACATATCATTTTTAGAGACTCATAACCAATAGATTCACATGAAAGTTTAGCTTCAAGGAGAAAGGAAATGATACATGTGACAGCAGTTTATGCTAGCCCCAAATTCAATATAAAAGACTTTTTTGGTCGAAGCTTCTCAACATAGCTAACAATATGACAAGAGAATGGTTGGTGGCTAGAGATTTCTATATAATTATGCCAGCAAATCAATGATAGGAATATTTAGGAACATGAAGCTCAACTCAAAACACATGAAATTAGTTAACAGATAGAGTGAAGAGCAGGTACCTGTCACGGATTTGAACTTGTTCCATCATGGACGCCATTCTTTGCTGATAAGCTTCTGGAAGTGATTCCAAACCAGCTAACATGCTCTTATCCATGATTCAATTCAATTCAACTCACCTAGTGTTCTTCATTCACATTAATCATATATGATCTGTTAAACACGATTTTACAATGAAATAATATGTTGAACTGATTATGGCGAGATATATGATCTGGTATTAATCAACCCAATTAATTAGCAGATGGATCAAAATCGAATTGAGAAAACTAATCCAAATAGAAACCGGAACCTGAAGAAGAGGTCTGGGGAGATTGCAGCAGAACTTTTCAAAAGAGAGAATTGCATCCGCACCCTTGGCGTCGAAAACGGCACCGATGAAACGCCTGCAGAGACATCGAAATTGAAATTGAAATGAGAATAAAATGAAAGTTGGAGAGAGAGAGGGGTTGGGAGTACGAACAGGAAGTAATCGTAGAAGCCGAAAGTGAGGACAGGAGCACGGCAAGCCCTAGCAGCGGCGGCGGCTTCAATTGACCCCAGGAGCGACGACAGTGCACGGCGGAACAACCTCCTTCTCTCTCGCGTCGCGTCTTGGTCCTCTCTCTCCATCTCGTCTGCGAATCGTCTTTCTCTCTCTCTCCTCCGGACTCCCTCCTCCATGACGGCGATGGCAGCGGCTGAAGCGGCGTTGCGGCGGTGACCCCCTCTCACTCTCTGGTCTCTCGCTCGCGCTCTCATCTCTGTCTTCCTCCTCTCCTCCCTCTGGTTCACTCATTCTGAATCTGGGTGTGTGTGTGAAAGGGTGCGTGGCGAAGGTGAGCTTTGGAGGCAGGCAAGGTTTCTACTTCGTGATGGTGACTTCGGAGGGAATGGGGGGCGAGGGTTTACGAAAGTGGATGAGGTGCTTTGGAGGTGAGTGAGATTTGGAGGGAATGGACAAAAATTTTACTAAGTGTCATCAGTTTGCTTTCAGGAAAAAGAGGAAAAAAATTTACTAAGTGTTAAGTTTTTGGCTTTAGATACATTAGGCATCACTTTTAAAATGTACCCAAAATTTAACAAATAGGTTACCCTTTAAAAGCGTCTCCTTTGACATGAAAAGTGAACCTATAGATATCAACCTACGGCTACGCTTTAGAAGTGATTTCTATAATACCTAAGGCTACGCTTTTTAAATGATGCCGCATTTGTGTATCATTTTCTCTTATAAAAAGGCAACACGGAGAAAAGCGTAGCCTATTCTATGAATAGGCTACGCTTTTCAAATGTAGCTTAAAAAAAGTGTGGCTAAATGGGTATTTTTCTTGTAGTGCAAACAGTTAGTGGGTTAGCAAACAGAATTGAAAATAACAAGGAAAAACAAAAGAGTAGAGGGGGAAGGGAAGAAGTTTAACTAAAACAGAAAGTAAATCACTCAAACAGAAAATGAAATTCACAAAATAAAAATGCTCAATCTAGTGATCTTCCAATTTAATCATTGTTGATGCACAATCAATCCCCGGCAACGGCGCCATAAACTTGATGCACGGAAAACTTGTCTCACAACAAATCTCCCTTCGGCAAGTGTACCGAATTTGTCGTCAAGTAAAAACTCACAATAGAGTGAGGTCGAATCCCACAGGGATTGATTGATCAAGCAACTTTAATTAGAAGAATGTTCTAGTTGAGCGAATCCAGAATTTGGGTTGAGAGTTACAGAAAATAAAATGGCGGGAATGTAAATAACAGAAAAGTAAATGCTAGAATTAAAGGACTGGAAGCAAATGACTGAAAGTAAATTGCATAATTGTAAATGGGAATGGGGGATTTGCTCATAAAAGTAAATGGCAGAAATTAAAGAGAATGAGTAAGATCAGAGATGGGGAGTTCATTGGGCTTAGAAGATGTTGTAATTCTCCGGATCAAGTTCATTTTCATCTCCTCCTCAATCAATGCACTCATTGATCTCCTTGGCAATCTTAAGTGATTGAATTACAATTTCTTGCAATTCAATCTCTCAAATCTTGATCAATAGCCAATTCCTTGGTCAATTGCTCATGAGAAGAGATGAAATATGATCACTGATTATACCACATGCATTTCCCAAATCAAGTATTGAGAGGGTTATAGTCACATACCCATCCAAACCCAATTTGGTCCAGCATGAGAAAGCATTTCTAGCTTGATCTCTTCATTCCTCTTTCAAGGTTCAAAAGAGATCCAAGTTTGAATAGCTTCTCTTCCAAGATAACTACTCAATTGGATGAAGATCGAAAGCTTTCAAGTAAAATCATGAGAAAAGATAGAAGAAGAATAATGAAAATTAGTATTGATCCATCACATTACAACAGAGCTCCCTAACCCAATGAAAGGGGTTTAGTTGTTCATAGCTCTAGAAAATGAAAACAAAGATGGAGAATACATCATAAAACAAGAAAATGCAGAGAAAGTAAAATACAGAGAGTAGTTCTCTTTTTTTCCAGCCTCCAGAACTCCTTTTTCAATTCAAAGCTACTCCTATATATACTACTTCTCTCAGCTTCTAATTGGCTCCTCAAGTCTTGGGCCGTTGGATCTTGGCTCCTCAGCTTTTCAAGGAGTATTAACATTTAGGGAAAGTATAAGTTCAAGAACGTTAGTGACACTTAACATTTTCACTAACGTTCGAATGTACCCCTTTGCCTCACGTTAGAGCCCATGTTAACTAGGTTAACGTGGCTTCTAACGTGGCCTTGCCAACCTTCGAGAACGTTAGTGACACTCAACATTGTCACTAACATTCCAGTGTGCCACTTTTTGCTTCACGTTAAAGCCCACGTTAACTAGGTTAACGTGGCTTCTAACGTGGCCTTGCCAATCTTCGAGAACGTTAGTGACACTCAACATTGTCACTAACGTTCCAATGTGCCCCTGGATCTCACGTTAAAGTCCACGTTAACTAGGTTAACATGGATTCTAACGTGGCCATTCTTAGTCATCCCAACGTTAGTGACAATGTTGAGTGTCACTAACGTTGGCTCATCATTCATTCCTCATCATTAGCTTCCGTGTTAACTAAGTTAATGTGGAACTTAACGTGGCTCCTTGGGGGGTTGTGTGGTTGCTTCCAACGTTAGTGACTATGTTGAGTGTCACTAACGTTGTCGACAACTCTCACCTCTTACGTTAGCTCCCACGTTAACCAAGTTAACGTGGGAGTTAACGTGGTGTGTTGCATCCTTAGGCCAGCATTAGTGATAATGTTGAATGTCACTAACGTTGGCTTCTCTTCCCCCCTTTAACGTTAGAGGCCACGTTAACTAGGTTAACGTGGGCTCTAACGTGGCCACTCATGAGTGTTTGCCAACGTTAGTGACAATGTTAAGTGTCACTAACGTTGGCTCAACTTCCCTTCTCCACGTTAGAGTTCACGTTAAGTTAGTTAACGTGACTCTTAAAGTGGAAAATGATGGCTTTGAGAGTATTATTGGCAATCACTTTTCTCATTAACCTTGCAAGTTACCTCCCTTTCCTTGCTTCCTTTGGTCCTGAAATCAAGCAACAGAGTGCATCAAAGTTCTAGTCCAAGTCATGGGTAATGCAGCATACAATTTGTCACTAAATTCATGCAAAATTCTGATGAAATAATGTAAAATGCACAATGTATGTTTGAATCAAGGTGTAGGTGAATATCTACCCAAAACTAGCTTATTTCCTAAAGAAATACATGAAACTATCCTAAAAACAGTAAAGAAAAGGTCAGTGAAACTGGCCAAGATGCCCTGGCATCACAACACCAAACTTAAAGCTTGCTTGTCCCTAAGCAAGTACTGGAACAAGAGAATGATGAATGGAATATCCAGAGGAATGAGTCATTCTTGTGGAAGTCATGTTACTGATTTTATGGTGGTTTCATGCATAGCAACTTAGGTTCATTCCATTACTGGCTTTCAGACTTTTGTCATGTCCCTAAACACTTACTTTGTTTATATCCTGGTATGCGAAATTGTTACTCAGGTTGTGAATATCTTCACAACTTTGCATAACTAACCAGCAAGTGCACTGGGTCGTCCAAGTAATACCTTACGTGAGTAAGGGTCGAATCCCACGGAGATTTTCGGCTTGAAGAAAGCTATGGTCACCTTGTAAATCTCAGTTAAGTTGACTCATATGGGCTATAATATATTATGTAAATAAAACATAAAGTAAGGATAGAAATACTTATGTAAATCATTGGTGAGAATTTTAGATAAGCGTATGGAGATGCAATCGTTCCTCTGAACCTCTGCTTTCCTGCTGTCTTCATCCAATCAGTCCTACTCCTTTCTATGGCTGGCTTTATGTAAGGATGTCACCGGTGCCACTGGCTACTTTCAATCCTCTCAGAAAAATGGTCCAAATGCTCTGTCACAGCACAGCTAATCGTCTGGAGGCATCACCCTTGTCATTGGTTGCATCCTATTCCTCTCTGTGAAAATGGTCCGATGCGCTGTCACTGCATGGCTAATCATCTTGGAGGTTCTCAATCATACTCGAATAGAATTTACTATCCTTTTGCGTCTGTCACTACGCCCAACACTCGCGAGTTTTGAGTTCGTCACAGTCATTCAATCCCAGAGTCCTACTTGGAATACCACGGACAAGGTTTAGACTTTCCAGTCTCTCATGAATGCCGCCATCAATCTAGCTTATACCACGAAGATTCTGATTAAGAGATCTAAGAGATACTCATTCAATCTAATGTAGAACGGAAGTGGTTGTCAGGCACGCGTTCATAAGGAATGGTGATGATTGTCACGTTCATCACATTCAGGTTGGAGTGCGAATGAATATCTTAGAAGCAAAATAAGATGAATTGAATAGAAAACAGTAGTACTTTGCATTAATCTTTGAGGAACAGCAGAGCTCCACACCTTAATTTATGGAGTGCAGAAACTCTACCGTTTGAAAATACATAAGTGAAAGGTCCAGGCATGGCCAAATGGCCAGCCCCTCTGATCTAAGAACCAGGCGTGCAAAGATGTCTAATACAATAGTAAAAGGTCCTATTTATAATAAACTAGCTACTAGGGTTTACAGAAGTAAGTAATTGATGCATAAATCTACTTCCGGGGCCCACTTGATGTGTGCTTGGGCTGAGCTTGAATGTTAAACGTGCAGAGGCTCTTTTTGGAGTTGAACGCCAGGTTGTAACGTATTTCTGGCGTTCAACTCTGGTTTGTGACTTGTTTCTGGCGTTTAACTCCAGACAGCAGCGTAGAACTGGCGTTCAACGCCCTTTTACGTCGTCTATACTCGGCCAAAGTATGGACTATTATATATTGCTTGAAAGCCCTGGATGTCTACTTTCCAACGCAATTGAAAGCGCGCCATTGTGAGTTCTGTAGCTCTAGAAAATCCACTTTGAGTGCAGGGAGGTCAGAATCCAACAGCATCAGCAGTTCTTCTTCAACCTCTGAATCTGAATTTTGCTCAAGTCCCTCAATTTCAGCCAGAAAATACCTGAAATCACAGAAAAATACACAAACTCATAGTAAAGTCCAGAAATGTGAATTTAACATAAAAACTAATGAAAACATCCCTAAAAGTAACTAGATTCTACTAAAAACATACTAAAAACAATGCCAAAAAGCGTATAAATTATCCGCTCATCATATCCCATGAGACTTTTATTCATTGATCCTTTTATTATTATTTCAAGGGTTATTTGTGTTATTTAGGCTAAGTGCTCTGTAAGGAGGCAACTCTTTAAGATAAGCTTTCAGCCAACACTCCCGAACCAGTTGGTTCAAGGTGCTAGGTGTTGAAGCACCCCTAAGGACTTACTCCCTCAAGTCTCTCCCCCATATATACACACTATAGGCATATAGTTTATTTATTTTCTTTTCTTGAGACCTTGGTGTCCAGCACCTCTTTGGGTTACTAAATGCTCTGTAGTGAGGGTTACTCTTGATAGTGGATTTTCAGCTGATAATCCCAGGTTAGTTAACCCAAGTTACCAAGTAATAAAGCACCCCTGAGAGCTTATTCATCCAAGTAGATCCCTCACACAGGAGCACTACAGACACTTGTCTCAAGGTCCAAACCATTGGTGCCTAGCCTTATTGCTTACTCTTTTTCTTTTGTTTTTCACTTCCATTGTTCTTTCCCTTTTCTCTTATTAGGATCTTGTTATTAACTTAGTCTCATGGGTATATCCAAAGTCAAGTATTCAGGATAGATAGTTGTCCTCCTAGCCTTGTGGTTGAACCAACTTAGCTAACTTATGACTACCCCAAAGATTCATGAATGCACTTCCACATTATGAACTCTACTCTGGTCTTTTAAAAACATAAACATTCTCTTCTTCATTTGATTTAAAATGGACAAGCTTAGAAGTAAATAAGGGAAAGATGCAGTGACTTTTAAACCAGAAATCATGGACCTATTCAGAAAAAAAAAACTTAAAAGACAGAATTTAAAAAGTTTAAACATAACATGGAAGCAGGTTCTATTTTATACAAGATCTTCCTTATTTAAAGCATAGAAAACGATGGAGTAAAAAGAATTCCACCACCTTTCATTCATGTGGATGTCCATGCTCCCATCCTTGCTTGTCCTCATTATGTCTCTCTTGAGTGCTTGTACTTCCACTTCCCTTGCCTTTTCCAAGTAGCTTCCTCCAGAAACCACCATCTTCCATCTTCTTCTTGAGTGTCTCCTTTTGCTGTTTCACTTTCCTCTCTTCTTGTTCTATAAAATCTTTTTGGACCTCATCATATGTAGGGATGGCATAGTGTTGCTGGTGCATATTACTGGTCATGTAGTTCAACTTGGCTTGAGTGTTTACATAGAACTCCTCCCTATGTAGTTGCCTTCCTTCATTGAGTACACTGAACTCATTGAAAGTTTTCATTTGGGCTATCTGCCGCTGGTTGAGTTCTTGCAAGTGCTTCTCTTGAAGCTCTTGCTTCTCATTCACTTGGTTGATGGCTTGAGTGAGCCGGGAGTAGTGTTTCTGCTGCTGCTCCGTTTGTTGTTTTTGCCATGCTTCCTGTTGGCTCAGCCGGTTCAGTATTTGCTCTTGTCCTTCCATATGTCTCTGTCCCAAATCATCAATGGCTCTTAGAAGGTGAGTCATATTCAAGTTGGCTGGGTCATAATGATCTTTCTGCTGGTATTCTTCCTGATGATATTCCTCTTGATGAACTCTTTCTTTTGCTTTTGGTTTCCCTATTTGTGGCCTTCTTTGTTGCTGAGCAGGTGTAGTATAAACCAATCGCTCGAGTGTAACTGGCCTCCCTGGGTTCACCCAGTCTGGGTTGCTGTCCTCAAATACTACTTTGGCCTTGTTGCATAAGCGGAGAATGGTGCTGGGGTACCAAAGCCTGGCACCTGAATCAACCTTCTCAGCTGAATCTTGAATTCCCTCGGCGATAAGCTCATTCACATTGATTTCCCCACCTTGTATTAAGCAATGCACCATAGTGGCTCGATTGATGTTTACCTCTGAATTATTTGCAGCTGGTAGAATGGACCTCCTTACGAGTTCAAACCAACCCTTGGCTTCAGGGCTCAGGTCTCCCCTCTTGATGAACTTGGGTCTCCCATCTGTGTACCTCTCCCAGTCAGCTGCTATAACACATATGTCTGCCACTATCTCTGAGAGCTCATCATTATCAGGGCTTCTACTTATCCTTGCCTGATAACTATCCTCATCAAAATGAGGTGATTTCAGGTGAAGAACTCTTGTTATGGCATTTGGGCTGAAGTCCACTTCCTTTCCTCTTACGTAACTTTTGAAGGTTGGGGCCTTGGTTTTATCTTCTCTTACTACATTTGCATAAAATTCCTTGATGAGGTTTCTATTGATCTTCCCCTCTGGACTTGTGAGCAATTGCCATCCCCTCTGTTCGATTTTCTCCAGAATTTGTGGTGACTCATTTTCATTGATTTGGAAGATTAACTCTGGCAATATCTTTCTGGCCCTTATCCGCTCAAATTCATGTTCATGAAAGGCCGTTTTGAATCTCTTCTCATCGAAAGGGACACTCTTCATGGGTTCCTTCCTCTTTTGCCTCTTTCAGCTTGATGATGCCATGAATTGAGTTGCTGTTTTGAAAAGGAGGGTTGGATGATACGGATAGATGAGGAATAGGTTGGCTATGATAGAGTGTGATGAAGGGGGTTGAGCAAGCCGAAAGTATGAAGTGTGGGAGTGGGAATTTGAATGTGAGGAATGAGCATGCACTAGAGCTCACTTATATAGGGAGATCATGAGTGGATGGAAGGTGTGGATTGCAAGGATTTTTGCTTGATGGACGGTTGGGGTTGTGTATGAAGGAAGGACAAGGATCATCACTTAATGAGAGTGATTGGTTCGGTCTTCATGGGTCTTCCTTCTCCAATGTTGCATGGCAACATTTCCCCATGCGTTCCCTCTTGAGACATGTGTGTAGTGCTCTTCATTAAGTGGCAAAATCTCCCCCTTTTAATTGTCCAATCAATCCCTTTTTATGCTTCTTTTCTTTTCCTATAAAGATTTAAAATAAGAAAAGTAAGAAAAGATATTAAAATGACCATATGAACTTTACGGCTAATATTAATAAAAGGGAAGAAAAGATTTGATTGTTCATTTATGAATTCCAACTAACTAACTAACTATTGGTGGGTCCTTATATGCATTTTGGTGGCACCATGGGGTGACACCAAACTTAGTTTGAAGCAATGTGATGAAAAGTTTTGTTCAAAGCTCCCAAGACTAGCATGCATCTTGGTTTGCTTTGAACACCAAACTTGTTCTTCACTGTATACTGCATGATAAAGATTTCACCAGGTGTTTGTCAAGCTTGGGTTGAAATTCATAAACATTGATTTATTCATTATTTAAAAAAAACATATAAAACATGGGTTGCCTCCCATGAAGCGCTTCTTTAGCGTCACTAGCTTGACGTTTTTCCTTCATCAGGGTGGTTGGTAGTGCTTAAAGTCCTCCCCTCTTGCTGTGGAGTCTAGGAACCTTGAGTATATTCTCTTTCCCACAGCACCATTGAGCAGTTGAGGAAAGGGTGCATAGAGCTTCAGCAACTCTTGTTGTGACATTTCTGGTTCTTGGTGATCTCTATCCTCCTCCTTTATTGAGTTGTCTTCAGGTTGTTCGAGAAGTTTGCCTTGCTTGTCTTCAGTCTCTTGATCACTTGTAGTGACCATTTTGCAATCTTCCCATCTTACTTTCTTTGCTTCGGCTTTGGGATTTTTCTCCGTGTCACTTGGAAAGCTATCAGTAGGTTTGGGAATCTTCTCAGCTAAATATCCCACCTGGAATTCTAGCTTTCTAATGGTCTCTCCCTGGTTCTTAATATTGGCTCGCACCTCCTCTTTGAACACCTTATTTTCTTGAATCTCTTGGCATATTTCTTCAAGTAAGGCCTCAATCTTAGAGAGCTTGTCATCAATTGATGGGTGATTCGGAGCAGATGTGCCATTTTGGTTTTGATAAGCATGTGGAGAAGTGTTGTTGTGGGGGTGTTGAGATGTCCTCTGTGTGAACTGCTGATGAGCTGCATTGTTGTTGGAGTTGTAACATCTCTGGTCTTGGTTTTGATCTTGCTCACTTCCCCACCCAAAGTTTGGGTGGTTTTTCCATCCAGGGTTGTAGGTCTTGGAGTATGGATCATAGTTCTTCTTTGGTGAATTCCCAATGTAGTTGGCTTGCTCCTGACTACCCTCTGCTTCTTTATTCACTCCCTCTTGGGTTGCTGATGAAGTGGAGATTGCTGCTACTTGGTTCCTCTCCATCTTCTTGGTGAGGTCAGCCAGCTGCTGGGTGATGAGCTTGTTTTGGGCCAACAGAGCATCTACATTGTTTAGCTCCATTACTCCTCTTGTGTTCCCTCTTTCAGAAGCATAGAAGTAGTCGTTCTCTGCTACTGTTTCAATAACATCTATGGCTTCCTCAATAGTCTTCTTCTTGTTCAAAGATCCTCCGGATGAATGGTCTACGGCCTTCTTTGACTCATAAGAGAGCCCTTCATAGAAAATGTGCAGCTGCACCCATTCGTTGAACATGTCAGGTGGACACCTCCTTGTTAAGTCCTTGAACCTCTCCCATGCTTCATATAGAGTCTCACCATCTTGTTGCCTGAAAGTTTTGACCTCAGCTCTCAGCCTATTGATTCGTTGAGGAGGGTAAAATCTTGCTAAGAATTTGTTCACCACGTCTTCCCAAGTTGTCAAGCTTTCCCTTGGGAAAGATTCCAGCCACTTGGCTGCTTTGTCCCTAAGTGAGAATGGAAATAAGAGCAGTCTATAGGTGTCAGGATGAACACCATTAGACTTCACTATGTCACATATCCTCAGGAAGGTGGTTAGATGTTGATTGGGGTCTTCTTGAACACCACCTCCAAACGAGCAGTTGTTCTGAACAAGGGTGATGAGCTGTGGTTTAAGTTCAAAGTTGTTGGCTTTTGGATGCTACTTCCACAATTGCCTGGGTTTGGATTGATGTAAGAGCCCAAAACTTTTCCATGATGGTTTTCCATGTTGTCTTCCATGTTTGGGTCAAAGAATTCCTCTTCTTCCTCAGCACCAACCACTTTCTTTCCTCTTGCCTCCCTCTTTAATCTAAGGAAGGTCCTCTCAAGTTAAGAATCGAAGGAAGTTGAAGCTCCGCTTCTTCTCCCTGTCATACAACCATCAAGTGCAAGCAAGAAAAGATAGGTGCAGAAAGTATTTGTGTCAGAATTACTGTTAGTTGTGGGTGATGCAATATATCAAACAGTTAGTGGGTTAGCAAACAGAATTGAAAATAACAACGAAAAACAAAAGAGTAGAGGGGGAAGGGAAGAAGTTTAACTAAAACAAAAAGTAAATCACTCAAACAGAAAATGAAATTCACAAAATAAAAATGCTCAATCTAGTGATCTTCCAATTTAATCATTGTTGATGCACAATCAATCCCCAGCAACGGCGCCATAAACTTGATGCACAGAAAACTTGTCTTACAATAAATCTCCCTTCGGCAAGTGTACCGAATTTGTTGTCAAGTAAAAACTCACAATAGAGTGAGGTCGAATCCCACAGGGATTGATTGATCAAGCAACTTTAATTAGAAGAATGTTCTAGTTGAGCGAATCCAGAATTTGGGTTGAGAGTTGCAGAAAATAAAATGGCGGGAATGTAAATAACAGAAAAGTAATTGCTAGAATTAAAGGACTGGAAGTAAATGACTAAAAATAAATTGCAGAATTGTAAATGGGAATGGGGGATTTGCTCATAAAAGTAAATGGCAGAAATTAAAGAGAATGGGTAAGATCAGAGATGGGGAGTTCATTGGGCTTAATAGATGTTGCAGTTCTCCGGATCAAGTTCATTTTCATCTCTTCCTCAATCAATGCACTCATTGATCTCCTTGGCAATCTTAATTGATTGAATTACAATTTCTTACAATTCAATCTCTCAAATCTTGATCAATAGCCAAATCCTTGGTCAATTGCTCATGAGAAGAGATGAAGCATGGTCACTGATTATACCACATGCATTTCCCAAACCAAGTATTGAGAGGGTTA
>NC_029790.2:42717336-42717951 GCF_000816755.2 Arachis ipaensis
CCTAACCCAATGAAAGGGGTTTAGTTGTTCATAGCTCTTGAAAATGAAAACAAAGATGGAGAATACATCATAAAACTAAAAAAATGCAGAGAAAGTAAAATACAGAGAGTAGTTCTCTTTTTTTCCAGCCTCCAGAACTCCTTTTTCAATTCAAAGCTTCTCCTATATATACTACTTCTCTCAGCTTCTAGTTGGCTCTTCAAGTCTTGGGCCGTTGGATTTTGAGTTTGAAGCAGTTCTTTTCTATATTTGGGCTTGGCTTTACTTGCAGAGAGAAAGTGCTAAGTGGGCAGAGACTTTAGCTCAGGACGTTAGGGGTGTTAACATTTAGTGAAAGTATAAGTTCGAGAACGTTAGTGACACTTAACATTTTCACTAACGTTCCAATGTACCCCTTTGCCTCACGTTAGAGCCCACGTTAACTAGGTTAACGTGGCTTCTAACGTGGCCTTGCCAACCTTCGAGAACGTTGACACTCAACATTGTTACTAACGTTCCAGTGTGCCCCTTTTTGCTTCACGTTAAAGCCCACGTTAACTAGGTTAACGTGGCTTCTAACGTGCCCTTGCCAATCTTCGAGAACGTTAGTGACACTCAACATTGTCACTAACATTG
>NC_029790.2:42718564-42732382 GCF_000816755.2 Arachis ipaensis
GGGGGAGAAACGCCAATGTTAGTGACATTCAACATTGTCACTAATGTTGGCCTAAGGAGAAAGATACCACGTTAACTCCCACGTTAACTTGGTTAATGTGGGAGCTAACGTAAGAAGCAAGCATGGTCGACAATGTTAGTGACACCCAACATTGTCACTAACATTGAAAGCATCCACACAACCCCCCAAGAAGCCACGTTAACCTCCACGTTAACTTAGTTAACGTGGAAGCTAACGTTGATGAGTGAATGATGAGCCAACGTTAGTGACACCCAACATTGTCACTAACGTTGGGGATGGCTAAGCATGGCCACGTTAGAAGCCACGTTAACCTAGTTAACGTGGACTCTAACGTGAGACATAGGGGCACCTTGGAACGTTAGTGACAATGTTGAGTGTCACTAACGTTCTCGAAGGATGGCAAGCCCACGTTAAAGAGCCACGTTAACTAAGTTAACGTGGGCTCTAACGTGGGAACAAAGGGGGCTTTTCAAAGTTATTGGGAATGTTAAGTCTCAATAACGTGTGCGAAGGACTTAGAGGCAACGTTAGTGGCAACGTTTTGTGCCACTAACGTTGAAGTTAACGTGGCTTTTACTTTGGAACGTTAGTGAGAAAGTTGATTGTCACTAACGTTCTCAAACTCATATTTTCACTAAACGTTAACACCCCTAACGTCCTGAGCTAAAGTCTCTGCCCACTTCACACTTTCTTTCTGCAAGTAAAGCCAAGCCCAAATGAAGAAGAGAACTGCTTCAAACTCAAGATCCAAAGGCCCAAGACTTGAAGAGCCAACTAGAAGCTGAGAAGAGTAGTATATATAGGAGTAGCTTTGAATTGTTAGGGAGTTCTGGAAGTTGGAAAAGAGAACTACTCTCTATATTTTACCTTCTCTGCATTTTCTAGTTTTATGATGTATTCTCCATCTTTGTTTTCATTTTCTAGAGCTATGAACAACTAAACCCCTTTCATTGGGTTAGGGAGCTCTGTTGTAATTTTATGGATCAATACTAGTTTTCATTATTCTTCATCTATCTTTTCTCTTGATTTTACTTGAAAGCTTTCGATCTTCATCCAATTGGGTAGTTATCTTGGAAAAGGAGCTATTCAGACTTGGATCTCTTTTGAACCTTGAAAGAGGAATGAAGGCAACATCTCCTAAGCCCAATGAACTCCCCATCTCTGATCTTACCCATTCTCTTTAATTTCTGCCATTTACTTTTATGAGCAAATCCCCCATTCCCATTTACAATTCTGCAATTTACTTCCAGTCATTTACTTCCAGTCCTTTAATTCTATCATTTACTTTTCTGTTATTTACATTCCCGCTATTTTATTTTCTGCAACTCTCAACCCAAATTCTGGATTCGCTCAACTAGAACATTCTTCTAATTAAAGTTGCTTGATCAATCAATCCCTGTGGGATTCGACCTCACTTTATTGTGAGTTTTTACTTGACGACAAATTCGGTACACTTGCCGAAGGAAATTTGTTGAGAGACAGTTTCTACCCGCATCACCACTTCTTCGTGACTATCGGCAGTCGGTGCAAAGCCCGACCCCATAATATACGCACAAGGGGAAACAGTGATCCTCAGTTCGTGGGCATCCCTGAGATCAATTCACAAACAAAACAATGATCCTCAGTTCGTGGGTTTTTCCGAGATCAACATACAACAGCAAACATGATCCTCAGTTCGTGGGTTATACCCGAGATCAACATATAACAGTTAGTGGGTTATTCCCGTAATCAATGATTATCAATTCATGGGTTTTCCCGCATTTAAAACAAATAAGAATTTATAGGTTTCCCCAAGATCAATGATCATTCAGTTCGTGGGTACTTTCCAAATTTAACCAATTATCAATCCATGGGTTTTCTCCGTAGTTAAACAACTAACAGTTCGTGGGGTTTTCCTGCCTTTTATCACTTTTTATTTTCCTTTCTAAGACTCAACAATCCATATATCAGTTCTCCATTCTCTTTTTTTTTTCCTTTGAATCCTTAACACATTTTCTAAAACCTTTCTTAACTTTCTCAAGCATTCGTTCATAAAAATCTTAATCATCAATTCAGTTCATAATCTCTGCTTTGGCAATGTTTAGTCAAGCCAATTTTAAAACTTTTTTTTCAGTTTAGTTCTCAATCAAAAGACTCAAGAAAATTATTTATTTTAAATTCATTAAACACTTTTCTAAACATAACCTCTCATTAGAAGTAATCAAATAAAACTCTTTCTCAAGTTTACTAACTTCCCAAATATTCAAAAATCATCTCTCTTTACTATTCAAATTCAAATATTATTATTTTACCAAACTTCTAAAAAGATAATCCTTTATTTCAAACCAAAAACATAACTCTTTTCATATTAAATCAAACTCAAAATATAACTCTTTCTATTCTTAATAAATTAACTCAAAACGAAATCCTTTTCGTGATAAATCCAGCTTAAAAATAATATTTTTTTCTTAATGAATAAAACTGAAAAACATAATTCATTTATTTTCTTGGTAAATCAAAATCAAATAATATAATTTTCCAAATCTAAATCTTTTAAAATAACATCTCAGACAAAACCTCAGATTTTATAAAATTTTGGTAGCACCTCCCCTAAAATTCGAACCTAGCCACCCTTACGTGTTCCCTCTTTTCAACATCTCATC
Organism: Arachis ipaensis; assembly: GCF_000816755.2. Classification (NCBI taxonomy): domain Eukaryota; kingdom Viridiplantae; phylum Streptophyta; class Magnoliopsida; order Fabales; family Fabaceae; genus Arachis; species Arachis ipaensis. Next base: position 42,721,228 of record NC_029790.2, read on the forward strand.
AAACCTTTCTCATCAATTATCACAACAGGAGATTCACAATCAATCACAAATTCATAAATTGCAATAATCAACAATTAAATCATAATCCGCAATTTCCACATAATCCATCTATCCCACTTCCATCTCATCAATTTATAACTATTTTCAACATATCATAGAATCCTTTCAAAATTAAACTCAGTCAACCAATAATCCCAAAAATCAGCATTCCATAGTTTAAAGTCATTTACTCGTTAACAAAGTAACTATTTTGTTTTAGAAGTCATATTTCAAGAGAATAATTCAGTAATAAAACTTCAATCTTTTAGCAATTCTCAAACATAACTCTAATTAATCACGAATCAACATTAACAAGCATCAAAACTAATTCCAACCAGTCACAAGTCAATTTCACAGTCATTCCGATATATCAGATTACTAAAATCAACAACAAATGCTTATTCTCAATAATCAAAATACAGCCACAACTTAAACCATCATTACAATAATCTCAAACCAAACACAAATCCAACTCAGTTCATCAGTTATCAATATGACAACTTTTCAATAGTTAATTCATCAAATTTCAATTTATCAAGTATTATCAAATGAATCACCATTCACAACCACATTTCAACCAATTCAGCAATGTCACATAGATAAGGATTTTCAACAAATCCATCAAAATCAGAAAACCAATATCAGTCACAGAATTAACCAAAATTAACCTTGTCGAATTAATTACTCACAATAACAAAACCCAGTGACATTCAAAGCCATAACCTAAACTCATTAAACTAATTAAATCACTAGAATATCATCTCAATATCAAACTTAATCCAAATTTCACAACCTCAAACCAAGCTTATTCCTATCAATCAATCATATTTATGAATTATTTGCAATTACTCACTAAACCTCATTGGCATTCATAAGTTAAAACTATTAATTTTAAAATAAATCCCCTACCTCAATGTCGAAACTCACGAAAATCACCAAACACAGCAGCTCCGTTAGCAATTCCAACACTCATTTTGTTTCCTAGGCAGCAACCAAAGTGGTTCTAGGCAGCCCCAATATTAGTTTCCAATGGTAGAGGGCTCCGATAACTGCGAAACCTGAAGCAGAGGCTGAACAGAGCAGCACAGAGTAGTATAGAATAAGAGCGGCAGCAGTCCTTCTGTTGATAGCTCCTTCCCCGGCGAGCTTCAATGGTGACAGGGGCAGCGCCCTCCTCCAAACTTGGTGGTGGCAGAACAATGACTCTGATGGCAGTAGGAGTGACACAGGACCCTGACAGCGGCGGAGATCCTTTCTCCCTCTCCTCTGCGTGGATTTTGCGATGTTGGTGATAGTAGAACCCAGCAAACCCTCCTCCTCCAGCGGCGGCTCCTTCGACTGCACCAAGGCACGACGGCGACGGGAGGCACGGCGACGCCTTCTTCCTCCCGCTCTTGGCTCAGGCTCGTCTCCCTCCTCTGGTTCCTTCTGCGACGGCATGGCTTCAATAAGGATGCTCTCCGCGGCTCCACGAACGGCTGACAGGAGGCGCTGCAGCGAGGGCAAGACTGGGCGCCGCTGGCGATGGTGGCATGGGGTCCTTGCGTGCAGCAGTCCAGCGGTCATGTCACGGCGGCAGCGGAGAAGCATCTCTTCCCTCTCTCTTTTCTCTCCTCTCCATGCTCTTTCTCTATGCATTTCTTTCTCAGTTGTGTGTGTTATTTTTTTCGTTTAGGAAAGGAAAGGGGGTATGGTGCGGCTGTGTGGTGGTGAAGGAGGGTGAAAATTAGGATTAGGGTTCCTTAATTTAGGAATTTAGGGTTTCTGAGTTTGATTTGGGAATTAGGGTTAGAAATTAGGGATTTTATAAAAGAATAAAGGATAGCTATGAATAGATATTTTGATAAAATTGGAGGGTAGGATAATTTTAAAATCAAATGTACTCTATTAAAAATATTTAAGAATGTTATTTATCAACATATTGCTATGTTCAATTAATTATTTCTAATTTTAAATTATAAAATAACTATTTATAATAAAGATTGAACATAAATATTATTTGCCGTAAAATTAAAGTATTTATAAAAATCAAACTAATCACTTCTAATAAATTAATCTCTAAGAGTACAAATTAATAAAATAGAACATAATTCATTAAAAATTACTTAAATTGAACAGTACAATTCTTTCTTATTTTTCAATTACTAAAATTATAATTTCAATTATACCAAATATCTAATAAAGATTATATAAAAATTCTAATTAATTTAAACTTCAATTATCATGAAACTCCATTTAATTACCTTTAGTAAAATAATTTTCTTAAAATAAAATTATTAACGAATAAAATAAGTCACAAATAACTAATTATTTGATTTCCAAAAACTAGGGTTGTTACAGGTCTCATTGAATTGGTGATTTGAGAACCCTTAGTGGTCAATTTGATACCCATCAATGCTAGCTTACTACTAAGTCATTTAGTAGCTAGGTTGGGACTTATGGGTTGATGTTGATCAAGCCTATTTGACGTACTTCAAGCATTGAAGTAGACTTTTGACGTACTTCAAGCATAGAAGTAGACTTGATGGGTTGGTCCCTCATAATTGTCAATACATGATTTGTAGACAAAGATGGTGATCTCAATTCCTATTCCTTAGCCAAGAGTTGTTTGCTTTTCCTTTATTAGTTAATTGTCATTTACTTTCTTGTCATTTACTTTTCTTGTCAATTCCCGAATCAAACCCCCTTGTCCCTTGATAGCCAATTATTGAGCACTTCATTGCAATTCCTTATGAGACGACCCGAGGTTTAAATACTCTCGGTTATTTTATTGGGGTTTGTACTTGTGACAACCAAATTAAAACTTTGATTGAGTATTATTTGTTGGTTGGAAAATATACTATCAACGGAATTATTTGTGTGAAATTTCTAACCGACGATAATGCTTCTTTCAACAACCATAATGAGGGTGACCATATCCATTAGGTTGATATGCATTAGGAGTTGGATTGTACCTATAAGAAACCGGAGAAGGTTGTTGCCAAGAAGAATATCCAAATGCTTGAGGCTCCTCCCACGGTGGTTGATATAATATAGATAAATCAGGGTCGAAAATTCTAATTCCTTGGGACTATGTGATGGATATAGGGATTTAGGAGTTTAGGTAATTATTTTTTTATTATGTCAAATTCATATTAAATATATGATATTCTTGTTTATGATGTATGTTAACATATTCATATTTGTGTTGTTGAGAATTCATAGTAGAAAGACAAAAACAAAAACTAACAAGAGACAAAGAAAACAAAATCCTAAAGCAAAACTACCAAACAAATAAAAAGCAAATTATTCACAATATTCACATATATACAATAACTAATAACAAGGCACACATTTGCAATTCCCTGGCAACGATGCCAAAAACTTGATGGAAGGTTATCGTCGGTTAGGAATTTTCACAAAATAATTCCGTTGCAAGTATAGTCCAAACCAACAAACAACCTTAATCAAAGTTTAATTTGTTTGTCACAAATGCAAACCCAATAAAAATAACCGAGAGTATTGTTCCGGCGTCGTTCTCCCTAGGAATTACAATCGAATGCTCAATTATTGGTTATGAGGTTCAATGGGGTTCGCGGATAAGAAGGCAAGAATTTAAATGACAAGAAATTTAAATGACAATAAAAGTAAATCAAATAACTAAATATAACAACTACTAAGGAGAAACATTCATGACAAGGATTGAGAATCTAGGTTTTCTATCCTAGTCATTAATCATAATACAATAATAAGCAAGAGATAATCCTATTTCGTTATCTCCAACATCGGGAGAAAATCAAATAAGACTAGTTAATCTCAATCCTTAAGTCCTAATCAACTTACTAATTGAATTAGCTAGAGATTAGCGTCAATGGAAACAATATTAACTAACAAATCTAGATCACCAACATAAGTTGGGTATTAATGACTCAAGAGCACCTAATTTCTCTTTCCAAGCCAAGAATGCACAAAATCTACTCTAAACCTAGGCCAAACATTTTGTCAAACACTTGGAAGGCATAAAAGAAAAGTATGGTAAAATTGCAAGAAATATAAAATCTAAAACTACTCAATGCAAGAAAATAACAATGATGACTCAAGCAAGCAAGAAAAGAACATAAAACATCAGATTTCATTAAAGAAAATTCAAAGTAACAAGAGTGTTCATAAACTAAAAAGTGGCTCAAATGAGAAATTAACAAGAAGAAATAAGAAAACAAAGATGTAATAACGAAATTGCAAGGAAAACTAAATGCAAACAAGAAATAAAACCTAAATCTAAGAGAGTTTGACCTAATTCTACCCTAATTCTAGAGAGAAGAGGGAGCTTCTCTCTCTAGAAAACTACCCTAAAACATGGTCCTAAGCTACACTAATTGCTCCCCCTTGTTCCCTCTTGAATTCTACATCAAATAGCTCCAGAAATGAGTTAGATTTGGGCCTGGATGGCTCACAAATCGCCCCCAGCGTATTGCCTTTAAGTTGGTCACGTGACACTTGTCACGCGTACGTATGGGTCACGCGTACGCGTCGCCTGGCAGATTTGCTTCCCACGAGAACGTGTGGGCCATGTACACGCATCGACATGAATTCTGCAAATGCTCATTTCGTCATGAATTCTCCACTTTGCATACTTTTCTTTTCACTTCTTCCACCCAATCCTTGCCTTTATGAACTTGAAATCACTCACCAAACATATCAAGGCATCGAATAGAATTAAAGTGAATTAAAATTAGCAATCTAAAGGCCTAAAAGGCATGTTTTCACTCTTGTTAGATCATGGTACATCTTGGTACTTCCTAGGTGGATAGAGAATCTGCTCCTATGAACCTCCTTCAACATATCTTGCCACAAATTCCCAATATTCAACATGCATATCCAACCCTTGTACCTCCACATTCCATCTCTGTCCCACAAAACTCCCCATTGCTTTCCCTTCTCGATTTTCGGCAACACCTTCTGTAACTATTGATCGTTTTGTTGAGCTTTTAAAATTTTAGACTTGAAGTCACTAGAGATCTACAGTTGGTTCAGAAATACATTCCCATTAAATTCTCCGACACTCAGTCTTAAATCCCTAAACTTGCTCACCAACTCCTCTTCCTTAATCATCATCCAAGCGACTATCAACGACTTCTGACTCAATGCATCCGCTACAACGTTCGCCTTCCCTGGGTGGTAACTTCACTCAAAGTTGTAATCCTCCAGCAACTCCATCCACCTCCTTTGCCACATGTTGATCTCCTTCTGATTAAAGAGATACTTGAGGCTCTGATGATTGGATTTTTGTGTGGTCTAGAATTCACAATTGAAATCTCGTTGTAAGTATAGTTTCTAAACCAACAATAGTCCTTTCATACAAAAGATTGTTTGTCACAAGTAACAAACCCCTAAATTTATAAACCGAAGTATTGAACTTCGGGTCGTTCTCCCTAAGAATTGCAAACAAATGTTCTTGTTATTGGTTATGAGGTATTGTTTGGGGTTTTTGGAATAATAGGCAAGAAATATAAATGGCAAAGGAAATAAACTAATAACTAACAAAGCTCTTGGCAAGGTATGAGAACTAGAAGTCCCATCCTAGTTATCCTCCTCAATTGTGACCACAAATTGTCCATTGCTACCACTTAGTTAACCTCTAACCATGGAGGAAAGTTAAGTGGATGAATTAACTTGATTCCACAAGTCCTAGCCAACTCCCAAGGGAAAGACTAGCTTTAGTGGTATCCAAATCAATTAGCAACTTCTAATCAACAATCAACAAAGGAATTAGACAACTCAAGCGACACTAATTACTCTACCAAAGCCAAGAGGTACGAAATCTACACTAAAATCTAACCAAGTATTTTATCAAATACTTGGAAGGCATAAAAGGAAAGCAAAGTAAATTGACAACAAAAATAGAATCTAACAACAATTATGACAATGAATTAACAACAACAATCAAAAGGAACACAACTATTATGAATTACCTCTAATTGAATTGAAAGAGAAGAGAAGGAACAAAAATAGATCTATAACAAAGCATGGAAACAAAATAGAAGAGATTACAACAAAAGAATAGAGGAAGATGAATGTAACAACAAGAATTGAGAAGCAAAAGTAGAAGAAGGCATGAATGAAAACCTAGATCTAAGAACTAATCCTAATCCTAATTTCTAATCCTAGAGAGAAGTGAGAGCTTCTCTCTCTAAAACTAACTTTCCCTCCAAAAATTAAACTAAACTAAACTAATGTGTGGAAGTATATGATCCCCCCTTCCTCCCCTCAATCATTGGTCCTTTTGAGTGTTTTTGGAGCCAAAGTTGACTTGGATTGGACCATGCAGGCCTTGAGAATTCGCTGGCCACAATTTCATTAAAAAATATCATAAATCAACACTGACGCGTACGCACTCAACACGTGTACGCGTCCCTGGGCGATTTCGCAAGGTGCGCACGCGCGTCCATGGCTGAATTCAACTCTTTGGCTCTTCATGATCTTCTCCTCTTGCATGCTTCCTTCCTTGCTCCCTTGATCCATTCCTAGCCTTTTTCAACCTGAGATTACTAACAAACACATCAAGGCATCTTATGGAATTAAGGAGAAAGTAAAGTTATCTAATCAAAGGCCAAAAAGCATGCTTTTTACACTTGAGCACAAATAAAGGAGAGATCGCAAAATCATGCTAAATCATTGGCTAAATATGAGAAAAGGTTAGCAAAATGCTCTAAATCCAACGCAAGATAAACCCTGAAAACGGGGTTTATGAACCTCCCCACACTTAAACCAAGTATGTCCTCATGCTTGACCAAGAATGAAGCGAAGGGATATGACATTTATTCAATGCACTAAACTACATGAATTCTATCTAAATGCAACTACCTAGGATGAATGCAAATGCTTGGTCAAAATAATTCAACTTCCAAGAGAATAAATATATGAGCATAAGAGCTAGAATAATAGGGATCAAGTTCAAACCACAATTGTATTGAATTGTCAAAAGAATTTCAAACTTGCAAGAATATAGATAATGGGGGTAAATACATGTAATTGAGCTATTGAACCCTCACCGGATGTGTATTCGCTATATTCACTCAAGTGTTTAGGGGTTTATTCACTCAATTCTCTCCTAATCACGTTTTCCAAAGTTTGTTCTTCATCTAACAATCAACAATCATTCAATGTATGCATTCATTTATCATGAGGTTTTTTTCATAAGTTGTAATGGGGTTAAGGTCAAGGTAGGATCATGTATGGTTGAGTGGACTAGAGATTTGAATCTTTGATTAACCTAGACTTTCCCACCTAATCCATACAATGACCTATACAAATTCTAATCTACCCTAACCAACCATCATTCACTTTTTACATGCTCATGCATTTCTTTTGATTTTCCCAACACTTATGTATTGATCCTTATTGAGCCTTGCTTTGGGGCATTTTGTCCCCTTTTTATTCCTTTCTTTTTCTCTTTTTGTTTTTTTTTCTTTTCCTATTTATTTCCTTTTCTTTTCTCTTCTTTTTGTTTCTTTTTTTTTTTCAATGCATAAGGTCTATACATTTAATCAAAACATGAGCATGCACCCAATTTCTCAAATACAAATGCAAAACACTCTTTTATCCCAACCAATGTTCCTAATCTCCCCAAAACTTGAATATAATACACTCTCACTAGCCTAAGCCAATCAAAGATCCAAACAAGGGACTTTATTGTTTTCCGCTTTAGGCTTGTAATGTGCTAAAATTAGAACAATTGGGTTAAGCGTAGGCTCAAAATTGGTTAATAATGGAGGATAGAAGGTAGGCTATTTGGGTAAGTGAGCTAATTGAAATAATGACCTCAGTCATATAAATGTATGAATATAAGGAATAAATGGACATATAGAATCAAGCAAACCAAGGATCACAATCATAGGAACAGATAATCACACGCAAGAATGGAAAATGGGTGGTTATAAGATGTAACCACATCAATAGGCTCAAATCTTACATGCTTGTGTTCTTGGCTCAATACATGCTTCATAAAATATGAATTCAAGCAAGTTACAAAAATTTTCAATCAATTGGGGTGTGCTCTATGAATGGATTCTTTTGAAAATTTCATCATTTTGACTAAGCTTATTAATACACTGTTGTGATTGAGAGTTTATGAAAAATTCCTTAGTTCACCCTTTTCTTTTCAATCAAAACAGGTTTCATATGAAAAAGGGTTAACTAGGTATTAACAATTCCAAAACAAATTCTAATCACAACCATAAGCTAAAAGATAACTATATAAGAAAAATCCAACTAAAGTATGAAATCTAGCATCCAAAATGACAAAGTATGCAACAACTAAGGCAAAAGTATCTAAAGTAATCCAAAACAACCAATATATGTAACGATGTGCAAAACAAGATAACTAGGAGAATATAACTAGGAAATATGCCAAAATGTTCACCAATCCACCAATGGTGCCAACGGAAACCTCCCCACACTTAAAGATCAAGCATCGTCCCCGATGCTAATCCTCAGGCTCAGAGAGAGGTACACCAGTCGGCTCTGGCTCAGGCTGGGGCTGTGGCTGAGGTGTCTCCTGAGTAGCCTGGGTCTGGGATGGTGCCTCCACATGAACCGGCTCCTCCTCATGAGTATCCTCATCATGTAAATCCGCATGCTCCTCCTCGTGGGTCTCCTCATCCGAACTGGAAGACTCTGGCAGAGGGGGCAGCTCAAGGCCCTAGGCCACAAACATCTGGTCAATCTGATCCAAGCGACACATGATCTGACGCTGGCCGCACTCCATGAACCGGAAAAGATGCTGAACCAGTAAGTAGGTCGGCTGAGGTGCTGGTGGTGGTGGTGGTAAAGGGAGTGCTGCTGCAGCTGCTATTGTAGAGGCTCCCGCTGGGGCTGATGACGAAGATGGTCCAGCTCCCTCCTCCACTGCTCTAGCTCTAGATCAGCGCCAGGAAGGAGGCTTCTTGTTCACCCAAGACCCCTATGGAGTGGTCACTGGCTCCTTCTCCGGGAGCGGTGGGGGTGGTGATACGTCCTCTGGGAGCCACTAGACACCGGCCCACTAAATCATCTGGGTGACAAGGACAGGAAATGGAAATATACCTCTAATGTGGGCCCGCCACATGAACCGCCTGATCAGCCGGGGGTAATAGATCTCCTTCCCCTCCAGCACACAGCTGATCAGGATTAACATAGCCACAGGGATCTCTGAGAAGTGGGTAGTCGGCATGAGGTAGTGGGCGAAAATCTGCTGCCATATCCTGGCCTCCTTGCTCAGATAGATAAACCGCATATCCTTGGGTGCCTTGTTTTCTGCATCCATGACCCAGGGAGCCTTCAGGGTAGCTACCACTGCTCTCAAAGCATCAAAGTCAAAAGTCATGCAGTGGAGCTCCACCTCGGCCTGCTATAAGGCATCAGTATCACCTATCTTCGGCCTACAAGTAAGGGCATCCTCAAGGGCCTGCTAATGGGATATTTTTGTGGAAGAAACGAATTTCTCCAAAACACCCAAATCTAACCGGTAAGTGCACCGGGTCGCATCAAGTAATAAAACTCACGGGAGTGAGGTCGATCCCACAGGGATTGATGGATCAAGCAACTTTAGTGGGTGATTAGTTTAGTCAAGCTAACATTGAATGATTTGAGTGACAATTGAAGCCAACGGAATGTAAACTTGCAGGAATTATAAAGTGCAGAAAGTAAAATTGCAAGTAACTTAAAGAGCAAGAAAGTAAAATAGATGAAACTTGAATTGCAAGAAATATAAATTGCATGAAAGTAAAGGGGACTGGGTGCAGGGAAATTAAATGAAAGCAGTAAATCAAAGCTTAGAACGATTGCAAGGAAATTAAAATTGCATGAAAAGTAAATTCAGATCACAGTGGCTCAAATGTAAAATGCAGAGGAACACACGTGCAGGAAAGTAAATGAGATTTGCAGCAGGCTTAATGTAAATTGAATTGAGGAACCGAACAGAAAATGAAATGCAGCTCAATTGCAATAACTAAAGGAAAGTTGAAGATCTCAGGGGTTGGATGAGACTAGAGACCAAGTCTAGATCTCAATTCCTTCCTTGATCCAACAGTGAACAATTTGCAGAAGAAATAGAGATGAAAGCAGTAAAGAGAGTTTTAATTCAAATTGCAATTCACTGAAAGTTTGCAGAAGAGGAAAATAGAGAGAATTCTCAAGTTGAGATTGAAACAGAATTTCTTCAATTCTCAACCCAAAAAAAACTAAAGAGAGAGAGTTCTGTATTCCTAATGCTCCCTAGTGGAGCTCGCCCCCTATTCTCTCTATTCGGGCCTTTTTTCTAAAATGAGAATGATGCCTTATATAGGCATTTTTACAAAATGAAAATGAAATTCAAAACAAATTACCATTAAAATGAAATTTCTATTCTAACTATCTCTTGTGCCTTTGAGTGGTGTCAATTGGGCCCTTGCTCTTGATGGAATTGGGTTGATAGAGGCCTTGGTTGATTGCTCTTGGAGTTTGGAGAAGAACCGAATTGAACCAGGTTGGAATCATGAAAGCTTGAGTAAAAGTTGGAGTAAAAGTTTGAGGCTAACTTTTACTCCAACTTTTCACATCAGCCACCCTTCTTTGCTGATACCAACGTTGGGGCAAAAGTTAGGGGTCAAACTTTTGCTCCAACGTTGGCCTCCCCTTGCATACTCATGGCGCCAACGTTAGCCAAAAAGTTAGGGGCTAACGTTGGCGCAAACTTTTGCTCTCCAGGGTGTTGATTTGTGATGCCAAAAGTTAGCCAAAAAGTTTGAGGCTAACTTTTGCTCCAGCTTTTTGCCCAAAAGTTAGCCAAAAAGTTTGAGGCTAACTTTTGCTCCAGCTTTTTGCCCAAAAGTTTGCACAAAAGTTTGAGGCTAACTTTTGGTCCAGCTTTTTGCTCCCTGGTTCATTTTCAATTAATCCAAAAGTTTGAGCTAAAGTTTGAGGCAAACTTTTGCTCAAACTTTTTGTCCTCTCTTCCTCCTAGCCATTCCTTCTTGTTTCAACCTTCTTCAAAACTCTTTTTCACCTATCATCAATCAACCAAACACATCAAAGCTTTGCTCAAAATCATGAGTTTGTTATTCTTTCATAATATATGACAATTATAGCATAAAATCTCATGAAATTGCATTAATTCATC
>NC_029790.2:42732407-42757167 GCF_000816755.2 Arachis ipaensis
AGAGCCTTGAGCTTTGAGGGAGTGCTTTTGCACTTTGAGCCTAACCTTGACTTCTAAGTGTTTTGTTTTCAAGCATTTGGCTTGATACATAAACACCACAAGTACTTAACAAATAAATTGCCATTGGTACTCAGAGCCTTCAGCTTTCTCATTCTTTCCCTTTTTCTTTTCTTGCTTTATTTTGCATTTGCTTCTTCAAGGTTTTCATGATTTTAAAAGATTTCACAAAATGTTCTAGATGAAAACTTCAATTGAATAAAATCCAATGCAATTGAGCAACAATTAATCATACTAGCTTTCCAATACTTGTATGCACATGCTAAACCCTTCTTTAGTTCCTTGTTTGTTTATGATCATGATGCTTTACTGCTTTTGAATTCACAAAACTCAAGTTGGTAATCACAATGGCACAGCACCATGTTGCAATTTAGAAATCAAACTATGCCTTTTCATACACACATGCATACAGAGAAGGTAAAGACAATCATGTAGTTTATAGTGCTTGAAACAAATGAGAGGAAAAGAAACTTTACAACCTTGTAGTTCATCTTCTCTATTGTTGTCATTTTCCTCCCATTCTCCTCCTTCCCATACCAAACTCAGAATGCTTGCTCATCCTCAAGTAACTATTAGAACCGTGGCTATGGGGCTAAGATGGATCATGAATGTCTTACACAAGAAATGTTAGTAGTACATGTGTTTCAAGTAAGCAAAATTAAAGATAATAATCAAGGCACAAGAGACAAAGACATTGTGATTGCAAGCTTAAGAAGGTGAGCATAATACTTTGCATAAAGAATAAGTGGCACACCAAACTTAGTGTGACACTTTCACTTGGAATTAATGCAAGTATCTTGTAAGGATTAGAACCAAATTTTGTTGCATAGCAACACCAAACTTAGAATGCAACCATATGTCTTTTCATCAAGAGTCTCTTGTATTGGTGGTTCCATGAACTCCTCCTTTATGTACTTCTCTGCCTCACTTGAGTTTGGAATGACCTCTTCACTTTCTTGCTCCTCCACTTCCTCTTTTACACTCAATATTTGTTTTAATAGCTCTTTTATGGATGAGGTTTGTTGATCTTCCCAAGCTTTCTTCATCTCCTCTTTATACCTTTCAATCATGGATTCAAGTGTTGAGGCATTTTGGTCCAGGGAGATTTGTGAGAGTTGTGAGTCTTCATGTTCTCTTATCATCTCAAGTGGCCTTTGTGAATATGCAAGTTCAGGTTCAAATGTTTCCACCACCTCTTTTTTTTTTACTAAAAATCCACTTGACTTAGTAGCCTCTTCATCTTGTTTTTCCTTCTTCTTCATTGCACTCACCAATTGGCCTAGTTGCACTTTCATGTGTTTGAGGGAGTTTTCTTGTTCTTTCCAGACTTTCATTGTCTCCTCCTCATATTTTTTGAACATGGACTCAAGCTTTGAGAGCCTTAAGTGGTTCATGGAAGTTTGTGTGGGTAGTGAGTTTTGAAAGGGGCTTTCGGTTGAAGTATGGTCAAGTGATGATATCTTTGGATGAATATCATATAGAGCACTAGAATTCCCTTCCCAGCCACCATTAGAGTCATGACTTGCATCATTTTGTGGTGGAGGGAAATATCCCATATGATTTTCTTTCTCATCTTGTGGTTCTGAAGCATAGCTCCATGAAATGGAGTGCCCAGAATTTGAAGTTTCTTGGTGATATTCCCAACCACCATTAGAGATTGGTGATGGTGGGTGATATCCCATAAAATTTTGTTTGACCAAATGATGAGTTGAACTCCATTTGTATTTTACAAACATCAATGAAAATTGAAATTACTCATATCAGAGATGAGAATTTCTTAGTGAGGCAAAAACACAAACACCTTGGTTTCAACTTAGAACAGAGAACAAAAGTAAAGAAAATGCTTGATCTAGACTTCTCATCCACTTAATCATTGTTGATCTAAATCAATCCCCAGCAACGGCGCTAAAAACTTGATGGGATATTTTTGTGGAAGAAACGAATTTCTCCAAAATACCCAAATCTAACCGGCAAGTGCACCGGGTCGCATCAAGTAATAAAACTCACGGGAGTGAGGTCGATCCCACAGGGATTGATGGATCAAGCAACTTTAGTGGGTGATTAGTTTAGTCAAGCTAACATTGAGTGACAATTAAAGCCAACGGAATGTAAACTTGCAAGAATTATAAAGTGCAGAAAGTAAAATTGCAAGTAACTTAAAGAGCAAGAAAGTAAAATAGCTGAAACTTGAATTGCAAGAAATATAAATTGCATGAAAGTAAAGGGGACTGGGTGCAGGGAAATTAAATGAAAGCAGTAAATCAAAGCTTAGAACGATTGCAAGGAAATTAAAATTGCATGAAAAGTAAATTCAGATCACAGTGGCTCAAATGTAAAATGCAGAGGAACACACGTGCAGGAAAGTAAATGAGATTTGCAGCAGGCTTAATGTAAATTGAATTGAGGAACCGAATAGAAAATGCTTCAAAACTCTTTTTCACCTATCATCAATCAACCAAACACATCAAAGCTTTGCTCAAAATCATGAGTTTGTTATTCTTTCATAATATATGACAATTATAGCATAAAATCTCATGAAATTGCATTAATTCATCCATGGTTGATTAAATCAAAGGAAACATGAAAATCTACCCAATTGGCTTGCTTATGGCTCAAGAAAGTGCATAAAACCTATTGAAAACAAATGAAAAAGCATAGAAAAACATGACATGTTGGCATGTCATCACCTGCTCAGCAATGGGCACCTGAATACCTCTAACTAATACTGAGTCAAGGGTGTGGCGGAAGAAGTTACAATAAAATTCCTGCACCCAAGACCGGTTCACCCGGCTGAGTTCTCGGTCCACAAAGTCCAAACCCATCCTTTCAATGTGGTTGTTGATTGTTTGCCTCAAGTAGGATGGAAGGGAAAACCTCTTTTCAATGTTCAAGTTCTTGGAGTTATAGCTTTGGAACCGAAGTTCACAGTAGAGATTCGGGAACTTTACGGAATCCTGGGCAGGTAGGGATTGGTTCGCCCTCTCCACCTCATCAATAGGATTTTTTGAATAATCCACATAAGGTGAGAAAGGAGAATCTGAGGCCTTTTTCCTCTTTCTGGAGGTGGCCTTGTCTTTCTCTTTAGCCGACATCCTGAGAACTAGAATAGAACAGAGTATAAGTAATTAAACAAGTTGTAGGAAGCAAGGAAGAGCAAGTGCAGGATGTAAGATGAAAGATAAGTAACATGATGTGAACCAAAATTAAAAACTTGGAATGTAAGTAAGCACAGAAAAACATAACTATTGACCAAGAATTCAAACAATTTAACAATGTACCATAAAGCTCATGCATTAGGCATATTCATCATCACACCTCAAAAGAATGGTTAAAGAGTTAGATGGATTGAAAAGTGAGGTTAGTAGGTTAGACAAGTTAGAGAGTTAGAAAAAAGAAGAAAAACGAAATTGAAAGTTAGTGGTATGATGGAGAATAGCCTAAGTAGCAGAGAAATACAGAATGGGTACAACAAGCATGTTCACATACATGAGGAGAGTGTAGTCATTGATGATGAAATATGAAATTGCAAGAAAAGCAATTAATTGGAAATAAGTCATTAGTCAATTCTTTGGCATAATTGATGTTGCAAGGTTTAACGGCCGGTTGTGTAACGCGAAGCAAGATAGAAAGGGAATTGAGTGAAAGTGAGTTACACAAGCAGAATTCATCAATTATTTGCAATGCAAGAACCATATGCACAAAATCACAAGTTAGATTGAATGGAGAGTGAAGCATAAGAATAAGACATTCAATTAACTTGAAAGGTGTAAGCAAGGAATGGTTCAAAATAGTCAGAGGAAACGTATGAAATATGGAAACACTAACCAAAGGATACCTAAGAATTAAACTTGGTGTAGCTTGGTGAATAAGCAATTTCAAAGCCAACAAGTTCAATCATAAGCAATAAGTTTGAAAGCAAAGCAATTCTAGAAAATTGGTCAGCATTCCGGCAGTAATTAGGACGTTTCCGAACAGCAACTAATCAGCAGGAGAGTCTCATGAATCTAAGAAGCAAGAAGCATAACCGAATAGCAGCAAAAAGTAATATTCATGATGCCCAATGGAATTCACAAAACCAGGCAGTAGCAAAAGAATTACAGAATGAGAAATGCAGTAGGCAGCAAAGTATGAAGAATGCGTCACAGCAAAATGACCAACACCACTCAGCAAGCAATCAATATATGCACAATTAGGTAAACAGATACGGCGCAATCATCAGGCCTAGAATCCTCTATCCAGAACCTAACTACCTAACAATAGAAATTTCTATCTATCCTATCAATCAAAATTCAAGTTCTAATTAACAAAAATTAACAGTAAACTAATGAACAAAGAAAGAATGAAATAAGGGAAACAGGGGGGTGACCTGGGAGCAGACCAGGGATGGAACGGGGGTAGGCAGTGGGGAAGAGGGGAGAATAGAAGTGTAGTGGCCGCCTCAGGTGGTGGCGGCAGTGACCCCTCGGTGGCACCACAGGAGCCAGCGCGGTGGCGGTTGAGGAAAGACAGAGAGGGTGAGGAAGTGAGAGGAAGAAGGAATGAGTGATGAAGAGAGAGAACGGGGGTGAGGGAAGGGAAGAAAGCGGCGACGGCGGTAGCGTGGCCGGCAGAGGTGACTAGGGAGAAGAGGGAGTTGAGGAGAGGCGTTGGAAAAGAAGAAGGGTGGAAGGGAGCGTCTGCGCGAGTGTTCGTCACGCCTTAGAGTTATCCTATTTTTGGAACTGACGCGGGCGCATACAGTGCGCATCTGCATGCCTTGATGGATTTGGGGATGGACGCGGGAGCGTCTCGTGTGCTCATGTGTGGCTAGAAGAATTAGCAAGCACGCGTACGCGTACTGTACGCGTGCGCGTGCTATGAATTGGGCTGAGGGCTCAGTGCTGGCCCAGCGCTAGCACAACTCTCTGGACGAATGTATGGGCTGGGGCTAGCCGCTTAGGGACGCGTATGCGCAATGCGTGCATCTGCGTGCTTGGCCATCTAGTCTAGTTGCGCGCATGCGCGACGTGCGCGGTCGCGTGTTGCCCTTCATCGCTGCAGGGGCGCGCACGCGTACCGTGCGCGTCCGCGTGGGTCGAGTTGGGCTAAAGGCTCAACGTTTACACAAGAGGGGCCCAACTCTCTGGAAATTCTATGGGGTTGCATCCGCTCATGGACGCGTGCACGTACAGCGTGCGCACGCGTCCTCCCTCTCTCTCTATATATATTTTTTAGAAGCATAGAAATAGAATTTGACACTCTCCTAACCTACAAACACTCTAAAGCAACCAAAATTCAAATTTAACAAAAATCTTTAAGTTATTTTCAAAAGTCAAAATAAACACAACTTGCACTTCAAGTAACCTACTTTAACAACAATCTAAACTAATCAAAACACACTATAACAACCTATCAATCAAAACGAAATGTATAAGATTATATTAAAGAAGAAAACTACCTATGATGGAAACTCAAATTACTTATTAAGTATACATACAAGAGAATGGAAAAAGTTTACCATGGTGGGGTGTCTCCCACCTAACACTTTTATTTATTGTCCTTAAGTTGGACTTATGAGGAGCTTCTTATCAAGGAGGCTTGTGCTTTAAGCTATCTTTGAACATCTACCAATGCTTGAATCTCCAATAAGCTCCATTCTACAAAGTTAATATCTTCAAGCCTTGATGGAGTTCTGCAAAAGTTATGAGCTCCCAAATTTGATTTTTCTTGTGCGATCCAGGATCCCACACTTTAGAAGTTGATCATTATTAGTCCATCCAGGTGGCATGACGTTAGAATTCTCATGTAAGTGACCAAACAACTTCCTAGACTCATGCAATTTGGTTCTCCACCAATCATTACTATACAACTTTGAGCATGCAACCATCATGAACTTAGAGTGATGTTTCCAACCACTACACAACTCTCTTCTACTTTTAACTCCACAAAGAGCTCTAAGTTGACCATCATTTTCAATCAAACCATATTCAAGTGAGAAAGTAAAGCTTAGGGATAAGAATTTTACCCACTTGAATGTTGTGTTGGATGGTGAGTTAGGGAGAGAGACCTCCCCACACTTAGACAATGCGAGGTCTACTTCTTTAGGCTCTTCTTTAGTTGTTTCCACCTTTTCGCAAGCTTTTTCGATTACAACATTTTCCCCTTTATCAGTTGGATTGGTGTTGTCTCCAAGAACTTCAATTTCTTGCCCAATGAGAGGTGATTCAATTTTGGATAGGAATTCATTGATGAATGAATTCATCTCTTGATCAACCTCTTCATATTCTTCAATTTCGATATACACCAATTCAACTTTTTCTCCTTGGTAGCTTTCTTCCGATTCGCTTTCTTTCTCATTGCTCACCAAGGGTATGGGAGGTTGTGCACATTCTTCTATAATTTCAACTTCATGTCCAATAGGAGAGGATTCTATTGTAGAGAGAAATTCATCTATGATTGAATCCATCTCTTGATAAGCCTCTTCCAAGTCTCCAACTATGATATGTCTTGGAGGTTGCGCACCCTCATCAACATCAATATCAAGCTTCTTGGAAGAGTGCTCCATGATGCTACATTCCCATGGACTTTCAACATCTCCTAAATCTTCAACCACTTCTTCCTTTTCTTCAATGATCATAGGCTCCTCCAATTGTTTCAACACAAAATTCGACTCTTCCTTCTTCTCCACCGGATTTTCCAATTTTTCCTTCATACTTTGATCTTCTTTTGCTTTTTCATATGTGGCCACGGAATCACCTTGAGTATTCAAGCATTGGTAGGCTAAAGTATGCACTACCTTGGTCAAGTTAGTCACAAACTCTAGGGTGTTCCTTTGCATATGCGCTTGTCCTCGAAATAGCAAGGTGAGAGAATCATCTATTGGGACTTGGGATGGATAAGAGGGTTCATCATTTTGGAGAGAGGGTTCATAGTAGGAAGGTGGTTCTTCTTGGTAAGGGTATGGAGATGGTGTGCATTGAGGTGGTTCTTGGTAGTAGTCATGATATGATTGTGGTGGTTCTAAAGGTTCTTGCTCATAATGGTTATGGGAATATGGTATGGGTGATTAGTTATATGATGGATATGGGTCACAAGAAGGTGGTTAGTATGAAAAGGCTTGTGAGGATGGTTGAGGTTCATGTGGAGGATAAGAATCATAGGCATATGATGGTGGTAATTGATTGTCATAAAAGGACTCACCATAGCCATTGAATTGACATGCACTAGGATGTGAATTATACCTATAAGTATCCGGAGGTTTTTGCCAATAGGAGTGATCAATTCCGAGGCTCCTTCCATCTTTGTTGGTTCCATCCTTGATGCATGTGGTCATTGAAGTTCACATTTCCTACAACACAATTAGAACCAAACTCATAGCCAAAGTGAGAATTCATAGGGGAAAAGCAAAATAAAACTAACAAAATCTAGTAAACAAGCAAAAGACAAGCTATTCACACTATTCACATATATACATTAACCAATAACATAAAACCATTGCAATTCCCCGACAACGGCGCCATTTTGATGATTAGACTTTTGTGTGGTCTAGAATTCACAATTGAAATCTCGTTGCAAGTATAGTTTCTAAACCAACAATAGTCCTTTCATACAAAAGATTGTTTGTCATAAGTAACAAACCCCTAAATTTATAAACTGAAGTATTGAATCTCAGGACGTTCTCCCTAGGAATTGCAAACAAATGTTCTTGTTATTGGTTATGAGGTATTGTTTGGGGTTTTTGGAATAATGGGCAAGAAATATAAATGGCAAAGGAAATAAACTTAAAACTAACAAAGCTCTTGGCAAGGTATGAGAACTAGAAGTCCCATCCTAGTTATCCTCCTCAATTGTGACCATAAATTGTCCATTGCTACCACTTAGTTAACCTCTAACCATGGAGGAAAGTCAAGTGGATGAATCAACTTGATTCCACAAGTCCTAGCCAACTCCCAAGGGAAAGACTAGCTTTAGTGGTATCCAAATCAATTAGCAACTTCTAATCAACAATCAACAAAGGAATTAGACAACTCAAGTATCACTAATTACTCTACCAAAGCCAAGAGGTACGAAATCTACACTAAAATCCAACCAAGCATTTTATCAAATACTTGGAAGGCATAAAAGGAAAGCAAAGTAAATTGACAACAAAAATAGAATCTAACAACAATTATGGCAATGAATTAGCAACAACAATCAAAAGGAACACAATTATTATGAATTACCTCTAATTGAATTGAAAGAAAAGAGAAGGAACAAAAATAGATCTATAACAAAACATGGAAACAAAATAGAAGAGATTACAACAAAAGAATAGAGGAAGATGAATGTAACAACAAGAATTGAGAAGCAAAAGTAGAAGAAGGCATGAATGAAAACCTAGATCTAAGAACTAATCCTAATCCTAATTCCTAATCCTAGAGAGAAGTGAGAGCTTCTCTCTCTAAAACTATCTTTCCCTCCAAAAATTAAACTAAACTAAACTAATGTGTAGAAGTATATGATCCCCCCTTCCTCCCCTCAATCCTTGGTCCTTTTGAGTGTTTTTGGCGCCAAAGTTGACTTGGATTGGACCTTGCAGTCCTTAAGAATTCGTTGCCCATGATTTCATTAAAAAAAAAATCATAAATCAATACCGACGCGTACGCGCACAGCACACGTACGCGTCCCTGGGCGATTTTGCAAGGTGTGTGTAAGCGCCTGGTGCGCGCGCGTCCATGGCTGAATTCAACTCTTTGGCTTTTCATGATCTTTTCCTTTTTCATGCTTCCTTCCTTGCTCCCTTATCCATTCCTAGCCTTTTTCAACCTGAGATTACTAACAAACACATCAAGGCATCTTACGGAATCAAGGAGAAAGTAAAGTTATCTAATCAAAGGCCAAAAAGCATGTTTTTTACACTTGAGCACAAATAAGGGAGAGATCGCAAAATCATGCTAAATCATTGGCTAAATGTGAGAAAAGGTTAGCAAAATGCTATAAATCCAACGCAAGATAAACCTTGAAAATGGGGTTTATCAGGCTATTGTGATATGAGAAGACTCAAAACTTCACTCCATACAAGTAATGCCTCCAAATCTTTAATGTAAATACAATCACCGCCAATTCCAAGTCATGAGTTTGGTAATTCATCTCATGAGGTCTCAGCTGACGCAATGTGTAAGGTACCACATTCCGGTGTTACATCAACACATACCCCAAACCTTTCAACGAAGCATCACAATACACTTCAAAAGGCTTATTAGGTTCTGGTAACACAAGCACATGCGCTATAATCAGTTTTCACTTCAAAGCTTGAAAGGTCTCCTCACATTCTGATGTCCATGCAAATGGCGTATCCTTTCGAGTTGACTTTGTCAAAGGCAATGCAATTTGTGAAATGCCCCTGATAAATATCCGATAATATTCTGCCAAACCTAAGAAGCTTTTAATTTCTGTCACTAATGTAGGTCGTCCCCAATCCATTACTGCCTCAACCTTAGAAGAATCCACTGCTATTCCCCGTTTACTCACTACATGACCCAGAAATTTCACCTCATTCTTCCAGAATTCACATTTAGAAATTTTCACGTACAACTTCCTCTCTTTCAAAATTTGCAGCACGATCTGCAAGTGGTCCATGTGCTCCTTCTCAATCTTAGAGTAAATTAGAATATCATCAATAAAGACGATGACGAATCTATCCAGGAAAGGATGGAATATCCGGTTCATATAGTCCATGAACACAGTAGGGACATTGGTTAACCCAAATGACATCACATTGTATTCATTGTGATCATATCGAGTTCTGAAAGCGATTTTCGAAATATCTTCATCTCTTACCCTTATCTGGTGATAACCAGACCTTAAGTCAATCTTAGAAAAGACACTAGCTCCTTGCAATTGGTCAATTAGATCATCAATTCTCAGCAATAGGTATTTATTCTTTACAGTTATTTTGTTCAGTTATCTGTAATCTACGCCCATATGCATACTTCCATCCTTCTTTTTCACCAACACCGGTGCTCCCCATGAAGAAACGCTCGGACGAATGAAGTTCTTACTCATTAACTCATCCAGCTGAGCCTTAAGTTAAAGGCGACATTCAGTAAGGTGCAATTGAAATTGGTCCTACTCTAGGAACTAGCTCAATCGCAAACTCGATATCTCGAGAAGGAGGAAATTCGGGTATATCTTCAGGGAATACTTCTAGAAATTCATTCACAACTGGAATCTGATTCAAACTTTGTTCGTCGCCCGACACACTGGCAGCCAATAGTATGAATCCCGAACACTCACTTTCACTACAATTCACCATGATAGAATTCAAGTAATATCCATTCACCACCACAGGTCCTTCAGACCCTTTGGACATAAATTGCACCGACTGTTTAAAATAGTTAAGTAGTACGTGATGCTTTGACATCCAATTCAAACCCAAAATTAGGTCAAGTCAAGTCATCGGCAAGTAAATTAAATCATGGACAAAAGTTCGGTGCTTAATTCGAAACAGAACTTGTGGACAACCTAATCTAGTCACAATAGCTTCAGAGATAGTATTATGCACTTTTAAATTATAGTTCAACACAACTATCTTCAATCCTGACTCATTAGCCTTCTCGAATGCTATAAATGAGTGTGATGCTCCAGTATCAAATAAGGCAATTAAAGTTTTACCAGCCATTTCACAGTTACCTCTTATCATTGTCTCGAATCTCTCGGCACCCACAGCAAATGTAGTGAACACTCGCCCTGGTTGTTGTGCTCTCTTGGCATCATACCTCTTCTTGTTTGAACAGTTCCAAGACAGATGCCCGGTTCCACCACAGTAGTAGCATACACCCAGTCCAGTTCTTCACGGAGTGTTCGGATGATACGCCCCACATCTCCTACATGTCAAGTTATTTTGTGGAATCTGAGCTTGGTTTCTTTTGTCCCTTCCCTCATTGTTGTTATTATTGAATCTCTGGAAGTTATTCTGACCCAGATGTTATCGTGGGACATAACTTCCTTGCTTGAAATTCTATCCTCTAGGCGCAAAGTTCCTCCCTTGATCTCTCATAACAAAAGTTCGGTGATCACCCTTGTCCAATACTGCCTTTCTCGCATAATCCTCAGTAACTCGATCTTATTTACCAGTTCAGAGAAAACTCTGATCTCCATCAGGCCCACTGTACTCAGGATGTCACTCCACAGACCACCTTCATATTTTATGCATTTCCATTCTTCAAAATCCTCTGGATCACCTTGATAAATCCTAAAAAACCGATACAATTCTTCAAATTGATTGGTGTACTCTGCCACTGACATAGGACCCTGCTTCAGCTATAGCAAATCAAGCTCCTTCGCCGTCCTTACTGAGTTTGGGAAATACTTCTTATAAAACTCAGATTGAAATACATCCCAAGGGATTGCAACATTATCTCGCTGCAGAAAGCATCGGGTTTTCTGCCACCAATATTGAGCTTCACCCATCAGCTGATAGGTAACAAACTCAACACACTGATCTTCAGGCACTTGTTGTGCTCGCAAAGCTCGTTCCATTGCCTGAAACCAATTGTCAGCTTTTGTTGGATTTGTGGTTCCTCTAAAGGTTAGTGGGTTTATCTTCAGAAAAGTTGCTAAGGTCATCGGCCCATTTTCACCATTACCCAGTTTCCGATATTAACTTGCTGACCAAGGGCCTCAGTCATTATCTGCATAACAGCCACCATGTTTTCTAAAGCATTTGTAAAGTTCATGGGATTATTCATAGTGGTTTTAGGTTCCACATTAATATTTCAGCCTCTGCCTCAACCGCGTCTGCGTCCACGAGTCATCATTTAGTTCCTGTTCACACCAAACAAGTGATATTAAGGTGATCGGTCTCAATATTTCAAGTCTAATGCTTCAAAGTTTCAAATTCATACTCATAAACAAATATGCCACATATATCAATTAGATACCCTAATTAGCATAAACACACACCCAGAGTATGCCCAAAAGCATAGTCAGTCCATCCCTTAGGCTCTACAGGAACGAACTACTCTCATACTATAATGTAACACCCTACCACACAGAGCCTTACCCTTAAGTCGTAAAGTAGAGGTGGCGAGGTATTACAACATCTAAAAGTAAAATACGTGCATAAATATAGTTGAAAAAATTTATAATTAGGAGCCTTGAAAAAAAAGCTAAGCAAAAACAAAAACAGAAATTTGTGTCACACTCACAAGGTTAATCGTAAAATGGATAGGAAAGATCAAAAGAAGACCAAAAACATAATATACAGAACGGAGTTCCAAAATACAGATATCAAGCACCAGACTCGACCTACGGGGTAAACACCTGTTTCTCCAAGTCAACCTCTATGAGGGACAAACATAAAATATATACAGAGGAGAATCTATATACATATGTATAGCATAAATACAAAATACAGCATCCCAAAATAACCAAACTTTGCTTGCATAGGAAACTCCAGACACTCAGCGAGGTGCCTCTTGACCTACATCTGAAAAATAATAGAAATAAGTATGGAATGAGAACCTTCTTAGTATGGAAAAGGTGCCCGAATAGTTAATATAAAAGGTCTTGGGAAAGCCAGAGCCATTTCTAGAACTCTGACACTCAGATTTTAGCTTAAAGATCAAACTAAACCAGAAATTAGGTAAGTTATATAAGGTATTCAAGTTTTAAATCTAACTTTAACCTAACACTTCACTTTCTGTCTTCTCCAACCCTCCAAATCACTGGTGGAACAATTCAAGCAAGGAAAACATATACAGAAGTTCAATTACAGCAGATAGAACAAGTAGCAGATAAGTAAAGTTAAGCAATTAAGCAAACCAAAACAATGCACACCCAGGCAAAACATACAAATGCACATGATGTATGACTGTCCTATGGGTGATGAGTCTCATTTGTCAGTTATATAGCCAACCCGATATGTCCTAGCAGTTAACCATTGGACAGTCCCTCTATGCGCGCATCTCCAAGCTCAAAAGTAATAATATCCATGGAGTCAAACTCCAAGCTCAATAATATTCCATGGAGTCAAACTCCAAACTCAATAATATAATATTCAAAATCCATATATATATATATATATGCATGCTTGATGAATCCATATTTGATGGTAATTTTTTGTTAGAATTGAGTGGATTTCATCATGCAAACCTACATTTATTCCCTTAAATAGCCTGCTTTTGAGTTTTTCTCCTAAATTTTGCTTGATTATGAAAACATGCTCTTTTGTGCTTAATTTAGTCGATTTTATTCCATTTGCATTCCATTTGATACCTTGATGTTTTTGGTGAGTGATTTCAGATGTAATAGGTAGAAATGGCTTGGCAAGAATGGAAGAAGAGCATGCAAGAGGGAGGAAACATGAAGAAACAAAGGAGAAGAGCATTGCGAAGTGTGCGCGCGCACAGTCTCTTGTGCGTACGCACAACCTGAGATTCGGCCAAGTGTGCGTGTGCACACAGCTGTGCATAAGCACAGGTACCAACGCGTGCCTTCATTAAAAAGGCACGTGACTCGCGTTTAGGGAGCTTTGGAGGCCAAAATCTGATGGCCTAGAGCTCATATTGGAGGGGCAACACGTGGAGAAACATAGCATATCAATAGGAGTAGTGTTAGATAGTTTTTGGAGGCTTTAGGTTTTAGTTTTCTCTAAAATTTCTCTCAACTCTATTAGAATTTTCATTAGGGTTTATTTTCCAAGTCCTATTTCCATTTTTGATCTTGGATTTTTTGCTTGCCTCCATTGTAAGTATTTCTTAATTGCTCTCTTTTATTACTAAAATTTTGATACTCTTTCTTGTAGTTAAAGACATATTGTTAATATATATATTTTTTGCAATTTTGATTTTCTTGTTGATGAATTTGATGATTGATGATTATTATATGCTTCTTGAGTTAGTATTATTGGTTTTGATCATTTATTGCTCATAGTTTCAAGTATTTTCTCAATTTTGTCATGATTTATGTTTTTGCCCACCAAGTGTTTGTGAAAATGTCAATTTTAATTATGAGGTAAATTTTCACCTCTTGGTTTGAGGAAAATGAGCATATGGGTTCCTAAAGTTGGAATGTCTAACATTTAGTGATAATTCTTGGATTGTTAATTGTTCTTGTTTCCACTAACGCTAGCTTGTTGCTAAGGCAATTAGGAAGTGAGTTAGGATTTGTGGATTAAGAACACTTAGGCTCACTTGATCTATCCTTCGATGTTAAAGGTTAACTAAGTGAGATTAATCCATCACAATTATCATAGTTGTGGTTACAACAAGGAAAAGACCCCTTAGCTCATTCCAAGCCAAGAAGCCATTTATGCTTTGAATTACACACACACATCTCAATCACTTTTACATCTTACTTGTTCATATTACATAGCTAGTTCTTTAATTCCTTTATTAGTTCATTAATTAAAATTTTGAATGTTCTTTTATTCCTTTAATTGTTCATATATTTATTGAAAATTCCTTGATTGTCACAACCGAAATTATGCACTATTGATCGCTAGTCCTTGGGAGACGACCCGGGATTCTACTCCCGGATTTAATTGGTTTTAAATTGTGACATATCTAATCTAAACAATGGTTGTGAGTCGCTTTGTCGGTTGGGACTATACATCCAACATTGAAACCCCATCTTTCCTCCCTTTTTCGGAGAAAGAGAGATATTCCTAACCGATGATCCGGCACCCACCAATGCCCATGGGGGAACCCGAGGAGTTAAAGCGCCCGGTCACATCTTGTGACAGAGGGTCAACAAATAGTCTCAAATACACAAGCTACATAATAATCTTTTTCTTTTTAAAATAACACTCTAAATCAAAACTCTAATTCTTATAGAAGTTTTGGCAGTATCTCCTCTAAAAATCAAATTTCTACCACCTTTCAAGGGTCCCAACAACCAAACCAAACACCTCACAGTCATTTAAAATCATTTCCAATATCAAATTATTTCAAAAGGAAACAAATACCAATATTAAATCTTTTCCCAAAACCAACCAACTCCAATAGTAAATCATTAACAACAACTAAACCACACATCTTATACCATATACACAATCCATCAATAATTCGTTCAGTTCATTCCTATCTTAAGGTCTTCTAGCCTAAGTTTTCATGTGACATTAAACATTAACTACAAGAAACCAAAACCATACCATGGTAGATTTCTCCTGAGGCTCAGAACACCTCAAAAACCTCTCATTTCACAAGCTTCAAGCCTCCAAACGTCAATCTTCAAACCTAATTACCCAGATTTATGTTTCGAACTACCCAATTGAACTCCAAATCAACCAGAACACAATCTTTTTCACACAATATCACTATAATCATCATAGAGTTCACTAATCCAATGATTCACAAAGGTTTAACATTTTTTTACCTTACCTACGGATCTATTGGATAAAACCTAGTAATTATCCGCTGCTAGAGTTCACCTAAACCATCAAAAGCATTAAATTCTTCAATACCCAAACCCTAAAATCATGATAGAGAGGAGAGGGAGAACTGGAAGAGAAATACTAATTTCTTACCATTTTGTTCAGATAGAATTGAAGAGAATTTCGAGACAAATACGTGGCCGCTGACGGTTTGTCAATCGGAGCTCCGAATTGAAAGTTATGGACGACGGAAGTTAACGGTGGTGAGGGTTAGGGTTTTCACGTTAATCCCTCTCTTCCTCAATGTGTTTGCAGAAATGAAATTGGAGATGGCTCATTTAGTGACTTTATAGTTTGGGCTTGGACTCGGTTTGGGCCCGGTCCAACCAGTTCAACTTGTTGGCCCAGTTTTGCGCCAAAATCTTTAAAATTAGTGTCAAAATTTATATTTTTAATATCTCTGCTTCTTTAGATTAAAAAAATTGATTTTGATAATTTCTTTGAATAATAATTAATTTATTGAATAATTATTTATTAATTTTGTGAGGTTTATGATGAGCGGATATTTTATACGCTTTTTGGCATCATTTTCATATAGTTTTTAGTATGTTTTGTTTAAGTTTTATTATGTTTTCATAGGTTTTAGTGAAAATTTTATATTTTTGGATTTTTCTTTGAATTTGTGTATTTTTATGCAATTTCAGGTATTTTCGGGTGGAAATTGAGGAGTTAGAGCAAAAGTCTAATTCAGAAACAGAGAAAGCACTACAGATGCTGTTCGGATCTGACCTCCTTGCACTCGAAAGAGCTTTTCTGGAGCTACAAAACTCCAAATGAAGCGCTCTCAATGGCTATGGAATGCTAACTTTCAGAGCTTTCTATAAATATATAATAGTCCATACTTTGCTTCAGAATTGAAGGCCCAAAACTGGTGTCCAACGCCAGCCTCATGCCCTATCTTGGCATCCAGCGCCCAAAGGAGAAGAGACTAGTGTCCAACGCCCATAAAGGACCCCCTAGCCAGTATTCAATCCCCTAGAGGCCTCCAAGCACATGGATCTCATCAAAGCTCGGCCTAAACACTCACCAAGTGGGCCCCGGAATTGGATTTTAGCACTAAGAGACTATTTTACCCTTTTTCTGTAATCCTTAGTCATTAGTTTAGTATTTAAGGGAGAAGATCACATAGCTAGGGAGGACTTCTAGCATATTTCGAATTCTACATTGTATTTTCTATCAGCATGAGTATCTAAACCTCCTGGGTTGAGGGGAGGAGCTCTGCTGAGTTTTATGGGTTAATAAAAGTATTACTATTCTATTTCAATCCGTATTTGATTCTCTATTCTAAGATGTATCTTCGTTCTTCATCAATATGAATGCGTTGAACTGGCATAAGGTTATCTCATTCTACATGGGTTCAGAGTGCATCTTTCATCGAACAATGATGAACCACTAGCTTGATTATACATCTCTTAGACAGCTAATCCACGACTTCGTTGGGGACTTCTCGAAACATCAGTTCAGCCGAGGTATGGGGAGATTAGAGTCTTTGTGGTAGAGGCTAGAACCCAAAGGTGTAGCATTCTCTGATTCGGAAGATTCAACCTTATCTGTGGCGTTTTGAGTAGGATCATTAAGGAGAATAGATTGTAAGAGCTTCACCCTCAATCAGAATGGATCCACACTAACCCTGGGGCTCACATACAGAATGGAGGAGCATTGGTGACCTCTCAACTGGCATTGATCACATACAGTCTGCCATAGAAGAAATCATTCACAGTTGCAGAAGATAGTAAAACCAAAGTTATCCAGAAGAACAAAGCATCTCCAAGCCTTAACCATCTTCTTATCATTATAAACATATCAACCTAGTTAAGTTCCCTTTGTTTTCTTTTATGCATTTAAAATAGCAAACTCACCTCTTCTATTCGCCTGACTAAGATCTACAAGATAACCATAACTTGATTCAAACCACAATCCTCGTGGGATCGACCCTGACTCGCTCAGGTATTACCTGGACGACCTAGTGCACTTGCTGGTTCAATTGTACAAAGTGTGGGAATTCATGCCATCAGTTTACATCAGACATCTTTGACAATTCTGTTATCCCATCCAATGTATTTGATATACCTTGCTGATCTAGCAAAGCTTGCACCATTAGTTTCCATAACTGGAAGTCATTGGAACCGTCAAATTTCTCCACTTCAAATTTTTGAACCGACATCTTATATCAAGGTAAAATTATTTTTTTTTATGTGAAAGATTAGACAAAGATAAAACCATAGAGCATATGAAGAATTGGTCATTCTCCCGAAAATCAAGTGGCTCTTATACTACTTGTTAGGGATAAGACAGAGTCAGAGTGGAAGCGAGTATATCCCAGTAAAATAGGTTAAGAAAGAGAGAGAGTGTGTGTGTACAACCAATAATTTAATGTGAAAAATTTCCCAAAATGAATAAGGCAAAATACCGCGGCCCCACACTCCAAAAAATATCCATTATATTTAAAGATAATTACAATATAATGTACCATAGTAAGACACTTTTATACTATAATTTGTAGTATCTAGTGAGCATTAGAAAGTATAATTAAACTCTAATGTGTATCCCTTGCAACCCTCAAAAATTTATTACACACTCTCTATAATATTGCACTCACTATTTTATAAGAGAACTCATTTACAAAAAATAAAACACACACAAAGATAAGAAAAGAATGCTTCATTGCTTACTTGGTGTTTTGCTTGGTATGTTACGAGACTTTATATCATTGCATATTTATAGAGAAGTAGGAGAAATCTAAGCTACATATTAGAAAAACTAGGTCATTAAAATATTAAGCAAATATTAGTGGTGGAGGGGTTGAAAAAAATGTAAGCCATGACATCAAAAAAGATTGCTTGAAAGTTTGGAGTCTAAAGTTAGGATTCTGAAAATGGGTGGTACTTTGTTGGTTACATGCATGTTGCTGATTATTGTAGCTATTCTAGTGTTCAAGTGGGATAGTCAATTTGATCAATTATATCTTGCAAAAAACAAATGAGATGTATTTATAAACATTCTATTCTTGTACATCTTTTTATCTTGCAAAGAAATGGACATTTACAATATTCCTTGAAACTCTTACTTGCATATTCAGTCACAAAATAAAACAAGCACAAATACTAAACAATTCACCAAAGTTAACATTCATATTCATATTCTAAAAAATTGAACCAAAGTAATTTACCAAGTATGTCTAAGTTGTTAATATAAAAGCCTACATAGCCAAATAGTTGGTTCCTAATTAAAAAAGCACACAAATTTCAAGTTTAAGCAAAATAGAGAGACAAAGACACCAATTATTCCCTATAAATATTTATCTAAGTCATCATTTTTTCTTTTTAGGTGGCTTAAATCCAGGAGCTAGTACAAATCTTATAAAGTTTTCAAGCCTTGAAATAGTTTTTTTTGTTGCATCTTGCATGGGTAAAGTAGGACATTTTACCTTGAAATAGTCTTTGTTGGTGAAATGCTTGTAGCTTTCGACGTATTTCTTTTAGTAGGGACTTTATGGGATTTTTAGTTTGCTTAACAGGAGTGGATGATACCTATATAATCAATGAACTCAAGTGATCAATAAATTTGATAATAGAATTTAATTAATAAAATTTATATAATTAACTTTGTAAACCTATTGAGAGTTATTGGTTTTTGAAAAAATAGGTTGACTATCCAACTGGATCTCAGTTTGAGGTGTGGATCTAAAGTACTTGGAGTTGCAGCAACATTTGGAACAAGTGTGGAATCACCACCATTGCAGCAGCAATAGTATGAGCAAAATTGTTTGTATTATTTGCACTTGCATCAGCATTACCAGGAGTAGCTATAGTAGATGCTTCCTCATTAACAGCTCTCTTGTCACAATTTTTCTTGGTGTGTCTTGTTTCACCACAATGGCAACAACTTCCTTTTCTATAATTTTTTTCAGCTTGATTTTCTATTTCTTGCCCCCACTTGGTTCCTTATCAGCATCTTTTCTTCATTTTTTCTTAATTGGTCCTAGCTTCTTCTTGAATTTTGATGCTTGTGGTCTATTATATGGTAACTTCTCCCACAATGCTTGACCTGAAAGTGAATTTATATAAAAGGCATATGTGTCATTATATGCTGTTTCTCCTTTCAATACTTCTATTGAGGTGTTGATTGTTTGAGCTCCTAGTGGCATGACTCGTGCTACCGATCATTATTCTATTTGAGGATAGTGAAGAGAAGACAAGAGAAAAGAGAAGAAGAGAAGGTCTGGAGATAGTGAAGATAATTTGGAGATTAAAATTTTTAAAAGGAGTTTAAGGACCAAATTTTTAAACAAAGAAATTCATTCGCCACATACATCAACTAGCTGTTAGTTTGCCAAGGTGGCAATATCGAGCCTAGATCAATTTTCTGATGACGTTTTATGGATAGAAGGTGTTTGATAGATGATTTTGAATTTCATAGTGCAAGTTCTGAGATAAAAATGGATAACTATTAAGTTTAGGAACTACTTTAAGATTCGAATGTAATTTCAAAAATTAAATTGAGGCTTACCTTGATTTTATATTATTATTTAATAACACTTATTTTTATTTTTCCAATTAAGATATTTTTATACTAAGCGTGTGCTACAAATTAAATTATTCTTTATTCTTTTAAATGCCTGACTAACCAAAATATATACGTGCATTAATGCGTTATTAAATTCATCTCTGCGAAATCGTATATATACAAAGGTGGCTCGAAATGAATAAATTCCAAGGAAAATAGAATCTAAGGGTGATTATAAATAAGTTGCAGCGAGAAATTAAAGAAAAGCTAAAAGACTGATTAACTTTCCAACTTCTACAACTTAAGGAATATAGCTTCAATAACGAAGTCATGGATCATGCATGAGTGGATATCAAAATTAAATTAGGAGGCTACAAGAAACATATTGGTAGAAAGGTAAGAGAAAGCAATAGAGAAAGAATTTGTGTGTATTTAAGTTGTATAGAATAATACAATATAAAAGAGTATTTATAGGTGCTAAATAATTTTAATGAATGCTAATTGATCATAATATATTTTAACATTTCTCCTGAAACTTAAGTGACAACTTGAGTTTGAAACTTATTTAAAATAATAAAATAAAGAAAAAACTGCATAATTTGATGGAATAGGTGCAGACGAAACTGACGGAAAAAAGCGCAGACAGAATTACCGGAAGAAAATGCAGATAAAACTGACGGAAGGAAGTGCCAACAAAACTGCCGAAAGGAAGCG
The DNA here is from genome assembly GCF_000816755.2 of Arachis ipaensis. NCBI lineage: Eukaryota > Viridiplantae > Streptophyta > Magnoliopsida > Fabales > Fabaceae > Arachis > Arachis ipaensis. The sequence goes on from NC_029790.2 coordinate 42,753,079, forward strand.
CAAATGAAACTACCACAAGGAAAGCGTAGACGAAATTGTCGCAAGAAAAGCGCAGACGAAACTGCTGCAAGGAAGCACAGATGAAACAATTGCAACGAAAGTACTGACAAAACTACCACAAGAAAAGCGCATACTAAATTGCCAAAAAAATGGCGAATTGCCCGAAAAACTACCAGAAAGGTGGAAAACTACGAAGAGATGGTAAAATACTAGAGGACGACGACCTATCGGAAGGTGACAAAAAATATATGGTTTCCACTACAAGAAACATGCTGAATACTATCGGAATTACCATTGGATTTAGCAGCATCTATTACATCGGATTTAACGTTTGGTTTTGCAGCAGATACAAGCTAGATTTAATTCCCCGAACTGTTTACTGTCGGATTTTATGTTTCGACTCTAAATCCGACGGTGATAAGTGGCGCAAAATATTATTTTAGTGGTGCTAACTATACCGGCAGATCTACCGTCGGAACTCGCTTTAGTGAAACACTGAATTTACGCAATTTACCATCAAAATATTCTACCGGTAAATCTGACGGTAATATTGAGGTAAAATTCAAACACAAACCTTCTTCCCCTCACTTTAGCGAACTCACTATCCTCTCGTGTTCTTTCGTCGGCCGTGAAGCTGCCGGCATTGCCGCCACCCGCTTGAGCCTCCGTTGCCACTGCTGCTGGATGTTTTCGCCGCTGGAGTTGTCAGTCACTGCTGGAGCTGTCGGGACCGTTGTCGCTGTTAGCGTTCGTGGTCACTGCCGTTGGTGATAGTGACGTTGTCGCCATCACTGCCGCCACTTGTTACCACTATGCCTCCACCATCTTGTACCCATGTTCAGAGGTAATTTTGGCATTTTTTTATTTTTTAAAGATTTTTATGTGAGTTTAGGATTTTTTGTTATGTAGTATATGAAATTATTGATTAAATTAGTGTAATAAAATTTGTGATTAGGATTTGTTTTTAGGATTTTTCAAATTTTTTTTATGAGTTAAGATTTTGTGAAGTTTGTGATTAGGTTTGGTTTGGGATTTTTAGTTTTTTTGATTTTTTTTTGTGAGTTTAGGGATTTGTTGTGTATTTTATTTATCAAATTATTGATTAAATTAGGATAATGAAGTTTGTGATTTGGATTTTTTATGTTAATTTAATGTAAATAAAAATTAAATTAAGTTCAGGTAGGTTAAGTAGGGTGAGATTAAGAGTGCTCGACAATGTTGGAAGACTTTGTGAAGTTTGTTGAATTAATTTGTTTCACCTTGGGAGTTTAATATGTTTTTTTTATTAGGACAGTGCTATTTCTCTGAGATAAACTAGATTTCACTTTTTTCCATATTCTGTGCATCCGTGTTCCAACTAGGTTTTCTATCTCTAACTATAATCAATTGTTTAAGTTTTGTGTTGGACTTACTTTTTCTAGGATAGTGTTTTAGGATGGAAGTGGGAGAAGGTTACGTAGAGGCACCTTCTTGAAACCCTTGTTTGCTGAAAAATTGAGTTATAAGGAGTTATGCACTAGAACGATTAAGATTTGATATGTTATTGAATTCGTGTTTGTTCTAATTTTTGCCTGCAGCTATTTTCTCTGTGAAAACTGTTATATTTATTTGATGGGTGCTTCATCACCCGATAGCGTGGGCCAATTGGTCCGGATTTATCGATTTAAAATCCGTTACACAAGCCACCTTGAAACAAGACTTTTACCAATCCAAAGAGGCTCTGGGTATCGATGTTTGGAACCAAAATCTCAGTTATATGCTTGTGGTACAACCGTGTTAAGGAAAGGATTAAGTAACTAGAACTGCGGGGTGCCTTATCACCCGGTAACTTGGACCAACTTGTTCGGGATTACCGATCAAAAGCTCATTATCAAGAGTTTCCTCGAGACGGAGGATTTAGAGCTGTAAACAGAAAAGTTCTCTCTAAGTTCAAAGGAAGGAAGTCAACGATAGGACTTAATGGGAGTGAGATTTCATAACATCATCCGGGTTCTAGTTTCTTTAAGGTGTTGACATTCTCAAGATTTCAAGGAACAATGAGAAGTAAAGAAGCACTCATGATCACAATGTGCCTAAACCTTACTCATAGGACAAGCATGAGCTTCAATAGAACTCCAAATTCTCATCAAACCCACTTTAGTTTTCTAGTTTTCTAGTTTCTTGAGGACAAGCAACACTTTAAGTTTGATGTTGTGATGCGTGAGCATCATTACTATCTTTTCTATATAATTTATATAGTGATTTGTTGAATTCTTGAGAGATTTAGGTGATTTACTCCCTATTAGATACTACTTTGAATTGTTGTATTTTATTGATTTCAGGTAGCATTCGGGTAAAATCTGGTAGAGTTCAGAAAGAAGAAAACAGAGGGAATTGGTTGCTACCACATTGGTGCTAAATGCCACCTCACCAGCGTTTAGCGCCATCACCTAAAAGACCACAAGTACATCCGGGCATGGCGTCACTAAACGCCACCTCACTGGTGTTTAGCACTAGGGATTTTGAGAAGCGTGTGACCATTCTGTAATGGTGGCGCTAAACTCCCAGTCACCCGCGTTTAGCGCTGATAGCGTGGATCAAAGTGGGGACCATGTGTGCAAAAAAAATCAACAAGGCTTTGGAGATTTGATTTTGTAAATCAAGTAACAATTAGAGAAGATATATTTAGGTTTTTAATTTAAGTTTTAAATTAATTTCAACTAGGACTATAAATAGGATAGAGATCCGCCCTCACGAGGACTTCTCCTCTCCTAATTTTTTGTTTCGCGATTTACACTTTTCTCTGCTAGGATTTTCTCCACACTATGAGCAACTAAACCTCCATTGTTAAGGTTAGAAGCTCTGTTTACTTTGATGGATTAATAATTAATTGTTCTTCTACTCTTGATTAATGCATTAATTCATGTTTAAGAATTGATTTCATTCTTCATCTTACGAATTAGTGATTATTGGAAAATAACTCTAATCTAACTTGAATTCTCTTGAATCTTGGAAAAGCTATATCATTAGAATTACAGCTTGAAACCCTTTTTCACAACTCCTTAATTATCTGGACTTAATGTGGTACGTGACATATAACTGTGTTATTTTTTGGTTCTTAGGGTTTGTGTGCCTTATAAATAAGAAATTACACTTAACCATCTAGTACAATTAATTGAACAAGGAATTGACAGTTGGTTGGATTAGAGGAGATTGAATTGTCTTGGAATAGGAATTCAAACACCTAGGGTTTGCTATAAGCTGAATCATTGCATGATCAAGGTAGTTGACATTGAATATTAATCCTGACATTTAAGCATCTCCAAAGCCTTAACTCTATTCTCAAACCATTTACCCAACCATTTACTGTTTACTTTTCTTAATTCTTTGTCTTTTATACTAGTTGATCTTCAAAACTCCTAATTCCACTTGTCTAACTAGAACAATTAATCAACCATTGCTTGCTTAGTCCATTAATCCTCGTGAGATCGACACTCACCTGAGTTTATTACTTGGTACAACCCGGTGCACTTGCCGATAAGTTGTGGTTAGAAATTTTGCACTAGTCTGAAGGGGTATCAAGGTGTCTGTGTGAGAAGTGTTGGCTAACTAAGTGGTTAGGTCCTACAGATATAACGCTTTGCCTCAATCGTAATAAGTTCACCGATGGGTATTGTATGTAGATGGAACACGGAGAAGTGGACGAGAAGAGAATTAACTGGTCTGCCTCAAATTCGAATAGGTTCGATTGTCGATCAACGAGGGTTCAGATGGTGAGAGAACTAAATATGGAAGAAATGACTTGGGAGGATAACCAAGAGAGATACAATGAGATTCTGTTTGATGAAACATGTGTTATGGAATTCGAAGAGACTGAACAAGAGCATAACCCGGAGGAAAATAGATTTTCTCGTCTGTTAGAATTTGCTGCGAGACCATTGTTCGAGGGGTGCTTTCATTCAGAGTTGTCTGCATGTGTTAGAATGATGAGTATTAAACTAGGGTCAAATCATACCCAAGAGTCTTTCGATTGAAAAGTGGGCCACCCTTCGCAACTAGGGGTGGCAAGCAGGGAAGCCCACCCCGCCCCGCTTAATGAGGCTGTCCTAA
>NC_029790.2:42757229-42775342 GCF_000816755.2 Arachis ipaensis
ATTATAATTTCTAAATTCACAAACATTAAAGTCTTTATAATTATAAATATGTAATAAACATAATCATAAACTAATTTTTTTGAAATAAAATAATAAAACCAACATTTCCAAAGTAAAATAACTATTGTCCAAAACATATAATTAAACATCTACAAGTTTAGAACATAATCAATCAAACGTAAAACATAATCCAAAATACTAAATTAGAACATTTTCAAAAAAATCCTGAGCCCGGTGGGGAAGCCCGCCCCGGCCCGCCAAAGCTCGCGGTTTAAACGGTGTGAGTTAGGCGGACTTTTGATGTGTGGCAGTCTCAATTTTTCAGCCCGGGGTTATGTAAGCCGACTCGATGGGTTTAGGCTTGTTTGTCACCCTTATTTGTAACGAACTAGTACCTATCGGGACCATTGACATCCCTCAAAACCACTACAAAGCGTAAGCTAGTTCCGAAATTGGGTCTAAATTTGGTGAAAATTGATTGTTGTTTGAATGGTTGTTGCTGTATTACAAGAAGGATGTAGACCTAACTGAATGTAGATTCTGTAGATTATCAAGGTTCCAAGTCGAGAGAGAACAAATTGGTAAACACCGGTTTAAGAGAGTTCCAATCAAACGGATGCACTACTTATCCTTAATCCCTAGGCTGAAATGATTGTATGCATCGATGAGTTTGGCCCCTCACATGACCTGGCATAGTAACAACAACAGATATTATGGAATCATGACGCATCCGTCACACGGAGAAGTCTAGAAGCATTTTGATCAGGTCCATCCTACATTTACAAGCGAGTCGAGAAATGTTAGACTAGCTTTATGCTCTGATAAGTTTGCACCGATTTCCAATTTTGGTAATGCATACTCTTGTTGGCCTGTAGTCGTGACACCTTATAACTTGAGTCCTGAAATGTGCATGAAGGACCCATACATGTTCCTAACTTGCAACATACCTGGTCCCAGCAATCCAAAGGCCAAAATATATATCTTCTTGCAACCCTTGGTGGATGAATTGAAGGAGTTGTAGATCTTTGATGTAGAAACGTATGATATTTTGATGAAGACAAACTTCCAACAGCGTATTGCGTTGATGTGGACCATTAATGATTTTTCTACATACAGGATGTTGTCAGTTTGGTCCACTCAGGGCTGAATGACATGTCCCATTTATATGGAGGATACAAAGACATTTTGGTTGATGAATGGCAGTAAGAATTCATGGTTTCATTGCCATCAAAGATTTCTCGACATGGATCATTCTTTTCGGCGCAATAATGACTCGTTCAAAAAAAATGCAACTGTACAACAATAGGCACCCGTGAGGATGGGTGGTAGGCAAGTTTGGCATCGTATTAGTAGAATCCCAAAATACAATGTTAATGGATATCAGTTCCATTCTTTACAGTGGTACTTAGTTGAGGCCCAATGAATAAGGGCATTAGCTACCCGATATACAATGTTAATGGATATCGGTTCCATTCATTACAATGGTCGATTTGAAAGAAAACAGATAACATCAGAGTTTGGGTTTGTGGGGATTCAAGCGGGGTTCATTTTGATTGGTTTAGTGTGTTGCACAATATAATCGAATTAGAGCAATTCTTTCGCACTACGTACAAAGTGTGTGTGTTTAAATGTAAATGGTATGATCTAAGTTCGCGACAAGGAACAAAAAAACACAAAGATTACGATATCACTGAAATTAATGTAACTGATATATGAGCATCTTTAGTTGTTTTCTCTATTATTTTCTTGAATAAAGTTAGTGATTTTCTTGTTATAATTGAGATTCTTGTGCTTTAATCAACATTTCTTCTAATTGCTTTGAGCTTTAATATGTTTAGGACATTGTTGAAAGATTTTAGGAAAGACAAAAGAAGAAAAGGAACAAGCAATGAAGCATCAGGGAAGTGCAACGTCTTTGAAGAGAATTTGTAAATACTGTCAATCCTAACCTCTTCATACTTAAGTGAGCATAACATAAGCTAGAAAGGCCCAAATGAGGCAGTTTTAGCAGCATTATAAAGCTAACATCTAGAGCTTCAAAACGATATGCATACATCTGTAGTGGGCATTCAGTTTGGGCTACGAACGACCCTCATCTTTCAGCTTGTAAAAACAACGCCCCTAATGTAAGAACCATAATTCATATCGACCGTTTAGATAATATAAAATAATAATTTAATCACCCAGAATAGGTTCGAGAAATTATAAGTCTTAATTTAGAAATTTAACGGTGAGATTTGAATTCAGTGAATTTTTCTGAGTGGAAAAATCTAATTTTCTACAAAAAACAACATAAAAATGTGATGGTGGAAAAGCGATTTCACACAAAACTCACCGGCAAGTGTACCGGGTCACATCAAGTAGTAATAACTCACAAGAGTGAGGTCGATCCCACACGGATTTATGGATTGAGAAATTTTAGTTAGGTGATGAATTTAGTTAAGTGAATATTTGATGATTTGAGTGATTTTGATTGACAGAAGCTAAATTTCAAGTAAATAAAGGTGTAGAAGGTAAATTGAGCAGAAGAATAAAGTGCAGAAGAGGTAAATTGCAAGTAACTTAAAGAACAAGAAAGTAAAAGAGCTAAAACTTAAATTGCAAGAAAAGTAAATTGCAGAAACTTAAAGTGCAAGAAAGGTAAATTGCTGAATCTAAATTGTTGAGAAATGTAAATTTCTTGAAGAGTAGAAGGGATTTGGGTGCTGGGATTTAGAATTGAACAAGAAATTGTAAATTAAAGTAAATCAGAGAGCTATGAGATGCAAGAATTCAAATCTGGATCTCAGTAGCAAGAATAGAAACGGCAAATTGCTTCAAAAAACAAAACAGCAAGAAAACTTGAATCAATTATGAAATTCTAAAGAGAAATTGAAGATTGAATAAGAGCAATGAGATTAGAAAGCAGATCTAGATCTCAATTGCTCTCTTGATCAAGCAATAGAAAAATTGCAGAGGAAAATGTAAATGAAAATAGAAGAGAAGATTAAAATCCAATCCTTAGATCAATTGAGAAGAAAAGTAAGAGATGATTCTCAAAATTTGAATCAATGGAGCTCTTCAATCTCAATTCCAAATTGTTCCAAGGGTTACTTGAAACTGGAGGTCGATCTCGGTCGAGATCTTCTGTACTGGTCGGTGCCGACGTGTCTGGCTGGTAAGTGGCGGCCGGAGCCGTCGTATCCGACTTGTTGATCTAGCTGCACTTCTGATCCTTGGTCACCGGAGGGTGGAGGGTACCTGCAAGAGACTCCGATGCTTAAGTTAGCATGGGTATTAAGCAGGTTTATTGTCGAATCAGAGTATGAGTTATACCTGGGTGCTCCAGTGTATTTATAATGGTGTAGAGTGACCTTTTTAGATAAGATAAGTTAGTTATCTTATCTTATCTTATCTTATCTTTGGGTGAGGTCAGCTTATCTTCAACGGAACCTCCCTTCTCTCTATAGGCTTGGATTGCCTTTGGATTGGGCTGTGTCCCTTTGTTTGGGCCTACTTGGGCCTTCCTGTCGATTTGGCCGACCTCTTTTGTAAAGAGGTCGGGTAGTCTGACCTGAAGAGGTCGGTCGCTTTGCCTCCAATCATCCCAGGTCGGATAGCTCGACCTACGGTATGAACAGTGCCCCTGCTTGAGCTCGGTCTTTTTTGTTGAGGTCGAGTCCTTGACTTTGGTCCCTCTTTAGTGAAGCTGAACTCAAGCATTTTGTCGATTCCTTTCTCTGTAGAGCCTTTTTGAATGTGAAACGTTTTTTCACTTTTCTTTTTGAAAATGCACACTTTTGCATTTAGTATTTTGACCTTCGGAATATGCGCGACTTTACCTTCATTAATTGGTTTTAATTGTCCGCTTCCCTTGGTTTTTATTTTGAATCTTTTGATCAAAAACGGTTTCTCTCCTTCGTGCTCTCCTTATAACTTCTTCTTTTACTCTCTCACTTTTCTGTTTTCATCTGCCTCGTCCTGCCCTTTCTTGCGTGATAGCGTTGCTTGGCGATTCTCTGGGCGATTCTGTCTTTCCTTCTTCAGCTTCTTTTTGCCGCTTCTCTCTTTGTTCCAGGTTGGCTTTCTCTTCTCCTCTCTTCTGCGTCATTTTCTTGTCTGATTTAGGGAAAGTTTGATTTTTGTTTGGAGAAAGTTTGGATTTTTCTACTTTTATTGTGCCTGATTGTTGTGTGCTTTTGCATTTCTTCGTCTTTTGTGTGACCTTTTTCGCCTTTCCTGTCTGCTTGATGCCTATGGAGTTTGCATGTTGTCGTCATTTCTGCTTGCGCTTCTGATGATGGTTTTGAAATGATGATTTCGTTTGTTTCTAAAAAAAGGTTGTATCTTTGACGATTTTCCTGCTTTCGGCTTTTTTGGTGTTTGTTATGCCCTTTTGTTGGTAAAAGTGTAGAAAGATAGTGGCTTTTGTGTTTTTGCTTCCTTTGCGTTATTTGAGACCTTCTTTTTGATGAATGCTGGGACGTAAGCTGTAGGGATTTCCTGGAACCTTGCCTTGTTTCTGCCTCCAAAGGATGCCCCAGGATTTCCTATGTGTTTGCCTGTGTCATTTTAGTCGAGTTATTTTGCCCCTCATCCGAGATGTTTTTAGTAATCTAATGTTCCTGCAATAACATTGTAGATGTGTCTTCCAAAGTTCCCGAGGGGATATCTGATTGGCTAGACTCCCTTGTCCTAATGTGTGTATCTGTCATGGATGCCGAATTTTGTGTAGAACTGAGGAGGCATCATAGGATTTGTAGTAGCAGTGCCCGGGAGAGGGATTATGAACTTGTAGCTCCTGATTCCGATGAGAGGGCTTGCTTTTCTACTTTCATCGAGGGGGAGCGTCCCTTCTTCTATGCTTATGAATACTTCTTCAGCCAGTTAGACGTTACTTTTCCTTTTACTGCTTTTGAAACCGACCTGTTGTGGTCATGTAACATTGCTCCATCCCAGCTTCATCCAAATTCCTGGGGTTTTATCAAAATATTTCAACTGCTTTGCCAAGAGTTAGGCATAACACCTTCTGAAACTCTTTTCCTTTATCTTTTCGTCTCGGCCAAGCCCGGAGGTTCCTCCAAAAAGAAAACTTCCTGGGTTTCTTTTAGATCGGCCCAGGGGCATAAAGTTTTTGCCATGTATGATGAGTTGTTTAAAGATTTTAAGAACTATTTCTTCTGAGTCCGTGCTGTTGAGGGGGTTTGCCCCTTTTTTCTTGATGAAAATGACGAGCCTGCTTTTCCTCTAGAGTGGCAAAAGAATGTGAGAGTGCCACGTTATACATGGGAGATGCTTAATGAGGTTGATCAGGCCTTTGTAGTTGTTCTTGAAGATTTGTGGGGGAAACCACCCCATCTGGATACGAAAAGATTCTTGAGTGATCCATCTTTGGTTCGAACTGCTTTGGGTACTGTCCGACTTGTTTTTATACTTGCTTCTGAGCTTTTCTTCTCCTATGTTGTAACTTGTCTTTTGTGGTTGATTCTGTATTTTCAGAGATGTCGAAAAATAATGATTCCATGAAGGCCTACAAGAAGGCGAAGAAGGCTGCTGCTGCTCAAAACATCCCGGCCAAGGCGGTCGGGGAGGGATCTTCCCTAGTGCAAGTGAAGCCGCCCGTGCCGAGTTCTCCTGGGCCGAGGAAAGTGATCCCCACTCCCCAAGTTCGTCTGGCTGACCCTCCACCAACTTCTGCCTCTAGTTCTGGTGCTCCTCCCAACAAGAAACAGAAAACAGCCGAGCCTTTCAACCTTGATGCTCTTGACTTTAATGCAATTGAATTTGTGGATCAGCAAATCGGTCTCTATGGTGCCCTTCCTATGGACGATGTATCGCTCCTTCACCATCTGGACTTTATAACTCGAAGCAGTGTTAGAATGGCATACATGGGAGCTGCCCTATACCGGACTGCTCAGAATCTTCCTCTCCATGCCACTAAAGCCTTTATGGAGGAGGCTAAACAGGAGTTTGATCGGATGAAAGGCCTGAAGGAGGAGCTTGAAGTAAAGGTGGCCAGGTTGGAGAAGGATCTGCAGAATGAAAAGGCGAGTTCCCTTGCTCTGGCGGCTTCTGTGCGGTTGGCCGAGGACACGGCTTTAAGGCATAAGAAGAGTTATGTCACATCCTATCGAGAGAGGATGCATTTGAAGGAGGAGTTGGAAAATGCCCGGGCTGATTACTCTGAACTCCAAGGTCATCTCGTTGGCAGTGTGACTGTTGCTTACGAGAACATGAAGGAGCAGGTTCGGATTATTGCTCCCGAGGCTGACCTCACTCTCTTTAGCCTGGAGAATGTCGTCAGGGATGGTAAGATTGTCCCTGATGATGAGGATGATGATGATGTTGAACCTCTCCCTGTTCCTTCTGCCAAGGTGTCAACTCCTATTGTTCCTCCTGCTGAGGTCGGCCCTCCTGCTTCTGATCCTGACTGCCAGATCTTAAACCGGGACAATGGTACTGTGGATGCTGTTCCTCTCCAGGCTCGCCCTCCTTTTCCTCAGACTGATGCTGTTAAAAAGTCTTCTGCTCTTTAGTTTTTAAATATTTGTGTAGTTGGCCCGGCTTGTGGGCTTTTAACTCTTTATTTTGTGGTTGGTATCTTTTGATGACACTCTTTTTGATTGCTTTTAGCAACCCATTAAAACAAAGCACAACGAGTAGCTCCTAAGCTTTTGGGTTTGACCCTGAAGTTTGTTATTTTGTGTCACGCTTGTTTGCATCTGTCTTAACTCCTTGCTGCTCAGTCTCTTTGAACTGTTTTGTAGATGTGTGGATCCTAGTCCATAACCGACTTCTTTATTCTGTCTTTTTCCAAATTTATTTTGTAATTGGCCGACGTAATCATGTCGATTTTTCTCAGTTATCTTTAGTAATCCATTTTTTAGTTGGACCTTGGTGGGTCTCTTTTATGGATTACTTTTTGTAACTTTGTAGCTTGGTTGGGCCGACTTCATCATGTCGGTTCTTTCTAAGCTATTTTTGTAATGCTCTTTCTTGGACCTTTGTCAGGTCTCTTTTAGGGATTACTTCTATAACTTTTTTTGTTGTAGGAGACCGACTTCGTTAGGTCGATCTCTTCTAACTTATTTTTGTAATCCTCTTTCTTGGACCTTTGTCAGGTCTCTTTCAGGGATTACTTTTATAACTTGTTTGTAGGGGACCGACTTCATTAGGTCGATCTTTTCTAAGTTATTTTTGTAATCCTCTTTCTTAGACCTTTGTCAGGTCTCTTTCAGGGATTACTTTTATAACTTGTTTGTAGGGGACCGACTTCATTAGGTCGATCTTTTCTAAGTTATTTTTGTAATCCTCTTTCTTGGACCTTTGTCAGGTCTCTTTCAGGGATTACTTCTATAACTTTTGTTGTAGGAGACCGACTTCGTTAGGTCGATCTCTTCTAAGTTATTTTTGTAATCCTCTTTCTTGGACCTTTGTCAGGTCTCTTTCAAGGATTACTTTTATAACTTTTTCATTTTGGGCTGACTTTGTCATGTCAAGCCCTTCTAAGTTAAAGTAATCCTCTTTAATAAGGTTGGCCAGACCTCTTTCCAGGGTTTACTTATAACTTGGGTTGACTTGGTCCGACTTCTTAACGTCGGCTAGTCTTTAGGTTATTATTTAGCAATCCATAAGACCTCGTCAGGTTCTTTTCCGAATTGCTTTCGATAAATTCTTACATTATTCTGTGTTCATCTTTGCCGATTTGTAGAAAGTGGTTGTTATCTTTAGATCGTCTTTTGGGTGAATCGTGTTTTCACCTTTATCGGACGGTTATCTTTATCGTGATCGTGCAGTGAAATTGTTTTTCACTTTCAGCCGATCTGTTGCTTTATAATTGGATGATGAATGCTTCAGATTAATGTGTCTTGAAATCTTGTAGAATATCTAAAATATATTTTATTCAAAGGAAAGTGCAAATATATACATGAGGGAATTTTTCATCCCTTTAAGTCAGATAGTGTCTAGGTCTCAACTTGGTGCCTCGTTAAAAAAACTTTTCAGGAAAAAGAGTGCATCCAATAATGAGATCTTTTACTTTTTCTAAATGTAGTACCTTCTTAGGTTGTAGGCGTGCCATGATCTGGGAAGCTCTCGTCCATCGGGTTCGGACAGTCTGTAGTAGCCCTTCCCAAGTACTTCTACAACTCAGTAGGGTCCTTTCCAGTTAGCTGTCAGCTTTCCTTCTCCTGGTCGAGTTGTTCTAATATCATTTCGGATTAGAATGAGATCATTCTCCGCGAAACTTCTCGGCACTACCCGTTGATTATATCTGGAAGCCATTCGACGCTTTAGTGCTTCTTCCCTGATTCGAGCTCTTTCCTGGATTTCAGGTAGTAGGTCGAGCTCTTCCCTCTGAAGTTGGAAGTTTGCTCCCTCATTGTAATGAACCACTCTAGGCGATCCTTCCTCGATCTCCACTGGGATCATTGCTTCTATTCCATATGCTAACCGGAAGGGGGATTCTTTCGTGGTAGAATGTTGCGTCGTTCGATATGCCCATAGGACTCGTGGAAGCTCTTCTGCCCAAGCTCCTTTTGCATCTTGTAATCTCCATTTTAACCCGGCCAATATAACTTTGTTGGCAGCTTCGGCCTCTCCATTGGCTTGTAGATGTTCAACGGAGGTGTACTGGTGCTTTATATTTAGGTCGGCTACTAGTTTTCTGAAGCCTGCATCTGTGAATTGAGTGCCATTGTCTGTGGTTATTGAATATGGAACCCCAAACCTTGTGACAATGTTTCTATATAAGAATTTCCGGCTTCTTTGGGCGGTGGCATTGGCTAGGGGCTCTGCCTCGATCCACTTTGTGAAATAGTCTACCCCTACTATGAGAAATTTAACTTGTCCTGACCCCTGGGGGAAGGGGCCGAGAAGATCGAGTCCCCATTTTGCAAACGGCCAAGGCGAAGTCACGCTGATGAGCTCTTCTGGCGGGGCGATGTGAAAGTTGGCATGTTTCTGACATGGTGGACATGTCTTTACAAATTCTGTAGCTTCTTTCTATAGATTTGGCCAATAAAATCCTGCCTGGAGTACTTTTTTGGCGAGAGCTCGTGCTCCGAGATGATTACCACAAATGCCGCCGTGTACTTCTTCTAGCACTTCCCCTGTGTTGAAGGTCGGCACGCATTTTAGTAATAGTATTGAGATCCCTCTTTTGTACAGGATGTTGTTTATGATGGTGTAGTACTGTGCCTCCCTTTTTAATCTCTTTGCCTCCTTTTCTTCTATGGGGAGTGTTCCTGCTCTGAGGTAGTTGATGATGGGGGTCATCCATCCTTGGTCCTGGCTTGTTAAGGCTAGGACTTTTTCCTCTTTCGAGATTGACGGGTTCTGTAGCATTTCCTGGATGAGGCTTCTATTGTTGCCCCCTGGTTTGGTTCTGGCTAGTTTCGAGAGTGCGTAAGCTCGGGAATTTTGTTCGCGGGGTATGTGGCAGATCTTATATTCCCCGAGTTGTCCGAGCTGTCCCTTGGTTTTATCCAAATACCTTTTCATGGTGGGATCTTTGGCTTGATAGCTCCCTGTTATCTGTGAGGTGACTACTTGTGAGTCGCTGTAAATGTTGAGTTTTTGTGCTCCAACCTCTTTAGCCAGCTTCAAACTAGCTAATAACGCTTCATATTCCGCCTGGTTGTTTGAGGCCGGGAACCCGAACTTGAGGGAGAGCTCAACCTGGGTTCCTTGGTTGCTTTCTATTATCACACCTGCACCGCTTCCAGTTTTATTTGAAGAACCGTCCACATAGAGATTCTATTCTGTGGGGGTTTTCAGGGCATCTATGAATTCTGCGATAAAGTCGGCCAGATACTGTGATTTGATGGCCGTCCGAGCTTCATATTGGAGGTCAAACTCTAATAACTCAACTGCCCATTGTAAAATTCTACCTGCTAAATCTGTTTTCTGCAATATTCCTTTTATGGGCTGGTTAGTTCGAACCTTAATGGTGTGAGCCTGAAAGTACGGGCGAAGTCGTCGGGATGTTAGAATGAGGGTATAGGCAAACTTTTCTATTTTCTGGTAGTTCAGCTCGGATCCCTGTAGCGCTTTGCTAATGAAGTAGACGGGTTGTTGCCCATTTTCGTCTTCTCTGACTAGTGCTGAGGCTATTGCCCGACTTCCTACTGCGAGATATAATATGAGCGGTTCTCCTTCTCGTGGTGGAGATAGGATAGGCGGCCGTCCTAAGAATTCCTTGAAGTCTTGGAAGGCTTGTTCACATTTTGTCGTCCATTCGAACTTCTTTCCCTTCCTTAGAGTAGCATAGAAAGGGAGAGATCTTATCACTGCTCCTGCTAAGAATCTGGATAGGGCAGCCAATCTCCCGTTGAGTTGCTATACTTCTTTGACACAGGTGGGGCTCTTCATGTTGAGTATGGCTTGACATTTATCCGGGTTTGCTTCAATTCCTCTTTGTGTGAGCATGAAACCTAAGAATTTGCCTGCTTCTACTGCAAAGGTGCATTTTGCGGGATTGAGTCGCATGTCATGCTTCCTTATAGTGTCGAACACTTGAGCCAGGTCAGACAATAATGTATCTTCACTTTGTGTCTTTATCAACATGTTGTCCACATAGACTTTCATGATTTTTCCGATGTGATCTGAGAAGACTTTATTCATTAGCTGTTGATAAGTAGCTCCCGCGTTCTTGAGACCGAAAGGCATCACGATGTAGCAGTAATTTGCTTTCGGCGTTAAAAACGAGGTCTTTTCTTGATCTGGTGGATACATGGGAATTTGGTTGTATCCTGAGTATGTGTCCATAAACGAGAGGTATCTATATCCGGAGGAAGTATCTACTAGAGCATCGATACTTGGGAGTGGGTAAGGATCTTTTGGGCAGGCTTTGTTGAGATCAGTGTAATCGGTGCACATTTGCCACTTTCCATTTGATTTTCTCACCAAGACGATGTTGGCTAGCCATAGTGGGTACTTGACTTCTCTTATGAATCCTGCCTCCAGTAGTGCTTGTACCTGTTCTTCCATAACTTGGGATCTCTCTGGCCCAAGTTTTCTTCGTCTCTGCTGCACCGGCCGAGATCCTGGATATACCGCTAACTTGTGGCACATTAGCTTGGGGTCTATGCCTGGCATGTCTGCGGATTTCCATGCGAAGAGATCGATATTATCTCGTAAGAATTGTATCAGTAATTCTTTTGAGTCTCCTCTTAGGATCGTTCCGATGTTAGTTGTTTTGTCCGAGGTGTCTCCGATCTGAATCTTCTCTATCTCGCCTTCTGGCTGTGGACGGAGTTCTTCTCGTCGCTGAACTCCGCCAAGCTCAATTGTATGAAACTCTTCTCCTCTGCCTCTGAGGTTTAGATTTTCATTATAACAGCGGCGTGCCATCTTTTGATCTACTTTTATCGTGGCTATCCCCTCTGTAGTTGGGAATTTCATGCATAGATGTGGAGTCGAGACTATTGCGCCGAGTTGATTGAGAGTTGTCCGACCTATTAGAACATTGTAGGCTGAACTTACGTCGACCACAATGTAGTCTATTTTTAGGGTCCTGGATTGATTTTCTTTTCCGAAGGTTGTGTGTAGCGATACGTATCCCAGTGGTTGTACTGGGGTATCTCCTAGTCCGAACAGACTGTTCGGGTATGCTCTAAGTTCCTTTTCTTCTAAGCCGAATTTGTCAAAGGCTGTTTTGAATAAGATGTTGGCAGAACTCCCTTGGTCTATTAATGTGCGGTGTAGATTGGCGTTTGCCAGTATGATAGTGATGACCATGGGATCGTCGTGTCCCGAGATGATGCCGGATGCGTCCTCTTTAGTGAATGTTATAGCAGGGATGTCGGGTGCTTCCTCCTTTCCCTTGACATGATATACTTCTTTGAGATGTCTTTTGCGAGATGATTTGGAGATCCCACCTCCTGCGAATCCGCTGTGTATCATGTGGACGTGTCTTTCTGGTGTCCGAGGTAATCGTTCAGTTCGTCCGGCGTCTTCGTCCCTTCGTCTCTTTCTTTGGTCCTCATCTTGGGTGGCCAGAAATCGATCTAATTTTCCTTCTCTCACCAATTTTTCTATGATGTTTTTTAAGTCAAAGCACTCGTTGGTGGAGTGCTGATCCACGGAAACTTGTCTCTCAACAAATCTCCCTCGGCAAGTATATCGAATTGTCGTCAAGTAAAAACTCACAATAGAGTGAGGTCGAATCCCACAGGGATTGATTGGTCAAGCAACTTTAATTGGAAGAATGTTCTACCTGAGCTAAGCAGAAATTGGGTTGAGAATTGCAGGAAATTAAATGGCGGGAAAGTAAATTGCAGAAAATAAATGACGGAAGGTAAATTGCAGAATCTTAAATGGGGAAGGGGAGTTTAGCATGAAAGTAAATAGCAGAAAGTAAAGAGAATGGGTAAGATCAAAAATGGGGAGTTCATTAAGCTTAGGAGATGTTGCATTCTCCGGATCAAGTTCATTTTCATCTCTTCCTCATTCAATGCATTCATTGATCTCCTTGGCAATCTTAAGTGATTGAATTCCAATTCCTTGGTAATTCAATTTCTCAAATCAGATCAATAGCCAATTCCTTGGTCTAATTGCTCATGAGAAGAGATGAAGTGTGATCACTGATTATACCACATGTATTTCCAAATCAAAGTATTGGGAGAATTATATGTCACCATATCCGCCCAAACCCTAATTTGGTCCAACATGAGAAAGGAGAATCTAGCATGATCTCTTTATTCCTCTTCCAAGGTTTAGAAGAGATCCAATTATGAATAGCTTCTTTTCCAAGATAACTAGTCAATTGGATAAAGATTGAAAGCTTTCTAGTAAAATCAAGAGAAAAGAGAGAAGAAGGATAATGAAAACTATTATTGATCTATCAAATTACAATAGAGCTCCCTAACCCAATGAAAGGGGTTTAGTTGTTCATAGCTCTGGGAATGAAAAGCATAGATGGAGAGTACATTATGAAAAGTAAAACTAGAAGTGCAGAGAGAGTAAAATATTACAGAGGCTAACTAAAATTCCCAAAACTCTCTTTTCTAATTCAAAACTACCCCTATATATACTAATATGACTAGACATGTAGTTGAACTTGGCTTGATTGTTTATGTTGAACTCCTCCTTATGTAGTTGCCGTCCTTCATTCAGTACGCTGAACTCATTGAATGCCTTCGTCTGAGATAACTGTCGTTAATTGAGTTCTTGAGGGCGCTTGTCTTGTCACTCTTGTCTTTCAATCACTTGATTTATGGCTTGAGTAAGCTGGGAATAGTATTCCATTTGCAGTTTTTGCCATTCTCCTTATTGATTCATCCAATTAGAAAGGAGCTCTTCTTGACGATCCATCCTTTGAGCTTGAATGTGCAGTTGTTGTTCTTGTCCCTCCATATAACTCCTTGCTAGCTCCTCAATGGCTTTGTGAATGTGATTCAGGTTTATGTTGGTTGGGTCATAATATTCTCTTTGTTGGTGTTCTTCCTGATGAGATTCTTCTTGGTGAGGTCCTTCTTTTGGTTTTCGCTTCCCTATTTGAGGTCTTCTTTGTTGTTGGGCAGGTGTCACATAAGTTAGGTGCTGGAGCGTAATTAGCCTCCCAGGGTTTACCCAATCTGGATTGCTATCCTCGAAGACTACCTTGGCCTTCGTACACAGTCCGAGGATGGTGTTGGGGTACCAAAGCCTGGCACCTGAATCAATCTTCTCAGCTGACTCTTGAATCCCCTCAGCTATAAGTTCATGCACATTAATATCTCCACCCTGTACTAAGCAATGTACCATAGTAGCTCGAGTAACGTTGACCTCGGAATTGTTCACGGCTGGTAGGATAGATCTCCTCACGAGTTCAAACCATCCCTTGGCTTCCGGGCTGAGGTATCCTCTCTTGATGAACCGGGGTCTCCTATCCGCATACCTTTCCCAGTCAGCTCCTATAACACATATGTCAGTCACAATTTCTTCGAGTTCATCATTGTCAGGGCTCTTACTTATTCTTGCATGATAACTAGGCTCATCAAAATGTGGTGATTTCAGCTGAAGAGTTCTTGTTATCGCATTGGGACTGAAATCCACCTTTTTTCCTCTTACGTAACTTTTGAAGGTGGGGGCCTTGGTTTTGTCTTCTCTGACCACATTTGCATAGAACTCTTTGATGAGGTTTGCATTTATCTTTGCTTCTGGGTTCGTGAGCCTTTGCCAACCCCTTTGTTCAATCTTCTCTCGAATCTGTGGGCACTCTTCCTCATTGAGTTGGAATGTTAACTCAGACAGTATCTTTTTGAGCTTTATTTGTTCAAATTCGAGTTCATGAAATGCCGTTTTGAATCTCCTTTCATCGAAAGGAATGCTCTCCACCGGTTCCTTCCTCTTTTGCTTCTCGGAGCTTGATGATGCCATGAGTAGGAGTTGATGTGTGAAGGTGGTGGAAGGTATGGATAGATGGGGGAATTTGGTTGGGTTAAGATTGGGTGTAGTGAAGGGATTTGAATTCCGGAGGTGTGGAGTATAAGGAATGGGAATTGGAATGTGGAAGGGTTATGAACTAAGAACCACTTATATAGAGAAGTGGTGAGTGAATAGAAGGTGTGGATTGATGAGGTGGTTGTGTGATGGACGGATGGGGTTTAGCATGGGATGAGCACAAGGATCATCAACTTTATGATGGTGTTGGTTCAGTTTCCAAGCTTGTTCTTTTTCCAATGTTGCATGGCAACAATTCCCAATGCAATCCCCTTGGAGACACGTGTACAATCCTCTCCTTTTGTGGTAGCCGAACCCTTCAACTGTCCCATCAATTCTCCTACAAAATAAAAGAAATGTGATTAAAAGAAAACTTATGGAAAGTGGTGGCAAAAATTAAAAGAATAACTACTTTTTAAAGTTTTTGTTTCTAACTACTAAGTGCTGTTCATGAGTGCACACCAACTGACTAACTCAACATCCATGTATGCAACATTGGCAACACCAAACTTAGTTTGGTGCCATGTGGTGTAAAAGATTTGTTCAAGGCCCCTAAGAGTGACATGATATGGGTTACATTTATGTTCTCTTAGTGTGCCTTGAACACCAAACTTGTTTCTCACTATATGTTGCACAAGAGGATTCATTCAAGTGCATGTCAAGTTGAGTTGAAATCCCTGAACCTTGCTTTATTAACTACTTTTAAAAGCATATAAAACATGGGTTGCCTCCCATGAAGTGCTTCTTTAGCGTCACTAGCTTGATGTTCTGCCTTTGTCATGGTGGTTGGTAATGCTTCAGATCTTCCCCTCTTGCAGTAAACCTATATCCATTGGCTTCATCAATGATCTCCACATGTTCTAGGGACTTCTCAGATAGGTATCCCACTTGAAATTCCAACCTCTTGATGGTGTCTCCCTGATTCTTGATATTTGCTCGCACCTCCTCTTTGAACAACTTGTTATCTTGAATTTCCTTGCATATGCCTCCAAGTAGGGATTCAATCCTGGAGAGTCTATCTTCAGATGATGGTGAGTTGAGATTTGAGGGGTGAGAAGGGCCATTTTGACTTTGGTATTGATGTTGAGATGTGTTGTTAGGTGGGTGCTGATATGATCTCTGTGTGGAATATTGGTGAGTTGCATTGTTGCTAGGGTTGTGGCGTCTCTGATCTTGGCCTTGATCTTGTTGATTTCCCCACCCAAAGTTTGGGTGGTTCCTCCAACCAGGATTATATGTTTTGGAGTATGGGTCATGGTGCTACCTGGGTGAATTTCCAATGTAGTTGGCCTGTTCCTGATCACCCTTTGCTTCTTCATTCACTCTTTCTTGAGTTGCTGCTAAAGTGGTGATTGCTGCTACTTGATTCCTCTCCATCTTCTTGGTGAGGTCAGCTAATTTCTTGGTAATCATCTTGTTTTGAGCTAGCAGTGCATCCACGTTGTTCAGCTCTATCACTCCTCTAGTGTTGCCTCTTTCAGAAGCATAGAAATAGTCATTCTCAGCTACAGTCTCAATGACATCTATGGCTTCTTCAATGGTCTTCTTGTTGTTCAGAGATCCCCCGGATGAGTGGTCTACTGCCTTCTTTGATTCATATGAAAGACCTTCATAGAAAATGTGCAACTGCACTCATTCATTGAACATATCTGGCGGGCATCTTTTTGTCAGGTCCTTAAACCTCTCCCATGCTTCATATAGAGTCTCACCATCTTGCTGCCTAAAGGTTTGTACCTCAGCTCTCAACCTGTTGATCCGCTGAGGAGGATAGAATCTTGCCAAGAATTTTTTCACCACATCTTCCCAGGTTGCTAAACTCTCCTTTGGAGAGGATTCCAGCCATTTAGATGCTTTGTCCTTGAGTGAGAAAGGGAAGTAGTCTATAAGTGTCAGGATGAACACCATTAGACTTCACAGTGTCGCATATCCTCAGGAAGGTGGTTAGATATTGATTGGGGTCTTCTTGGACACTTCCTCCAAATGAACAATTGTTCTGAACAAGGGTGATGAGCTGTGGCTTTAGTTCAAAGTTGTTGGCATGTATGGTTGGCCATTGGATGCTACTTCCACAGTTTCCTGGGTTTGGATTGATGTAAGAACCCAGAACTCTTCTCTCTTGCCCAGCCTGATGTGCTGGACCTTCTCGGCCATGGTTGTGAGCCTCTTCTTCATGATGGTTCTCCATATTCTCATCTATATCTGGTTCAAAGTACTCCTCCTCTTCCTCAGGACCAACTACTCTCTTTCCTCTTGCTTCCCTCCTTAATCTAAGGAAGGTCCTCTCAGGTTCAGAATCAAAGGAAGTTGAAGCCCCGCTTCTTCTACCTGTCATACAACCAACAAGGCAAAAGCAAGAAAGATAGATGCAGATAGTAATTTCTACAGAAATGCTGTTAGTGTGAGTGATGCAATATATCAAACAGTTAGTGGGTTGGTGACTGAATTGTAAACAACTAAGAAAAATAGGTAGGGGAAAGGGAAGAAAATAACTGAACAGAAAGTAAATTACTCAAATGAACTTAAATCAAACAAAATAAAAACAAATGCTCAATCTAGTTATCCACCAATTTAATCATTGTTGTTACAAAATCAATCCCCGGCAACGGTGCCATAAACTTGATGCAGGAAAACTTGTCTCTCAACAAATCCCCCTTGGCAAGTATACCGAATTGTCATCAAGTAAAAACTCACAATAGAGTGAGGTCGAATCCCACAGGAATTGATTGGTCAAGCAACTTTAATTGGAAGAATGTTCTAGTTGAGCTAAGCAGAAATTGGGTTGAGAATTGCAGGAAATTAAATGGCAGGAAAGTAAATTGCAGAAAATAAATGACGGAAGGTAAATTGCAGAATCTTAAATGGGGAAGGGGGGTTTAGCATGAAAGTAAATAGCAGAAAGTAAAGAGAATAGGTAAGATAAGAAATGGGGAGTTCATTGGGCTTAGGAGATGTTGCATTCTCCGGATCAAGTTAATTTTCATCTCTTCCTCAATCAATACATTCATTGATCTCCTTGGCAATCTTAAGTGATTGAATTCCAATTCCTTGGTAATTCAATCTCTCAAATCAGATCAATAGCCAATTCCTTGGTCTAATTGCTCATGAGAAGAGATGAAGTGTGGTCACTGATTATACCACATGTATTTCCAAATCAAAATATTGGGAGAATTATATGTCACCATATCCGCCCAAACCATAATTTGGTCCAACATGAGAAAGCAATTCTAGCATGATCTCTTCATTCCTCTTCCAAGGTTCAGAAGAGATCCAAGTATGAATAGCTTCTTTTCCAAGATAACTACTCAATTGGATGAAGATTGAAAGCTTTCTAGTAAAATCAAGAGAAAAGAGAGAAGAAGGATAATGAAAACTATTATTGATCCATCAAATTACAACAGAGCTCCCTAACCCAATGAAAGGGGTTTAGTTGTTCATAGCTCTGGGAATGAAAAGCATAGATGGAGAGTACATTCTGAGAATTAAACTAAAAGTTGTAGAGAAAGTAAAATACAGAGAGTAATTCTAATAATGCCAAAAAGCTCCCTTCTAGTTCAAAGCTATCCCTATTTACACTATTCTTCTGATCTTCTAGATGGCTCTTCAAGTCTTGGATATGGGCCTTTGGATCTTGAGTTGAAGCAGTTATCTTCTTCAGTGGGCTTAGCTTTACTTGCAGAGAGAAAGTGTGAAGTAGGCAGGGATTCTAGCTT
>NC_029790.2:42775462-42775651 GCF_000816755.2 Arachis ipaensis
GGCATCAACGTGACCACTAACGTTGCCTCTTGGTCCTTCGCACATGTTATTGGGACTTACTTCTTACTTTTTCGTTGAGAATTCTCCTTTCTCCCTACGTTAGAGTTCACGTTAGTGTGGCTAACGTGACCTTTAATGTAGGCTTGCCACATGCCACATCACGTTAGTGACACTTACCTTTGTCACTAA
>NC_029790.2:42778090-42807072 GCF_000816755.2 Arachis ipaensis
TTTTTCACTAACGTTCCTAACCCAAGGATGCTCCACGTTAACTTCAACGTTAGTGGCATCAACGTGACCACTAACGTTGCCTCTTGGTCCTTCACACACGTTATTGGGACTTACTTTTTCCAATAACGTTGAGAATTCTCCTTTCTCCCTACGTTAGAGTTCACGTTAGTGTGGCTAACGTGACCTTTAATGTAGGCTTGCCACATCTTCGAGAATGTTAGTGACACTTACCTTTGTCACTAACGTTCCAAAATGCCCCTACTTCCCACGTTAGAGTTCACGTTAACGTGGCTTCTAACGTGGTATTGCTAGCCATCTCCAACGTTAGTGACAAAGATGAGTGTCACTAACGTTGGCTCATCATCCCTTTTACTCAAGTTAGCTTCCACGTTAATGTAGTTAATGTAACGACCCAATTTCTGGTACGTCATAATCATACTAGAAATTGACCGCTAACAACTTGTCAACCTAATTATTATCTATTATTTATTATATGAGCCTGATTCGTTGTTAAAAGCGTAGTTATTTTACGAGGTACTTTTTTTTTTAAAATGCTTGGATTAAAAACATAATCATTTATAATCAATCCACAAATAGTAACAGATAAAACATTTATAAACAACCATACAAAAATATATCACAAGCAGTTGATATCATTCCGTGATCCAGCCTTTATTAGAGTATAGCCTTTTAGTTAGAACACCCCTAGATATAGCTAAATAATATCTATATACATATATATACATACAACATCCCAGGTCCTGACCTGTTTAAGAAGTCCCTAAGCTGGCGCCCAGGCTAGCCTAGACTCTATACTCACCTAGTCCCTCTAAACTACTAAAGCGAGGGAAAGTACGTTCTAGGTCTTCAAAATTCAAGTCAGGTGGAATGTCATCAAAAGGTGGAAGGTCGTCTACTACTCCTCTGCACGATCATATGTCAACAAAGAGCGTCTCTCAAGTACTTCATCGAGTGGCCACATAACAACAACATCGTATGGAGGACTTAGGCTAAAGTTCGTGTACAAACAAGGTGCAGATGTTGGCTGGCCTCACAGTATATACATATAAACAGGTAATGAAGTTCACTCTAAACTCTGAAGACTACCTAGAGTGGAATCCTCTTTGCAGAACAGTCATCAGCAAACTACGGAAGGGTACTCATGCTTCCATCTGAAGGGGGAAGGGAGATAGAAGGGGTAAGAACTGGGGAGTTCTTAGTAGGGCCGGGGTTATTAGTTAAGTTTATTAATTTGTGTCGCTTAGCAGGTATATAGCAGAATATAGAGACGCAGCAAACAGAAGACAGATGAATAGAGAAAATAGAGTAAACTGAAAACAGATCACGAACAGAAGAATATAAGAAAGTAAAACACAAACAAAAGAATACAAGAAAACAAAACACATACACAGAAAATAGAATGAAAACAAAGAAAGCATACATTCAAACAACAATCATAACAGAGGAAATGCGCAACCAAGTATGATGCATGTCTGTCCTATGCAGGCCATGAGCTCACGTGTCGGTTTACACCCTGCATCCCGACATTACCTAGGAACTAGTCCTAGATATGGCTTTATCTCTGTAGGTGAACTTCGGCCTACAGAAACAGCACTCCCATAAGTGAACTTCGGCCTACAGAAATAACACCTCTGTAAGTGACCTTCGGCTTACAAAAATAGTCTAATTACAGCACAACAACTTTCCGCAGGTGAACTTCGGCCTACAAAAATAGCACCTCTGTAAGTGAACTTCGGCTTACAGAAATAGGGCCCTTGTAAGTGAACTTCGGCTTACAGGTATCACAACTCTCTGTAGGTGAACTTCGGCCTACAAGAGCAACACCCCGAGATACACAATAAATATTCACTGTAGGTGAACTTTGGCCTACAGGAATAACAACTCACTGTAGGTGAACTTGGGCCTACAGCACCTTTAGGGCCAATAGAAAAGCATCAGATGAACATATAACAGAATATCATGCCACAAGGCTTAACTCTTTATTTTTATACTCTTCTCCTCTATTCTCTTTGTTATATTACTCTTTTCTCATTACTTTTCAAGATCTAAAAGGTGTTCTTCATTGTTCTTCACCACACTCAAAGTGTTCTTCATGTTCTTCATAAATTCTTCAGATTCTTTCTTTGTTTTTACCTGTTTTTCAGTCTTTTCAGCAACCGATTTTTACTATAATTCATAATAAATTAGGAGCCACTAAAACCCCATCTTTTCTACATGATTTCCACACAAATTGAGCCTCAATTTAAGCTTAGGGTTTCGTTTTTCCAGCTGCCCAAGAACATGAACTTTAAAACTTGAATTTCATCAAATTTCATCAAAATTTCACCAAATTTTCACCAAGAATCAATCATATAAGCAACCAATTTTTAGCACAGCCAAATCATACAACATTCACACAACTCAAACACAAATAATCAAGATTAATTTCGTGACACCCTACCTGGTTTTTCTACTCCTAATTCAATTAAACTTTCAAGTGGTCCTTAAGCACTTTTTCCTCCTAAATCACATCAAGAAAACACATATTTAAGCATGTTTCCTTGAAACCGAATCAAAAGAGAGATGGTGCAGCCAAATCACCTTGATTCCAGCCTTGATAAGTCATATGATCATGTAAAGAAAGAAGAGAGGATCATTTTGGTCGGATTAGAATTTTGATTTGAGTTTTAGTTCAGCAGAAATCAAGCTTTGAAGATTTGGAACTAAGAACTTTTCTCTCTTTTTCTCTCTACCTATTTTCGGCCACAAAGTGAAAATGAGCCAGCCTTGGGGGTTTTGGGGGTGTAGGGTGAGTTGTGATTGGTTGGCTTGGAGGTGGATTAAAATAATATTAAAATATCTCAGGTGTATAACTACTAAAACTAGATGTATCGGAGCACTTGTAAAAACATCTCTAAAAATTATTTTTTGAGATGCTAGCATAAATGACACTAGTAACATATTTATTATGAGAATAATACATGTCTAATGAGGCCTTAGCATTGCTAAAGTCATCAGAGAGTGCTGGTGCTAAGCTGCACCAGTAAACCGTAAATCCGGTTAAACCGATTTTCTATTTTTGACTAAAACTGACCAGATAACCTTATAATATCATTCAAGAAGCTTCTAATGCTCATATAATGATGATATTATCATATTATCTCTCTTCTCTCATGAATCGAGTCCGGTTCATCAAATTGAGACTATTTACGAAAAACCGAATCAAAACTCCTAACCGATACGGTTCAAAAACTAGGTTCTTTGTGATTGCGTTATTGAGCTTGTCTCGACTAAGGTCCTGAGTTAAGGATAATATAATGACAATGAGGATTGAGATGCTTGATGATACAGAAGAGGTGTTTCCTTTACTGATCTTTCGGAGAAATCCGTGTCTTCAGAAAAGATCTCACATACTCGAAAATTAGGGTTGTTACATTCTACCGTCCTAAAAGAAAATTTTGCCCTCAAAATTTCAGCCACGTGCATAATCCATCTTCAAGTGATCTACTTTCTTCAAGCCATCCTGACGAAGAGGTAGGTCCGTTCCTTACAGCATCCAAATCTAACATAGTCATTGCCATGTATATCATAACAGCTATTAGGATAGCTGGTCTCACATCGATTCGTCGTTCGGATCTCGATTAATCCATGCCTATTCACAGTCATTGAGGTCTTATCCACACCAAACAATCAATATTAAGGTGATCAGTCTTAATATCTCAAGTTAAGTACGAATATTCCCAAAATGAGCACTCATAGACATTCATGCCAAATGTATCTTAAAGATACCCTAACGGCATGAGACACACAAGCAGAGTATGCAATGAAGCACAGTCAGTCCACTCCCCAGGCTCTACTGGGAAAGAACTGCTCTGATACCAAATTGTAACGACCCAATTTCTGGTACGTCATGATCATACTAGAAATTGACTGCTAACAACTTGTCAACCTAATTATTATCTATTATTTATTATATGATCCTGATTCGTTGTTAAAAGCGTAGTTATTTTACGAGGTATTTCTTTTTTAAAACGCTTGGATTAAAAACATAATCATTTATAATCAATCCACAAATAGTAACAGATAAAACATTTATAAACAACCATACAAAAATATATCACAAGCAGTTGATATCATTCCGTGATCCAGCCTTTATTAGAGTATAGCCTTTTAGTTAGAACACCCCTAGATATAGCTAAATAATATCTATATACATATATATACATACAACATTCCAGGTCCTGACCTGTTTAAAAAGTCCCTAAGCTGGTGCCCAGGCTAGCCTAGAGTCCATACTCACCAAGTCCCTCTAAACTACTAAAGCGAGGGAAAGTACGTTCTAGGTCTTCAAAACTCAAGTCAGGTGGAATGTCATCAAAAGGTGGAAGGTCGTCTACTACTCCTCTGCACGATCATATGTCAACAAAGAGCATCTCTCAAGTACTTCATCGAGTGGCCACATAATAACAACATCGTATAGAGGACTTAGGCTAAAGTTCGTGTACAAACAAGGTGCAGATGTTGGCTGGCCTCACAGTATATACATATAAACAGGTAACGGAGTTCACTCTAAACTCAGAAGACTACCTAGAGCGGAATCCTCTTTGCAGAACAGTCATCAGCAAACTACGGAAGGGTACTCATGCTTCCATCTGAAGGGGGAAGGGAGAGAGAAGGAGTAAGAACTGAGGAGTTCTTAGTAGGGCCGGGGTTATTAGTTAAGTTCATTAATTTGTGTCGCTTAGCAGGTATATAGCAAAATATAGAGACGCAGCAAACAGAAGACAGATGAATAGAGAAAATAGAGTAAACTGAAAACAGATCACGAACAGAAGAATATAAGAAAGTAAAACACAAACAAAAGAATACAAGAAAACAAAACACATACACAGAAAATATAATGAAAACAAAGAAAGCATACATTCAAACAACAATCATAACAGAGGAAATGCGCAACCAAGTATGATGCATGTCTGTCCTATGCAGGCCATGAGCTCACGTGTCGGTTTACACCCTACATCCCGACATTACCTAGGAACTAGTCCTAGATATGGCTTCTTGCCATTTTCAAGATCTAAAAGGTGTTCTTCATTGTTCTTCACTACACTCAAAGTGTTCTTCATGTTCTTCATAAATTCTTCAGATTCTTTCTCTGTTTTTACCCGTTTTTCAGTCTTTTCAGCAACCAATTTTTACTATAATTCATAATAAATTAGCAGCCACTAAAACCCCATCTTTTCTACATGATTTCAACACAAATTGAACCTCAATTTAAGCTTAGGGTTTCGTTTTTCCAGCTTCCCAAGAACATGAACTTTAAAGCTTGAATTTCATCAAATTTCATCAAAATTTCACCAAATTTTCACCAAGAATCAATCATATAAACAACCAATTTTTAGCACAGCCAAATCATACAACATTCACACAACTCAAACACAAATAATCAAGATTAATTTCTTGACACCCTACTTGGTTTTGCTACTCCTAATTCAATTAAACTTTCAAGTGGTCCTTAAGCACTTTTTCCTCCTAAATTACATCAAGAAAACACATATTTAAGCATGTTTCCTTGAAACCAAATCAAACGAGAGATGGTGCAGCCAAATCACCTTGATTCCAGCATTGATAAGTCATATGATCATGCAAAGAAAGAAGAGAGGATCATTTTGGTCGGATTGGAATTTTGATTTGAGTTTTAGTTCAGCAGAAATCAAGCTTTGAAGATTTGGAACTAAGAACTTTTCTCTCTTTTTCTCTCTACCTATTTTCGGCCACAAAGTGAAAATGAGCCAGCCTTGGGGGTTTTGGGGGTGTAGGGTGAGTTGTGATTGGTTGGCTTGGAGGTGGATTAAAATAATATTAAAATATCTCAGGTGTATAACTACTAAAACTAGATGTATCGGAACACTTGCAAAAACATCTCTAAAAATTATTTTTTGAGCTACTAGCATAAACGACACTAGTAACATATTTATTATGAGAATAAGACATGTCTAATGAGGCCTTAGCATTGCTAAAGTCATCAGAGAGTGCTGGTGCTAAGCTGCACCAGTAAACCATAAACCCGGTTAAACCGATTTTCTGTTTTTAACTAAAACTGACCAGGTAACCTTATAATATCATTCAAGAAGCTTCTAATGCTCATATAATGATGATATTATCATATTATCTCTCTTCTCTCATGAATCGAGTCCGTTTCATCAAATTGAGACTATTTACGAAAAACCGAATCAAAACTCCTAACCGATACGGTTCAAAAACTAGGTTCTTCGTGATTGCGTTATTGAGCTTGTCTCGACTAAGGTCCTGAGTTAAGAATAATATAATGACAATGAGGAATTAGATGCTTGATGATACAGAAGAGGTGTTTCCTTTACTGATCTTTCAGAGAAATCCGCGTCTTCAGAAAAGATCTCGCATACTCAAAATTAGGGTTGTTACAGTTAACGTGGGAGTTAACGTGGCTCATAGTGGCTCATCCTAACATTATTGATGAAGGTGAGTGTCACTAACGTTGGCGATTCTTTCCTCCCTCCACGTTAGAGTCCACGTTAACTGAGTTAACGTGGCAACTAACGTGGCTCAAAGTGGCTTAGCTCAACGTTAGTGACAAAGGTGAGTATCACTAACGTTGGTCATTCTTTTGTTTCCCAACGTTAGAGTCCACGTTAACTGAGTTAACATGGCTCTTAACGTGGCCAATATGAGCTTGGTCCAACGTTAGTGACAAAGGTGAGTGTCACTAACGTTGGCTTCATTTTCTTCTTCCACGTTAACTACCATGTTAATGTAGTTAACGTGGCAATTAACGTGGGCTATGATGGCTTCGAGGACATTATTAGCGATTACTTTTCACATTAACGTTGCAAGCTAGCTCCCCTTCCATGTTAGAGGTCACGTTAATTAGACTAACGTGGCTGCTAACGTGGTTCTTCCTTGCTTCCTTTGTCCTGAAATCAAGCAATAAAGTGCATCAAAGTTCTTGTCCAAGTTATGAGACATGCATCATCCAATTTGTCATTCAATTCATGCATAATTCTCATGAATTCATATAAAAATCACAATGTTAGGTCGAATCAAGATGTAAGTGAAATTCTA
The DNA here is from genome assembly GCF_000816755.2 of Arachis ipaensis. Lineage (NCBI taxonomy): Eukaryota > Viridiplantae > Streptophyta > Magnoliopsida > Fabales > Fabaceae > Arachis > Arachis ipaensis. The sequence continues at coordinate 42,785,189 of NC_029790.2, forward strand.
CCCAAAACTTGCTTATTTCCTAAGAAAGTACATGAAACTACCCTAAAACCATAAAGAAAAGATCAGTGAAACTAGCCAAAATGCCCTGGCATCAAGTGCCCTCAGACTCAATGGTATTCACAGTATTCATTCCGGTTTCCTCCACCCCTTTTGCCTTTGAGTGGCCGCGCTGGGGGGATTTTCTCTGTATGACAGACTTCTTTATATACGTCGACCAGGGATGCCCTGAGAGGAGTGTAATTATGGTATTTTTTGATTTTCTCCCCTTGTCGATCTTCTTTCCTTTTGGATTCCTTGTCTTTATCTCGGTAGGGGGCCCCAGATTTTGAGGTTTCTCCCAACCGAGCGTTTTCTTCCATGTTGATGTATTTTTCTGCTCGCTCCTGTACTTCGTCTAAGGAGGTAGGGTACTTCTTTGATATAGATTGGCTAAAAGGTCCCTCTCGTAGGCCATTGATGAGTCCCATGATGACAGCCTCTGTTGGTAACCTTTGTATGTCTATGCATGTTTTGTTGAATCTTTCCATGTAGTTGCGGAGACTCTCCCGATCTCCTTGCTTGATCCCTAGTAAACTGGGGGCGTGCTTGGCCTTATCTTTTTGGATGGAGAATCTGGCTAGGAATTTTTTGGCCAGGTCGTCAAAGTTTGAGATGGACTTTAGAGGTTGGTTGTCGAACCATATGATTGCTATCTTCGTGAGAGTTGTTGGAAAGACTTTACAGCGAACGACATCTGAGGTGTCGGTGAGGTACATTCTGCTTCTGAAATTACTGAGATGGTGGTTGGGATCTGTGGTGCCATCATACAAAGTCATATCCGGGAGTTTGAAGTCTTTTGGAATTTTGTTTTTCATGATTTCCCTGGTGAATGGGTCTTGCTCTTTGCGTGAATTTTCGTCTGGGGTGGTCCGAGGAGCTTTTGATTTGATATCGGCTTTTAATTGCTGTAGTTTTTCTTCCAATTCTCGACGTCGCCGTACCTCTCTTTGTAGATCCTTTCCGATCTCTCGTTGTTGTTGGGTTTCTTTTTCAAGTTGCTTTAAGCGATCTTGAAGCGCTTCTATTGCTCCCGAATTTGGTGAGTTTTTGTCCCCGTTGGATTCCGGGGTATCTTTCAGTGTAGTGTCCGCGTTTTTGTGCGGCGTTCTATCTTCTAGATCTGAATCGTGGTCGTTGTCATGGTCGTCCGCCATGGTGATGGGATGACTTCCAGGTCCCCGGCAATGGCGCCAATGTTCCGAGGGTTACCTGAAACTGGAGGTCGATCTCGGTCGAGATCTTCTGTACTGGTCGGTGCCGACGTGTCTGGCCGGTAAGGGCCGGAGCCGTTGTATCCGACTTGTTGATCTAGCTGCGCTTCTGATCCTTGGTCACCGGAGGGTGAGGGGTACCTGCAAGAGACTCCGATGCTTAAGTTAGCATGGGTATTAAGCAGGTTTATTATCGAATCAGAGTATGAGTTATACCTGGGTGCTCCAGTGTATTTATAATGGTGTAGAGTGACCTTTTTAGATAAGATAAGTTAGTTATCTTATCTTACCTTATCTTATCTTTGGGTGAGGTCAGCTTATCTTCAACGGAACCGCCCTTCTCTCTGTAGGCTTGGGTTGCCTTTGGATTGGGCTGTGTCCCTTTGTTTGGGCCTACTTGGGCCTTCCTGTCGATTTGGCCGACCTCTTTTGTAAAGAGGTCAGATAGTCTAACCTGAAGAGGTCGGTCGCTTTGCCTCCAATCATCCCAGGTCGGATAGCTCGACCCAGGGTATGAACACAAATCAAAGAACAGAAAATAGAAGTTGCAGAAGAAAAGAAAATGAAAATAGAAAGAAAACTAAAATCCAATTCCCAATTCCCAAATTCCCAAATGAAAATTCAAAAGTGAAAAATAAAAATGAGCTAAAGGTCACTTTTACAAATCAAACTTAATCCTATTTATACACTTTCTATTTTGGTCTTCAAATCTTGGAGTGGGACTTTTGGTTTTTGAATTTGAAGAAAGATGGGTCCGGTTTGGCTTTGGTTCAAGTTGGGTCAAGGTGTGTGTGAACCTTCCAGGAGAGTGCTCCGTTTGGTATAGTGAACGTTACGTTCACTCTTTGTTGGTGAGCCAATTTGGTGTGCCTCCCTAGCCCATAGCGTTCACTTTGTGAGCGTTCCACTCACTCTTTGAGCGCTACATTCCTTGCTTCCCTGGGTGAGCTTTGCTTTCCTTGGTTGAGGCACAAAAAAGGTAGCAAAAGGGTGCGCTACGCTTGAATTTTCCAATGCTTCCTCTTAGTGAGTCTTGCTTTGTGCATGCTTGGCTTTCCTTGGTTCCAAAAGAGCACGAAAAAGGTAATAAAAGGGAGCGCTACGCTTGAGTTTTTAAGCGCTACTCCCCCTTGTTTTGATGTGCCTAGCTTTTCTCTTAGTGCCCCCCTCTTCGAACCTTGGTGAGAGCACTTCACTTCCTTAAATTTCTTGGGCAAGAGCCTTGCTCTCCTTGGCCAAGAGCATGAGAAAGGTAGCAAAAGGGAGCGCTACGCTCAAATTTTTGAGCGCTACTCCCCCTTGCCTTGATGCATACGCGAGTTTGGTTCCTCTCTTGGGCGCTCCGTTGCAATTCTTGAGCACTACTCCTTGCTATGCCTTGCCTTGCTTGGTTAGCTCCTGGTGTCACGATAAAGTGAAAGAAAGGGAGCGCTACGTTCAATAAAGTGAACGTTGGCCTTGCTCCCTTGGTGCTTGGCCTTGGTTGAGCGCCATGCTTTATTTTCATGGGCCACGCTTTAAGGTCCAAAGCGTGCTCAAACTTCAAAAGTGTTTCAAAATTTCCTCTATCTACCATTTCTTCACCTACAAGCAACCAAACAACTAATCAAAGCTCCACCAAAATCACTAGATCTTTGCATAATTTATAAAATCAATTAATTCTAGCATAAAACCTATGATTTTGTGTAAAATGAATGATGTTTGATTGATTCAAGAAAATCATGAAAATCCACTCCAATTACTTACTTATGGTGCAAGAAAGTGCATAAAACCTAATGAAACTAATGAAAAATGCTTATAAAACTAGCATAAGATGACTTGTCATCAAAATGCGAACCGGTAAATTAACCAACAGTATTGGCTTAAGTCTGTCTAGCACTGTGTGAGAATAATAAAAACAGTAGAAAAACTTAGGAAAAACATTTAGAATTGAAAACCAGACACTAATTCTAAAGGTTTTGGCCCAAAGTGGGCCAAACGGGTTAAAAACACTAACGGGTTGGACCGGCCCCAAATTGGGCCCAAGCCCAACATATATAAGCACACTTAATGAGTTTTTCAGCTCATAAACTCCACAAACACACACACACAGAGCTTCATTGCGGCCACGCGAAGCTCTCGTCGAGCCCGTCATTTCTTCCTAAGGATTTCTGGTAAGAAATCACGTTTCACACTCCCTTTCTCACCCTTAACAGTTTCCACGTTTTTAGGTTTGGGTTTTGAAGAAGTTTTGTGATTTTGATTGTTTATGGGTGATATAACGTTGCAGTATTATTGTGTTTCGCCCCTATTTCCATTGGGTAAGGTGAGTGTATTCATATTCCTTGTGGTTTTATGTATATATGGACCTCTAGGTTGATTTGTGGTAAATTATGTATATATATAGCTTGAATGTGATAATTATTGGAGGTTTTGGATCAAGTTAGGTTGCTTGTTGGTGCTTAAAAGCTTGGTTGGAGGTTATTTGGTGGATTTAAAAAAAGTGGAAATTGGCCAAGGTATAGTTTCGGTTTTCTCTATGTAATATGTAATATTTCTAGACACTTAGCTAGTGGACCATAGAATATGTTTGAATTATTGATAGTGGATTATGATTATTGATGTTTGTGATGATTTTTTGATAGTGGTAAATGATGTTGGATATTGAGATTGAAGTTGAATGATGCTACTTATGAAGATTGGTAATGATAGAATGATATTTGATGATGAGTGTGTTGGTTGAGAAATGGTTTTAGTATGAGGAATCTAATGATTAGGGTTGAGAATTATGAGGATAGTGTATTGAGACAAAATGGTAAGTTTTGATGTGAATTAATATGTATTGTGGTTTGGAGTTAGTTTGATTCAAAGTTTTAAAAATTAGAGAACCTGGTTGGATTTTGTAAAACTTGACTTTTACCAAAATTTGGTGGATCATAAATTGAGACTCAGTCTTCAAAATTGATTGAAATTTATCTTAAAATGAAGTTCATTTAAAGATCTTTAAATTGATATAAAGTTTGAGAAAAATGGAGTTTTGTAGAGGTAGTTATGAACGTTTAAAGTTTGGGGTTTAAAACTGAAATTCTACAGATTTGAAAATTTTCAAGTGTGGTGAGGGTTGTGTACGCAACACAGTGCACGCGACGCAGCCATTCCATTCGGGTTGGGTATCTCGCGTATGCGGGCACTGCACGCATACGTGAATTATCAAAATTTTGACCCTTGCGTACGCGAACTGTAACACGCGACGCGAGCAATCCATTCGGGTTGGGACACTCGCGTATGCGAGCAGGTGGTTGCGTACGTGACCACCTATTTTTGACTGTATGCGTACGCGAGACAGAGGCTTGCATATGCGAGACCCCTGTTTTACTGAAATATGATTTTTCTTTGTTTTCAAGGGTTCTCTAACTTTCCAAACTTCCTTCAAATGCTGTTTAAGAGTACTATCTAGAAATTAGGTTCTAATTATACTAGAGATGAGTTAGTGACTTATTTCAGTAAAATTCTACATGAATTTAGAAGATGGAGACTTAGGTTTCTGGAGTACTGAGGGTTGATTAGTTGAATGAAGTGGTAGAGTACTGTAAAGATGATTGGTATGATGAAATTGTGGAGTTGTGGATTTGCTGATGAACTTGAGATATTGAGGATGAATGATTATGGATTATGAGATGAGTATATACGGACTTGTGCTATGAGCAGTGATCTCTGAGATTGAGTACGTGATTGTATTATGCATTATTCTCCGTCGTAGGGACTGTGGCAGTCTCCCGCCTACGTTCGGATATGAGTGTTAAAGCAACACTTCCCACTCACGTTTCTCTCTGGTTGCAAGGTGGTACGGCACTAAGCCACGGAATCATGCGGCATCCAGAGGAAGGTGGTAGGGCACTCTCCCTCGGAACGTTTTCCTCTCAAAGGAGAAGGTGGTAGGGCACTTATCCCTCGAAATTATTCCTCCTGAGTATGCGCTACAAAGATACAAATCTAGGAATTGCCGACCGTATTTTGTGTCAGGTTTGGCACTATAATCGACATGTGATATCACAGCCAATTAGGACAAGCATTCATCATGTGCATATTCTATCTGTTTGATTGCTTTGCCAACATGCATTATTTGCCTAATTGTATAACATGCTTAATTGTTTCTTGATTTACTTGCTATACATGAATATCTACTTGTGCTTTACTTGTTCTTCTGGGATTGAGGAGGTTCGAAAGGCGGTGGTGATGGATCGCACAGAGGTTAGGTTGGCGAAGGCTGTGGGATATAGCAGTGTGATTTAGTACTAGTTAGAAATTCCCTAAGTTTAGATAACCCTATTTATTATTTATGTTTTAAGTTCTCTATTTTACTAAGCTTGGATATCTATTTGGTATGAAGCTCTAGGATTGCGTCTGGCATCTTGAAATCTTATATCTTATATTACTAGGCATTGTTACTGTTCATACCCTGGGTCGAGCTATCCGACCTGGGATGATTTGAGAAAAAGCGACCAAACCTCTTCAAGTCAAACTATCCGACCTCTTCTCAAAGAGCTCGGCCAAATCGATAGAAGAGCCCAATTAAGGGCCCAAACAGAGGAGCACGACCCGAATCCTAAGGCGGCCTAAGCCAATAGAGATGAAGGCGGTTCCGTTGAAAGATACGCTGACCTCAACTCAAAGATAAAGATAAGATAAGATAACTAACTTATCTTATCAAAAAGGTTAGATCTCACCATTATAAATACACTGGAGCACCCAGGTATAACTCATACTCTGATTCTACATAACACTTGTTTAATACCCATGCTAACTTAAGCATCGGAGTCTCTTGCAGGTATCCCCCACCCTCCGGTGGCCAAGGATCAGCAAGTGCAGCAAGTCCAACAAGTCGGACACGACAGCTCCGGCCGCCACCAGCCAGCCGGACACGCCGTCTCCGACCTGTACCGAAGATCTCATCCGAGATCGACCTCCAGTTTCAGGTAACCCTCGGAACATTGGCGCCGTTGCCGGGGAACCTGGAAGTCATCCCAACACCATGGCGGACAACCATGACAACGATCACGATTCAGATCTAGAAAAGAGAACGCCGCACAAAAATGTGGACACCCCACTAAAAGACACCCCGGAATCCAACGGAGACAAAAATCCAGCAAACCCGGGGGCAATAGAAGTACTTCAAGATCGCTTGAAGTAGCTTGAAAAAGAAACCCAACAACAACGAGAAATTGGGAAGGATCTACAAAGAGAGATACGGCGACGTCGAGAATTGGAAGAAAAATTACAGCAATTGGAAGCCGATCTCAAATCAAAGGCCCCTCAGATCACTCCTGAGGAAAGCTCACGTAAAGAACAGGATCCATTCACCAGAGAGATCATGAAAACCAAAATCCCAAAGGACTTCAAACTCCCAGATATGACTTTATATGATGGCACCACAGATCCCAACCACCATCTCAGCAATTTCAGAAGCAGAATGTACCTTACCGACGCCTCAGATGCTGTTCGCTGCAAAGCTTTCCCAAAAACTCTCACAAAGACAGCAATCCGATGGTTCGACAACTTACCTCCAAAGTCCATCCCAAACTTCGATGACATGGCCAAAAAGTTCCTGGCCAGATTCTCCATCCAGAAAGATAAAGCCAAGCACGCCCCCAGTCTACTGGGGATCAAGCAAGGAGATCGGGAGAGCCTCCGCAACTACATGAAAAGATTCAACAAAACATGCATGGACATACAAAGCTTACCAACAGAGGCCGCCATCATGGGACTCATCAATGGCCTGCGAGAGGGGCCATTTAGCCAATCTATATCAAAGAAGTACCCTACCTCATTAGACGAAGTACAAGAGCGAGCAGAAAAATACATCAACATGGAAGAAAACGCTCGATTAGGAGAAACCTCAAAATCTGGGAACCCCTACCGAGATAAAGACAAAAAGAAAGAAAACCGACAAGGGGAAAAAATTAAAAAATACCATAATTATACACCCCTCAGAGCATCCCTAGTCGAAATATACAAAGAGGTCTGCCATACAGAAAAGATTCCCCCAGCACGGCCCCTCAAAGGAAAAAGAGGAGGAGGAAATCGGAAAGAATATTGTGAATATCATCAGGTCAGAGGACACGCCACCAATGAATGCTTCGACTTGAAAAATATCATAGAAAAATTGGTGAGGGAAGGAAAATTAGATTGATTCCTGGCCACCCGAGATGATGATCAAAGAAAAAGGCAAAGGGATGAAGATACCGAACAAGCAGAACGATCACCTCAGACACCAGAAAGACACGTCCACATGATACATGGCGGATTCGCAGTAGGAGGGATCTCCAAATCTTCCCGCAAAAGGTATCTCAAAGAAATATGTCATGTCGAAGGAGAGGAGGAAGCACTCAACATCCCAGCGATAACATTCACTAAGGAGGACGCGTCCGGCATCATCACAGGACACGACGATCCCATGGTCATCACCATCATATTGGCAAACGCCAACCTACACCGCACCTTAATAGACCAAGGGAGTTCTGCCGACATATTATTCAAGACAGCCTTTGATAAACTCCACTTAGAAGAAAAAGAACTTAAGGCATATCCAAACAGTCTGTTCGGGTTAGGAGATACCCCGGTTCGACCACTAGGATATATATCACTACATACAACCTTCGGAAAAGGAGACCAATCCAGGACCCTCAAAATAGAATACATCGTAGTCAATGCAAGTTCAGCTTACAATGCTCTCATTGGTCGGACAACACTCAACCAACTCGGTGCAATAGTCTCGACCCCACACCTATGTATGAAGTTCCCAACGCCAAAAGGGATAGCCACGATAAAAGCTGACCAAAAGATGGCACGTCGCTGTTATAACGAAAGCCTAAACCTCAGAGGCAAAGGAGAAGAGTTCCACGCAATCGAGTTGGGCAGAGTTCAACGACGAGAATATCTTCGCCCCCAACCAGAAGGTGAGATAGAAAAAATTCAGATCGAGGACACCTCGGAAAAAAACAACTAATATCGGCACAATCCTCAAAGGAGGATTAAAAGAATTGCTAATACAATTCTTACGAGATAATGTCGATCTCTTCGCATGGAAAGCCGTGGACATGCCAGGCATAGACCCTAAGCTAATGTGCCACAAGTTGGCGGTCTATCCAGGATCTCGACCGATGCAGCAGAGACGAAGAAAGCTTGGGCCAGAGCGATCCCAGGCTGTGGAAGAGCAAGTACAAGCACTACTGGAAGCCAGATTTATAAGAGAAGTCAAGTACCCACTATGGCTAGCCAACGTTGTCTTGGTGAAAAAGTCAAATGGGAAGTGGCGAATGTGCACCGATTACACCGATCTCAACAAAGCTTGTCCAAAAGACCCATACCCACTTCCAAGCATTGACGCTCTGGTAGATGCTTCCTCTGGATATAAATATCTCTCGTTTATGGACGCATACTCGGGATACAACCAAATCCCCATGTACCCACCAGATCAGGAAAAGACCTCGTTCTTAACACCAAAGGCAAACTACTGCTACATCGTGATGCCTTTCGGTCTCAAGAACGCATGAGCTACTTATCAAAGGCTAATGAATAAAGTCTTCTCAGATCACATCGGAAAAATTATGGAAGTTTATGTGGACGACATGTTGATAAAAACGCAAACCGAAGATGCATTATTATCCGACTTGCCTCAAGTGTTTTACACCATAAGGAAACATAACATGCGACTCAATCCCGCAAAATGTACCTTTGCAGTAGAAGCAGGCAAATTCTTAGGTTTCATGCTCACACAAAGGGGAATTGAAGCAAATCCAGACAAATGTCAAGCCATACTCAACATGAAGACCACAACCTGTGTCAAAGAAGTACAACAACTCAACGGGAGATTGGCCGCCCTATCCCGATTCTTAGCAGGAGCTGCAATAAGATCTCTCCCCTTATATGCCACTCTAAGAAAGGGAAAATAGTTCGAATGGATGACAGAATGTGAGCAAGCCTTCAAAGACTTCAAGGAATTCTTAGGACATCCACCTATCCTATCTCGACCACGAGAAGGAGAACCGCTCATATTATATCTCGCAGTAGGGAGCCGGGCAATAGCCTCAGCACTAGTCAGAGAAGACGAAAATGGGCAACAACCCGTCTACTTCATTAGCAAGGCAGTACAGGGATCCAAACTGAACTACCAGAAAATAGAAAAATTTGCCTATACTCTTATCCTAACATCTCGACGACTCTGCCCGTACTTCCAGGCTCACACCATTAAGGTTCTAACTAACCAGCCCATAAAAGGAATATTGCAGAAAATAGATTTAGCAGGCAGAATTCTACAATGGGCAGTCGAGTTGTCAGAGTTTGACCTCAAATATGAAGCTTGGACGGCCATCAAATCACAGTATTTGGCCGATTTTATCGCAGAATTCACAGATGCCCTAGAAATCCCCACAGAATGGAATCTTTACATGGACGGTTCTTCAAATAAAACCGGAAGCGGTGCGGGCGTGATAATAGAAAGCAACCAAGGAACCCAGGTTGAACTCTCCCTCAAGTTCGGGTTCCCGGCCTCAAACAACCAGGCAGAATATGAAGCGTTATTAGCTGGTTTAAAGCTGGCTAAAGAGGTCAGAACTCAAAAACTCAACATTTACAGCGATTCACAAGTGGTCACATCACAAATAATAGGGAGCTACCAAGCCAAAGATCCCACCATGAAAAAGTATTTGGATAAAACCAAGGAACAGCTCGGACAAGTTGGGGACTATAAGATCTGCCACATACCCCACGAACAAAATGCCCGAGCTGACGCACTCTCAAAGCTAGCCAGCACCAAACCAGGGGGTAACAATAGAAGCCTCATCCAAGAAATATTGCAGAACCCATCAATCTCAGAAGAGGAAAAAGTCTTGACCATAACAAGTCAGGACCAAGGATGGATGACCCCTATAGCCAACTACCTCAGAATAGGAACGCTCCCCACAGAAGAAAAGGAGGCAAAGAGGTTAAAAAGGGAGGCACAATACTACACCATCATAAACAACATCCTGTACAAAAGAGGAATCTCAACACCTTTACTAAAATGTGTGCCAACCTCCAACACAAAGGAAGTGCTAGAAGAAATACACGGCGGTATTTGTGGCAATCATCTCGGAGCACGAGCTCTTGCCAAAAAGGTACTCCGGGCGGGATTTTATTGGCCAACTCTACAGAAAAAAGCCACAGAATTTGTAAAGACATGCCCACCATGTCAGAAATATGCCAACTTTCACATCCCCCACCAGAAGAGCTCATCAGCGTGACCTCGCCTTGGCCGTTTGCAAAATGGGGACTCGATCTTCTCGGCCCTTTCCCACAGGGATCAGGACAAGTTAAATTCCTCATAGTAGGGGTAGATTACTTTACAAAGTGGATCGAGGCAGAGCCCCTGGCCAATGCCACCGCTCAAAGAAGCCGGAAATTCTTATATAGAAACATTGTCACAAGGTTCGGGGTTCCATATTCAATAACCACAGACAATGGCACTCAATTCATAGATGCAGGCTTCAGAAAACTAGTAGCCGACTTGAATATAAAGCACCAGTACACCTCCGTCGAACATCCACAAGCCAATGGGCAGGCCGAAGCTACTAACAAAGTCATATTGGCCGGATTAAAACAGAGATTACAAGATGCAAAGGGAGCCTGGGCAGAAGAGCTTCCACAGGTCCTGTGGGCATATCGAACAACGCCACATTCCACCACGAAGGAATCCCCCTTCCGATTAGCATACGGAATAGAGGCGATGATTCCAGTAGAGATTGAGGAAGGGTCGCCCAGAGTAGTTCACTACAATGAGGGAGCAAACTCCCAACTTCAGAGAGAAGAGCTCGACTTGTTACCCGAAATCCAAAAAAGAGCTCGGATCAGGGAAGAAGCTCTAAAATGCCGAATGGCTTCCAGATATAATCAAAAGGTAGTGCCGAGAAGTTTTGCAGAAAATGATCTCATCCTAATCCGAAATGATATCAGAACAACTCGACCAGGAGAGGAAAAGCTGGCAGCAAACTGGAAAGGACCCTACCGAGTTGTATAAGTACTTGGAAAGGGCTACTACAGACTGTCTGAACTCGATGGACGAGAGCTTCCCAGGTCATGGCATGCCTGTAACCTCAGAAGGTACTACAGTTAGAAAAGATAAAAGATCTCATCATTGGATGCACTCTTTTTCCTGAAAAGGTTTTTTAATGAGGCACCAAGTTGAGACTCAGACAAATCCCATATGTATATATTTGCATTTTTCCTTTAAATAAAATATATTTTAGATATTCTACAAAGATTTCAAGACGCATTAATCTGAAGCATTCATCGTCCGATTATAAAGCAACAGATCGGCAGAAAGTGAAAAACAATTTCACTGCACGATCATGATAAAGACAACCGTCCGATAAAGGTGAAAACGCGATTCACCCAAAGGACGATCTAGAGACGACAACCACTTTCTACAAATCGGCAAAGATGAACACAAAATAATGTAAGAAGTTATCGAAAGTGATCTAAAAAAAAGAACCTGACGAGGTCTTACGGATTGCTAAAATAATAACTTAAAGACTGGCCGACGTTCAAAAGTCGGACCAAGTCAACCCAAGTTATAAGTAAACCCTGGAAAGAGGTCTGGCCAACCCTATTAAAGAGGATTACTTTAACTTAGAAGGGCTCGACATGACAAAGTCAGCCCAAAATGAAAAGTTATAAAAGTAATCCCTGAAAGATACCTGACAAAGGTCCAAGAAAGAGGATTACAGAAATAACTTAAAGGAGACCGATATAACGAAGTCGTACTCCTACTACTAACAAGTTATAAAAGTAATCCCTGAAAGAGACCTGACAAAGGTCCAAGAAAGAAGATTACAAAAAATAACTTAAAGGAGACCGGTATAACCAAGTCGGACTCCTACTACTTAAAAGTTATCAAAGTAGTCCCTGAAAGAGATCTGACAAAGATCCAAAAAAGAGGACTACAAATAACTTAAAGGAGACCAACCTAACGAAGTCGGACTCCTACAACTGGAAGTAGTCCCTGAAAGAGATCTGACAAAGATCCAAGAAAGAGGACTACAAATAACTTAAAGGAGACCGACCTAACGAAGTCGGACTCCTACAACTGGAAAGTTATAAAAGTAATTCCTGAAGGAGACCTAGCAAAGGTCCAAGACACAGGATTACGAGAATAGCTTAGAAGGGGACCAACGTTAAGAAAGCATACAAAGCAAAGAAAACCAAAGAAACAAGTTGGACCCCCACAACCACGACCTCAAAGGATCCAAGCTACAAATAAAAACAATCCAAGGAGGTCGAGCCGCAAGATTTCGACATCAGCAGAAAACAGAAAAGATGCCTAGTCAAAAAACTACTTTTCACAGAGTTATAAGGCCTCGAAAGGCCACCAAAAACTACTATAAAAAAGATAGCGAGCTATTGTTTTTTTTCAAAATAAAAGTTGCTAGATAAGCAACTAAGAAGTATCAGCAAATAAATAAAAGAGTTCTAAAAAAATCCCACAAGCCGGGCCAACTACACAAATTTTAAGAAAAGATCAACAAGCGCCAGGAACCTTCTTGGCAGCATCAGGACAAGGAGAAGGAGGGCGAGTCTGGATCGGCACAGCATTCACAGTTCCATCCTCCCGATTCAGGATCTGGCAATCCGGGTCGGGCACAGCAGGAGAAACCGAAGAGGTCGGCACTTTGGTAGAAGACACAGGAGGAACGACATCATCATCATCACCCTCATCATCAGGGACAATCTTGCCATCCCTAACAATATTATCCAGGCTAAAAAGGGTGAGGTCGGCCTCGGGAGCAATGACCTGAACTTGTTCCCTCAAGTTCTCATAAGTAGTAGTCACGCTGCCAACGAGATGACTTTGGAGCTCAGCATAATCTTCCCAAACACTGTCAAGCTCCCCCCTCAGGCGCATCACTTCCCGATAAGATGAAAGGTAACTCTCCTTGTGCATCAAGACTGCATCCTCAGCCAACCTCAAAGAAGCCGCCAATGACTGAGAGCTCGCTGATGAGCGGATATTTTATACGCTTTTTGGGGTTAATTTCATATAGTTTTTAGTGTGTTTTAGTTAGTTTTTAGTTTATTTTCAGTAGTTTCTAGGCAAAATTCATATTTCAGGACTTTACTATGAGTTTGTGTGTTTTTCTATAATTTCAGGTATTTTCTGGCTGAAATTGAGGGAGCTGAGCAGAAATCTGATTCAGGCTGAAAAAGGACTGCTGATGCTGTTGGATTCTGACCTCCCTGCACTCGGAATGGATTTTCTGGAGCTACAGAACTCCAAATGGCGCGCTTTCAATTGCGTTGGAAAGTAGACATCCAGGGCTTTTCAGCAATATATAATAGTCCATACTTTTCTCAAGGATACACGATGTAAACTGGCGTTCAACGCCAGTTCCATGTTGCAGTCTGGCGTCCAGCGCCAGAAACAAGTTACAAAGTGGAGTTCAACGCCAGAAAAGGATCCAAAGCTGGCGTTGAATGCCCAAAACAGCCCTATGCACGTGATTAGCTTAAGTCTCAGCCCCAGCACACACCAAGTGGGCCGCAGAAGTGGATTTCTGCACTATCCATCTTAGTTTACTCATTTTCTGTAAACCTAGTTTACTAGTTTAGTATTTAAACAACTTTTAGAGACTTGTCTTGTATCTCATGACATTTTAGATCAGAACTTTGTACCTTTTGACGGCATGAGTCTCTAAACTCCATTGTTGGGGGTGAGGAGCTCTGCTGTGTCTCGATGAATTAATGCAAGTATTTCTGTTTTCCATTCAAACATGCGTGGTCCTATCTAAGATATCCATTCGTACTTCAATATGAATGTGATGAACGTGACAATCATCATCATTCCTCCACGAACGCGTGCCTGACAACCACTTACGTTCCACCGTAGAATGAATGAATATCTCTTAGATCTCTTAATCAGAATCTTCGTGGTATAAGCTAGATTGATGGCAGCATTCAAGAGAATCCGGAAGGTCTAAACCTTGTCTGTGGTATTCCGAGTTGGATTCAGGGATTGAATGACTGTGACGAGCTTCAAACTCGCGAGTTGGATGATGCTCTGTGGGCTTACAGAACAGCATTCAAGACTCCTATAGGGACCTCTCCATACCAACTTGTGTATGGTAAGGCATGCCACCTGATCGTGGAACTGGAACATAAAGCCTACTGGGCAACCAGATTCCTAAACTTTGATGCCAAATTAGCTGGAGAAAAAAGATTGCTCCAGCTAAATGAGCTAGAGGAATTCAGATTCACTGCTTTTGAAAATGCCAAGCTTTATAAAGAGAAATAAAAAAAGTGGCATGACAGAAAGCTGTCATTTAGAATCTTTGAACTAGGACAAAAGGTTCTGTTGTTTAACTCTAGGCCAGACTATTCCCCGGGAAACTGAAGTCCCGGTGGAGAGGACCATATGTGATTACAAGTGTATCACCATATGGTTATGTGGAGCTTCAAGATATTGATTCTGATAAGAAGTTCATTGTTAATGGACAGAGAATCAAGCACTATCTTGAAGGCAATGTTGAGCAAGAGTTCTCAAGGCTGAGCAACCCAGCCATGGGGCATCACTTCCTCTAAGCATTTTGCCCTATTCTTGATTTTATTTGTTTATATAAAGTTCACTGATACTAAGGTAAAGAGTCAATTGTATAAGTTCACAGGGTTACAGAAGGATTCTGCACACAAAACAGAGAAAAAGAGCTCACTGGCAAGAAAACGCCAGTAATAGTCTGTTTTGGGCGTTCAACGCCCAAAAGAAGCATCCACTGGGCGTTGAACGCCAGTAAGGATAGCCATCTGGGCGTTAAACGCCAGAAGGAAGCATCTTCTGGGCGTTGAACGCCAGAAAGAAGCTCCTTCTGGGCATTTAACGCCAGATTTACAGCATCCTAGGCGTTCAGAAAAACGCCCAGTGACAAAGGAGTTCCTGGCGTTCAACGCCAGAAAGAAGCAACAGCTGGGCGTTGAACGCCCAGGAGAAGTAGCAGTTGGGCGTTGAACGCCCAAAACATGCAGCGTTTGGGCGTTCAAACGTCAGGATGGTGGGGAGGAGGTAAATTCGTTTTTACTTCAAATTTTTCATTTTAATTTTAATTTTCATGTTTCAATTCATGATTTCTTACATAAACATGTTACAAACCCTGACTTCTAAAATCCCTAATTTCTAAAATCCCTAATTTCTAGAAACCCTTCTTTAAAAATATTAAATGTATCTTAATCCATAAGCACAAATCCTTTTTTTCAATCCAATTCAACTCTTTTTCAAAATTTTCAAAACAAATCTATCTCTTTTCATTCAAAAATCTTTTCAACTAATTAATATCTTTTTCAAATCTCCATATTATCTTTTTTCAAAAATCCAATTTTATCTTTTTCAAATATCTTTCATATCTTTTCAATTTTAAATTATATCTTTTCTTATCATACTTATTTTTTTTTTAAAATCATATCTTCTATCTTATCTTTCTCCCTATTTTCGAAAACCCCCTCCCTTTTTAAAAACCCATTCGGCCTCCTTCCTCTCATCCACCATCCTACACTAGCTCTCCTTCTATCCCTCTCCTTTCTTTTCTTTTGCTTGAGGACAAGCAAACCTCTAAGTTTGGTGTGTTTATCCGTGATCACTAAACCATACCCACTAAGATCATGGCTCCTAAAGGAAAACAACCCGCTCCAAGAGGCAAGAAAGAGAGTGTTCCAAAACCACTTTGGAATCAAGGAAAGTTCTTATCTAAAGAACATTCAGACCATTATTACAAAATAATGGGTCTAAGATCAGTGATCCTGGAAGTTAGATTCGATCTGAAAGAAGACGAATATCCGGAGATCCAGGAGCAAATTCGAATCAGGAACTGGGAGATCCTAGCTAATCCTGAAACGAAAGTGGGAGGAAATATGGTCTAGGAATTCTATGCTAATATGTGGCAAACAGACAAGCAAAGACTATCTGGATCTGCTCTCTATGACTATCGGACCTTGGTCAGAGGAAAGATTGTTCATACTGATGACAAGTCATCCTAGCCTATTTTAGCTAGTCTTTTTCTTTTGTTTTCATTAGAATTATGCACTTTCTTGAGCTACAAGCAAGCTAATTGAGTAGATTTTCATGTTTCCCTTGATTGAACCAACCATATATGAATTTATGCCATTCCATGAGGTTTTATGCTATATTTGTTGCATATTGTGAAAGAATGAATATCTCATGATTTTGAGCATAGCTTTGATGAGTTTGATTGATTAATGATAGGTGAAGAAAGCTTGGAGAAAGGTTGAAGCAAAGAGGAATGGCTAGGAGTGAAGAGAGGACAGTGGAATAAGTGAAAATTGAACCAGGAAAGCATGAAGTTAGCCCCAATGTTAGCCCCCTAACTTCGAGGCTAACGTTAGGCATGAAGATTACTCCCTGGGCTCCCCACGTTTGAGCCAACGTTAGCCCCCTAACTTGGAGGCTAACGTTAGGCATGAAGATTACTCCCTGGGCTCCCCACGTTTGAGCCAACGTTAGCCCCCTAACTTGGAGGCTAACGTTGGAACTTGAGAGTTTCTCCCCTGGGCACCAACGTTTGCGCCAACGTTAGCCCCCTAACTTGGAGGCTAATGTTGGCACATGAATTACAAAGGGGGAAGGGCCAACGTTTGCGCCAACGTTAGCCCCCTAACTTGGAGGCTAACGTTTGCACATGAATTACAAAGGGGGAAGGGCCAACGTTTGCGCCAACGTTAGCCCCCTAACTTGGAGGCTAACGTTGGCGCCACTAGCACAAAGCATTGCCAACGTTAGGGTCAAAGTTAGACCCCTAACGTTGGCACCAACGTCCATACCAGTAGAATGTTGCTTGCTGCTATGAAAAGTTGGAGCCAAAGTTAGAACCCTAACTTTGGCTCAAACGTTAGGTCTAACTATGGCTAACTTCAAAACCGGTTCAATTGGTTCACTTTGGTTCTTCTTCAAACTTCAAGAGCAATCAACCAAGGCCTCTTTCAACCCAATTCCACCAAGAACAAAGGCCCAACTCAAGGCTTGAAGATCATTTTGGAAAGTGTCTAAATAGGATAGAATTCAAGTTATTCGGAGAGCTTTCCTTTTAGGAATTTTCATAATAGTTTTCGGAGAGCTTTTGAACTTTAATTTCTTTGTTTCCATTGCTTTCAATTTCATTTTACATTTGTCTTGGATCTTGGATTGGAGAATTGAAGAAATTCTGTTTCAATCTCAATCTTGGATCTCTCTGTTTTCTTTACTGTTAATTGAATTTCATTTTCGGTTCATTACTCTTCATCTATTCTCTTTGCAATTTACAATTCCCTTGCAATTGTTCTTGTTGGATCTAGGAAGGCATTGAGATCTAGACTTGGTTTTCTAGTCTCTTGGTCCTGAGATCTGAATTTCTCATTTCAATTCCCTGTTTATTGCTTTTTCTGTTCATTTACCTTACTGCTTCAAGATCCGGTTCAATCCCAATTCCCTTTCCCTCTTCTGTTTGATGCAATTTCGGTTTTCCTTGTTTAATTTCTGCAAACCCACATCCCAATCCCCTTTACATTTCAAGCAATTTACATTCCTTGCACTTTAAGATCTATCTACCTTCTTAAGGATTTGTGACACTGTCAAATCCAATGGTGTGAATCCTGAGACTTACAAGCTTCTGCTGTTCCCGTTCTCATTAAGGGATAAGGCTGCACAATGGCTGGAAACTTTTCCCCAAGGAAGTATCACTAGTTGGGATGACTTGGTGACTAAATTTCTAGCCAAATTCTATCCACCCCAAAGAGTCATCAGGCTGAAAACCGAGGTGCAGACATTCACACAATTAGATGCCGAATCCTTGTATAAAGCATGGGAGAGGTACAAAGCCTTAATCAGAAAGTGTCCTCCAGAGATGTTCAATGAATGGGACGTGCTGCAAAATTTCTATGAAGGCCTGACATTGAAATCTCAGGAGGCATTAGATCATTCTGCTGGAGGTTCACTACAACTGATGAAAACTGCTGAGGAAGCTCAGAATCTTGTGGACATGGTGGCCAACAACTAATATTTCTTTGCTCATCAAAGAAACCGCCAACCATCACATAGGAGAGGAGTAATGGAGCTAGAAGGAGTGGATTCAATCCTAGCTCAAAACAAGATGATGCAGCAGCAAATTCAACAACAATTTGAGCAAATGGCTAAGAGGATTGATAGTCTCCAAGTTGCAGCAGTTAACACCAGCCAACCATCAACCACATGGGGTTAAAGACCAGCATTTTCACAAATTCCTTGAGATTTTTAAGAAGTTGGAAATCAATATCCCCTTTGCTGAAGCACTTGAGCAAATGCCTCTATACTCCAAGTTTCTGAAGGATCTCATCAACAAGAAAAGAAGCTGGGATGAGAAAGAAACCATAAAGATTGCTGAGGAATGCAAGGCCTTGATTCAAAAGGGGCTTCCTCCCAAGCTTGAGGACCCAGGGAGCTTCCTGTTGCCTTGCACCATTGGGGAATTGACCATTACTAAAGTAATGTGCGATCTTGGAGCGAGTATTAACTTAATACCATCCTCCTTGGTGAAAAAGCTGCATATAGAGGAGGTCAAACCAGTACAAATGTCTCTAGAGCTGGTAGCTAGACAAGTCAATGGTATACCCCAGAGGTGTAATTGAAAATCTTTTGGTCAAGGTGGACAGTTTTATATACCCTGCTGATTTTGTGGTTCTAGAATCAAACAATGATGATAGTGACTCTGTTATACTGGGAAGGCCATTCTTGGCCACTGCTAGAGCTATCATAGATGTAGAGGAAGGGGAATTAACTCTCAGGATGCATGACCAAAGCATCACTCTGAAGGTATTACCAGAGGCACAATTTAGCAAGGAGAAGAAAGACTATATGAAGAGTGACCAGGAAAGTCACAGCAACATCGCCCTTTGACAAGAAACAAGTTTGGTGTTCATCAAACCTTGATGCACCGATTCAAGGATACAATTAATCCTTCATGAAAAAAAAAAAGAGAAAAAGAAAGTATGATGAAAACAATTCTTATGAACATTTAAACTTCACTAATTGGAGGAAGAAACTCATTTTCTTTATACATTACCAAACATCAAGTTTGGTGTCCTCCAAAGGAAGTGTCACGGTTCACATGAGATAAGAATTGATGGTTCACATATTTTTACTAAAAAGAACAATATTGCTACGGTTGGATAAGACTAATGTATGTTGTCTTGTTGTGATGACTAAGAGGTCAAAGAATCTTCAATGAAAAAGACAAGACAAAGGAAAGCATGGCATAAGGACAAAATCCTATCACATGCCTCAAGTAAGAAATCTGCCACTCCTTGAGAATGATCACGGCAAAGGCAAGGGAAGGAGCAAATTTTGTCTTCATTCATCCATACATGCACACCCTTGATTCCCATAGTGTCTAATTGCATCCTAGCCCTTCATTGCTCATTTAAAAGCATACCACCTTCAAGCCATGCACATAACCGAATCACTCCTCAACATAACAAGCCTTGTGCAACCTTTCTTCTACTTTAAACTCCAACCACTTAAACTTCTCTTCATAACTTCTTATCATAACAAGTTCGGTCCGAATCTCTTTTTCCTCCAACCACACATCAAACTCTCCAACATTCTTCACATTCCCTCTTAACCAACCAAGTGATCATGGCATCCTCCTCAAGAACCAAACGACGAAAAGGAAAAGATCCAATAGTGGAGGAAGAAACACATGAATATGACCAATGGAGGTTCAAGTCTTGGTCTCATCAAATGCAAATTCAATGGATGAACGAGAAAAAAATCTATCCTGAAATTCCATTCATGTTGCCGGATGATGGATGTCAAGAAATAAAGAACAAAATCCGGAAGAGGAGATGGGAGGAACTTATATCGCCAGCCACCCGAGTTAATACCAACATCATAAGAGAGTTCTATGCAAATGTCCCAAGGATTGACATGCGTGAACCCCCAACGTACAAGAGCTATGTGCGTGGGGTGGAAGTAGACTTTAGCCAGGAGGCAATCAAAAAAGTCTTGAAACTAAAGTCAGTCCGCTTTGATGAACCGGGATACCAACAAATATTGACTGAGGATCAAGATTATGAGGAGATTGCAAGAGACATTTATTTTGAGAACTCAGAATGGGAAGGAGACAACAAGAACAGATACAAGTTCCTGAAGAGATGTAACCTCATTCCGGAAGCAAAAGGATGGTATGAGTTGATGAAAAGATCAATTCTGGGGACAGTGAACACCTCAGAAGTTAACAGGGAGAGAGCCTTAATGCTGTATTGTATCTGTGTGTTTTGGGAGAGATTTATTTTTCCTCCAAAATATCTCATCACATACCCACCCTGACAAGATTAGGGAGATCTTAAAGCTACCTCAGCTGAAAGATGATCCAGACTCCTTCAATAGGAGAATAATGAGAACAGACAAGGGCCTGGATAAGATTCTAGAGGATATATGTATCCCTGGAGCCAGGTGGACCACCAGCACGAAGGGTGTCCCAATTCAACTCAAAAGAGAAGATCTCAAACCAGTCGCCAGAGGATGGTTGGACTTCATTGGGCATTCTCTGCTGCCCACTAGCAACAGTTCTGAAATCACTATTAGAAGAGCAGTGATGATCCATTGCATCATGATGGGAAAAGAAGTGGAAGTTCATCAACTGATTTCAACTGAATTTTACAAAATTGCAAACAAAAATTCCAAAGATGCCAGGTTGGCTTATCCAAGCTTGATTTCTATGCTCTGCAAGGACGCTAGAGTAAGGATGGGAATAACTGAGTATATCTCAGTTGAGCGGTCAATCACCAAAGCATCAATGGAAAAACAACAAGCACAGGATGAGCAAGGGCGTGATTTAAGGGAATTGAAGTGCCAGAAATTATCTCTTGAAGGACCAAGCACCCCGCAGATTAGAGGAACATCCACTTCCCAGAACAAAGGTTGTTAAATTCCAATCTTAGCCTTAATTCTGTGATAACTGTTTTTATTTTAGTTTTACCTTAGGAGTCATAGTAGTAATTAGTATCTATATTTTTGATTTTATCTCCAATTAAGCTATAATTTAATTTTATCATCATCATTAAACATGAATAAAATAGAAGAATTTCTTTAGAATAAAAGGCAATATTTTTCGAGTTTTTAATAAGATAAATTCTAATTATTTACATGTGGTGGCAATGCTTTCTGTCTTCTGAATGAATGCTTGAATGAATCAATATTTTTAATAAGATAAATTCTAATTATTTACATGTGGTGGCAATGCTTTCTGTCTTCTGAATGAATGCTTGAACAGTGCATATATCGCATATATCTCTGAAAACTGAAAAATCTGATTCTTGAAGCAAGAAAAAGCAGTGAATACAAAAGCTTGCAGAAAAAAAAATAGAGAAAGAAAAAGAAAAAGCAAGCAAAGCAAGCAGAAGCTCTTAAAACCAAAAGGCAAGAGCAAAAAGCCAATAGCCCTTAAAACCAAAAGACAAGGGTAATAAAAAGGACCCCAAGGCTTTGAGCATCAGTGGATAGGAGGGCCTAAAGGAATAAAATCCTGGCCTAAGCGGCTAAACCAAGCTGTCCCTAACCATGTGCTTGTGGCGTGAAGGTGTCAAGTGAAAACTTGAGACTGAGCGGTT
>NC_029790.2:42814628-42814715 GCF_000816755.2 Arachis ipaensis
GTGTGATTAAGAACCCTGGACACCTCTAATTGGGGACTTTAGCGAAGCTGAGTCACAATCTGAAAAGGTTCACCCAATTATGTGTCT
>NC_029790.2:42815260-42858385 GCF_000816755.2 Arachis ipaensis
CTAAGCGGCTAAATCAAGCTGTCCCTAACCATGTGCTTGTGGCGTGTAGGTGTCAAGTGAGAACTTGAGACTGAGCGGTTAAAGTCAAGGTCCAAAGCAAGAAGAAGGGTGTACTTAAGAATCCTGGACACCTCTAATTGGGGACTTTAGTAAAGCTGAGTCACAATCTGAAAAGGTTCACCCACTTATGTGTCTGTGGCATTTATGTATCCGGTGGTAATACTGGAAAACAAAGTGCTTAGGGCCACGGCCAAGACTCATAAAGTAGCTGTGTTCAAGAATCAACATACTGAACTAGGAGAATTAATATCACTATCTGAATTCTGAGTTCCTATAGATGCCAATCATTCTGAGCTTCAATGGATAAAGTGAGATGCCAAAACTGTTCAGAAGCAAAAAGCTACTAGTCCCGCTCATCTAATTAGAATCTGAGCTTCACTCAAAAACTCTTAGATATTATTGCTTCTTAAATTATTTGTATTCTATTTTATTTATCTAGTTGCTTGAGGACAAGCAACAGTTTAAGTTTGGTGTTGTGATGAGCGGATATTTTATACGCTTTTTGGGGTTAATTTCATATAGTTTTTAGTGTGTTTTAGTCAGTTTTTAGTTTATTTTCAGTAGTTTCTAGGCAAAATTCATATTTCTGGACTTTACTATGAATTTGTGTATTTTTCTGTAATTTCAGGTATTTTCTGGCTGAAATTGAGGGAGCTGAGCAGAAATCTGATTCAGGCTGAAAAAGGACTGCTGATGCTGTTGGATTCTGACCTCCCTGAACTCGGAATACATTTTCTGGAGCTACAGGACTTCAAATGGCGTGCTTCCAATTGCGTTGGAAGGTAGACATCCAGGGCTTTCCAGAAATATATAATAGTCCATACTTTTCTCAAGGATAGACGACGTAAACTGGCGTTCAACGCCAGTTCCATGTTGCAGTCTGGCATCCAACGCCAGAAACAAGTTACAAAATGGAGTTCAACGCCAGAAAAGGATCCAAAGCTGGCGTTGAACGCCCAAAACAGCCCTATGCACGTGATTAGCTTAAGTCTGAGCTCCAGCACACACCAAGTGGCCCCTAGAAGTAGATTTCTGCACTATCTATCTTAGTTTACTCATTTTCTGTAAACCTAGTTTACTAGTCTAGTATTTAAACAACTTTTAGAGACTTGTCTTGTATCTCATGACATTTTAGATCAGAACTTTGTACCTTTTGACGGTATGAGTCTCTAAACTCCATTGTTGGGGGTGAGGAGCTCTGCTCTGTCTCGATGAATTAATGCAAGTATTTCTGTTTTCCATTCAAACATGCGTGTTCCTATCTAAGATATCCATTCGCACTTCAATATGAATGTGATGAACGTGACAATCATCATCATTCCTCCACGAACGCGTGCCTGACAACCACTTACGTTCCATCATAGAATGAATGAATATCTCTTAGATATCTTAATCAGAATCTTCGTGGTATAAGCTAGATTGATGGCAGCATTCAAGAGAATCCGGAAGGTCTAAACCTTGTCTGTGGTATTCTGAGTAGGATTCAGGGATTGAATGACTGTGATGAGCTTCAAACTCGCGATTGCTGGGTGTAGTGACAGACGCAAAAGGATAGTAAATCCTATTCCGGTACGATTGAGAACCTGCAGATGATTAGCCATGCGGTGACAGCGCATCTGGACCCTTTTCACTGGAAGGATGGATGGTAGCCATTGACAACGGTGATCCACCAACAGACAGCTTGCCATAGGAGGACGTGCATGCGTGAATCAGAAAACAGCGGAAAGCAGAATTTCAGAAGACAAAGCATCTCCAAAACTCCAACATATTCTCCATCATTGCATACAAGTATAATTTGTGTTCTGCCCTTTTATTCCTTGCAATCAAATTTGATAAGTGAATTATTTTATTGTTTTCCTGACTAAGAGTTACAAGATAACCATAGATTGCTTCAGGCCAACAATCTCCGTGGGATCGACCCTTACTCACGTAAGGTATTACTTGGATGACCCAGTGCACTTGCTGGTTAGTTGTGCAAATTTGTGAAGAACTGTGATTTCCAATTTCGTGCACCACTCGCTCAGCCTCATCCAACATTTCCCACGAATACCTAGAGACCCTCACATCTTTTTGCCATTCCAAGGGAAAAGCAGGTTCGTCAT
The DNA here is from genome assembly GCF_000816755.2 of Arachis ipaensis. Lineage (NCBI taxonomy): Eukaryota > Viridiplantae > Streptophyta > Magnoliopsida > Fabales > Fabaceae > Arachis > Arachis ipaensis. The sequence continues at coordinate 42,817,423 of NC_029790.2, forward strand.
TCTCATCTAGAAAAAAAGGCCGAGCTCCTTCAACAGCTCGGACCTTGAAAAAGTAGTTTTTAAAATCACGGAACGACTCGTCAAACATGGAAAAAAACTTCTTCCCCTGGGTAGAACGAAAGGAGACCCAGGCCGACTTCTTTTTTTCCACACCGGGCTTAGTCAAGACAAACAGATAGAAAAAGAGAGATTGGGAAGCAGGAATACCAAAACCATCGCACAGCAATTGGAAAATTTTAATAAAACCCCAGGAATTGGGGTGAAGTTGAGAAAGGGCAACATTACAAGACCATAACAGGTCGGTTTCGAATTTGGTAAAAGGAAGGGTGATACCCAGCTGACCAAAGAAAAAATCATAAGCATAAAAGAAAGGGCGACCATCAACAACTCGAGTCGAAAAGCAGACTCTCTCGTCAGAAGAGGGAGGGACAAGTTCATAGTTCTTCTCATCACCAGAATTACTACAGACACTGTGAAACTGCCTAAGCTGAGTACAAAATTCAGAGTCAACCAGCGAGACACACATAAGAACCATGGAGTCCACTGGTGCGTGAAATTGTGATGTCCAGGCTCAAACAATCCCTGGTAATGGCTCCAAAGCTTGGTGCTTTGATCTTAATACATAATTGTCACAATTTCGATACAACTAACCAGCAAGTGCACTGGGTCGTCCAAGTAATACCTTACGTGAGTAAGGGTCGAATCCCACGGAGATTGTTGGTATGAAGCAAGATATGGTCACCTTGCAAATCTCAGTCAGGCGGATTTAAACATGATACTTTATTAGATTTAAAATAAACAATAAAAGGGATAGAGATACTTATGTAGATTCATTGGCAGGAATTTCAGATAAGCGAATGGAGATGCTTTTCGTTCCTCTGAACCTCTGCTTTCCTGCTATCTTCATCCAATCAGTCTTACTCCTTTCCATGGCTGGCTTTATGTGATACATCACCACTGTCAATGGCTACTTTCGGTCATCTCTCGGGAAAATGATCTAATGCCCTGTCACGGCACGGCTAATCGTCTGGAGGCATCACCTTTGTCAATGGCTTCATCTTATCCTCTCAGTGAATAATCTGCTCACGCACCCTGTCACGGCATGGCTATTCATCTGTCGGTTCTCGATCATGCTGAAATAGAATTTACTATCCTTTTGCGTCTGTCACTAACGCCCTGCAATCGCGAGTTCGGGGCTCGTCACAGTCATTCAATCATTGAATCCTACTCGGAATACCACAGACAAGGTTTAGACCTTCCGGATTCTCTTGAATGCCGCCATCATTCTAGCTTACGCCACGAAGATTCTGGTTAGGAGATCTAAGAGATACTCATTCCAGAGTCCTTTCAGGTTCTGGATCTTCTTTAACAAGAATGTTCTTGTCCTTGCTCCTGCTCATATGACAAAGAAGATGGCACAGAAAAAATAGTAATAATAATATGGATCCTTTATACCACAGTATAGGGATCCTTGTGTTAGTAGAAGAAAAGAAGGGAAGAAAATCTGAACTCAGAGAGAGAGGGGGTTCGGATTTTTTTGAGAGTTGAAGGAAAGATGTTAGTATATCAATAAACAAATAGAAGAAGATGAGAGGGGGAAGTGAATTTTCGAAAACAATTTTTGAAAAAGAGTTAGTGATTTTTGAAAATAGTTTTTGAAAAAGGTTAGTATTTTTTTTCGAAAATTTTTTTTAATAAAAAATAAAAATAATTAGTTAATAAAAAAGAAATTTTTGAAAAAGAGGGAAGATATTTTCGAAAATTAGAGAGAGAGAGTTAGTTAGGTAGTTTTGAAAAAGTTAAGAAACAAACAAAAAGTTAGTTAGTTAGTTGAAACAAATTTTGAAAAGGTAAGAAGTTAGGAAGTTAGAAAAGATATTTTGAAATCAAATTTTTGAAAAAGATAAGAAGATATTTTTGAAAAAGATTTGATTTTTAAAATCACAATTAATGACTTGATTCACAAGAAATCATAAGATATGATTCTAGAACTTAAATTTTAAATCTTTCTTGACAAGCAAGTAACAAACTTGAAATTTTTGAATCAAAACATTAATTGTTATTGTTATTTTCGAAAATTTGGTATAAAAATAAGAAAAAGATTTTTGAAAAATATTTTTGGAATTTTCGAAAATAACTAAGAATTTTGAAAAAGATTTGATTTTTGAAAAAGAGTTTGAAAAAGATAAGATTTTCAAATTGAAAATTTGATTTGACTCATGAGAAACAATTTGATTTTAAAATTTTTTGAAAAAGTCAACTCAAATTTTCGAATTTGATGAGAGAAAAAGGGAAAGATATTTTTTTGATTTTTGAAATTTTTATGAAAACATGAAAATTATGCAATGCATGAAATTTTTAGATCAAAACATGTGATGCATGCAAGAATGCTATGAATGTCAAGATGAACACCAAGAACACTATGAATGTTAAGATGAACATCAAGAACATATTTTTGAAAAATTTTTAATGCAAAGAAAACATGCAAGACACCAAACTTAGAAATCTTTAATGCTTAGACACTAAGAATTCAAGAATGCATATGATAAACATGAAAAGACACAAAACAAAAATTCATCAAGATCAAACAAGAAGACTTACCAAGAACAACTTGAAGATCATGAAGAACACTATGAATGCATGATATTTTCGAAAAAAATGCAAGGTGCATATGCAAGTGACATCAAACTTATAATGTGACTCAAGACTCAAACAAGAAACACAAAATATTTTTTATTTTTATGATTTTCTAATTTTTTTGGATTTTTATGTTATATTTTTCGAAAATTATATGAAAAAAGAAAAAAATAAGGATTCCAAAATTTTTAATATGAATTCCAGGAATCTTGCCATGTTAGTCTAAAGCCTCAGTCCAAATTAATTTAGACATGGCTTTACAGCCAGCCAGGATGCAACATATAATTACATGGGCTGGAGTGATTAGTTGAATACCAATCCCAAAGTAGTTTGGGTATGGCTTTACAGCCAGATATGATTCAACATATTTCATGAAACACTAGAATTCATTCTTAAAAATTCTGAAGCCATAGAATAATTTATTTAATCAGCCATACGTGCGGGAACCTGGGAAGGCATTTCAACAACGTTATTTCGGGAAGACATGAGGTCAACTAAATCCTACAAAAAGAAAAGAAGAATGGATTACTCAAAAACATCTCGACGGGCGGATAAACAAAAAGGGAAAACCCCAAGACTCAAGACAAAGGTCTTGGGGCATCCCTTGGAGGCAGTAAACAAACAAGGTTTTCAAGTTATTTCTACGGCCTACATCCCAGCACTCATCAAAATAAAATTCAGAAAGAAAACAAAGGAAGAAAAAACGCAAAAGGACCACACTTCTACAGTTTACCAGCAAAAAACACTACTTCTACAGTATATCAAAAATGTCGAAAAAGGCCAAGCAGCAAAGGCGCAAACTTTCTTTTGAAATCAAGCAAAAAATCATCAGCCAAAGCACAAACAGAAACGGCGGCAACATGCAAAAGAAAAAGATTCAAGCAACAAGAAAAAGATTCGCACCAAAAAGCAAAGAAATTTCAGAGCATGCAACAAGTGAAGCATGATAAAAAACAGAAAGATCCAAACTTTCTTCAAAAAGAAGATCAAAAGAAAAACCCCATCGCAAAGTTAAAAACAACGAGGAAAATACGAAATGGGACCAACCTGGAGATGGAAGAAGCTTCGAGGAAGAGTAGAAGCGCAGAGATAAAGGCTGCCCAGAAAAATGCCAAGCGACGAAAGCAGAAGCGCAAGTAAAAGACAGAGAGCAGATGAGAGAAACAGAAAACGAGAGAGCAAAGGGAGAAGTTACAAAGAAGAAATGAAGAAGAGAAACCATTTTTGATCACGAAATTCAAAATACATGCCAAGAGAGAATGAAGGGCAAATTAATGCCAATTAAATGCGGATATTAAAACCGCTTGCGTTCCCAAAAAAGCGCTAATACAAAAATGCGTGCTTTTAGAGGAAAACGTTCTACATTCAAAAAAGACACTTTACAAAGAAAGGAATCGACACATGCTTGAGTTCGACTTTAAGAAGGACCGAAGTCAAGGACTCGACCTCAAAAAGAAGATCGAGCTCAAGCAGGGGCACTGTTCATACCCTGGGTCGAGCTATCTGACCTGGGATGATTCGAGAAAAAGCGACCAAACCTCTTCAGGTCAGACTATCCGACCTCTTCTCAAAGAGCTCGGCCAAATCGACAGAAGAGCCCAATTAAGGGCCCAAACAGAGGAGCACAACCCGAATCCTAAGGCGGCCTAAGCATATAGAGATGAAGGCGGTTCCGTTGAAAGATACGCTGACCTCAACTCAAAGATAAAGATAAGATAAGATAACTAACTTATCTTATCAAAAAGGTCAGATCTCACCATTATAAATACACTGGAGCACCCAGGTATAACTCATACTCTGATTCTACATAACACCTGTTTAATACCCATGCTAACTTAAGCATCGGAGTCTCTTGCAGGTACCCCCACCCTCCGGTGGCCAAGGATCAGCAAGTGCAGCAAGTCCAACAAGTCAGACACGACAGCTCCGGCCGCCACCAGCCAGCCGGACACGCCGTCTCCGACCTGTACCGAAGATCTCATCCGAGATCGACCTCCAGTTTCAGGTAACCCTCGGAACAGTTACCGTTCATACCCTGGGTCAAAGCTGTCCGACCCGGGATGTTTAGCGACAAGCCGACCGACCTCTTCAGATCAGACTATCCGACCTCCTAGAAGGTTGGCCCATGACCGACCTCTTGGAAGGTTGGCCATTACTGACCTCTTCTTAAAGAGCTCGGCCCATGTCTGACCTCTTCTCAAAGAGCTCGGACAAAACGCCACAGAGGCCCAAGTAGGCCCAAACAAAGGAACACAGCCCAATCTGAAGGCAACTAAAGCCCAGAAAGATAAAGGCAGTTCCCCAGAAGATAAGATGACCTCACTCAAAGATAAGATAAGATAAGATAAGATAAGATAACTAACTTATCTTATCTAAAAAGGTCACTCTACACCATTATAAATACACTGGAGCACCCAGGTATAACTCATACTCTGATTCTACTAAAAACCTGCTTAATACCCATGCTAACTTAAGCATCGGAGTCTCTTGCAGGTACCCCCACCCTCCGGTGACGAAGGATCAGCAGCGCATCCAGTCCAACAAGTCGGACACGACAGCTCCGGCCGTTGCCCACGAGCCGGATACGTCATCTCCGACCAGCATAAAAGATCTCGTCCGAGATCGACCTACAGTTTCAGGTAACCCTCGAAACATTAGTGCCGTTGCCGGGGACCCTGGAAGTCATCCCACCATCATGGCGGACAACCATGACAACGACCACGATTCAGATCTAGAAGATAGAACGCCGCACAAGAATGCGGACACTACACCAAAAGATACTCCTCAACCTAACAAAAACGGCAATTCACCAACTATAGAAGCCATGGAGGCACTCCAGGATCGCTTGAAACAACTCGAAAAAGGGGCAGAGCATCAACGGGAAGCTGAGAAAAACCTACAAAGGGAAATAAGACGACGCCGCGAGTTAGAGGACAAATTCCTAAAACTCGAAGCAGATCTCAAGGCCAAAAATATTCGATCCGATCACGAAGACGGCTCCCACAAAAATCAAGACCCATTCACCAAGGAGATCATGAAAGCTAAAAGTCCTAAAGGACTTCAAAGCTCCAAACGTGATTCCGTACGACGGCACATCGGATCCAAGCCATCATCTTAGCAATTTCAGAAGTAGGATGTATTTCACTGACGCCTCGGATGTTATTCGATGCAAAGCCTTCCCGACTACTCTAACAAAGCATGCCTGGACATGCAAGGTCTACCAACAGAAGCAGCTATCATGGGTCTCATTAATGGCCTGCGAGAAGGACCTTTCAACCACTCAATATTCAAGAAGCACCCAACATCTCTAAACAAAGTTCAAGAAAGGGCGAAAAAATATATCAATATGGAGGAGAACTCCCGATTGGGAGACAGCTTAAAAACCAGATTCTCCTAACCCACTACGGGACAAGGATAAAGAGTCCAGAAAGAAAGAAGACTAACACACTGAGAAACCTATCTCTTGTGGATGTTTAACGAGAAATACGCAACACTGAGAAGATCTCACCACCTTGCCCAATCAAAAGTAAAAAGAAGAAAGAGGTCGGATGAGTTGAAGATCCACCTCACAACAAAGAGGTCGGACGAGTTGAAGGTCCACCTCACACCAAAGAGGTCGAACAAGTTGAAGGTCCACCTCACACCAAAGAGGTCGGACGAGTTGAAGGTCCACCTCACAACAAAGAGGTCGGACGAGTTGAAGGTCCACCTCACACCAAAGAGGTCGGGCGAGTTGAAGGTCCACCACACACCGAAGAGGTCAGACGAGTGGAACATCCACCTCACACCAAAGAGGTTGGACAAGTTGAACGTCTACCTCACCCTCCTAAGAGACGTGTTCATATGATAAATGGAGGATTCGCAGGAGGTTCGATCTCCAAATCATCTTGCAAAAGACACCTCAAAGAGGTATATTAAGGAAGGGAGAGAGGTTTGAAAAGCACAACGGAATGCGAACAAGCCTTCCGAGATTTTAAAATTCTTGGGGCAACCACCCATTCTCACCAGACCCCGGGAAAGTGAAGAACTCATATTATACCTCGCAGTGGGAAGTCGGGCAATAGCCTCAGCACTAGTCAGAGAAGACGAAAGTGGGCAACAACCCATCTACTTCATCAGCAAAGCTCTATAAGGGGCCGAACTAAACTATCAAAAGATAGAAAAAGTTCGCCTACGCCCTCGTACTCACCTCTCAACGACTCCACCCATACTTTCAATCTCACACTATCAGAGTTCGGACCAACCAGCCCATAAAAGGCATCCTACAGAAAACAAACTTAGCTGGAAGAATCCTACAGAGGACAGCTCGGATAATTCGGGGGACCCTGGACAAAACCAGAGAACATCTCAGACAATTCGGGGGACCCTGGAAAAAAACAGAAAACAGCTCAGACAAATCGGGGAAAATGAAGTCCGACACATAGAATGCCCGAGCTGATGCATTTTCAAAACCAGCCAGTACCAACAACTCGGACAAAATCGGAGAAAATGAAGTCCGACACATAGAATGCCCGAGCTGATGCATTTTCAAAATTAGCCAACATCAAACCAGGGGGCAATAACAGAAGCCTCATCCAGGCTACATTACAAGACCACAACAAGTCGATCTCGAAGGCGGTATAAAGAATGTACTCAGGGTCAGCCACAGTAACACGCATTAAAACTATGAAATCCAACAAATCAGACATGCTATCTGGGATCTTAGTAGACATCTCAATGACATAGGTCGACTTTGGGGTTACTACCAAACAACTCGGGCAAATAAGAAAATAACTCGGACAATAATAGCAAAATATCAAGTACCATACATGGTAGTAAAAGGGAAACCCCAGGACTCACACGAAAGTCCAGGGGGACCCTTTGGAGGCAACAACAAGGCAAGAACACAGAAAAAAGAAGTCGACAATCTCTACCCAAACAGTCCGAACACCTCTCAAACAAAAGGTCAAAACAAAAGCTAGAACTTTTGTACAAAAGGAGTCAGGCAACGATGAAAAGAAACAGGAACAGCAACCAAACCCTAAGCAAAGAACACATTCTTCTCAAAGGCGAATGACAAAAGAAAAGTGACAACAAACGATAAAAGATGCAAATTTTTTGCTGAAAGAACCCAAGTTCTTCAGAGCAAATACAAAGTCAAAGCCTTACATCAAAAGCATGCCAACTTCCCTATAGCCCCACCTGAAGAGCTCCCACAAGTCCTATGGGCATATCGGACAACCCCACACTCCACTACAGAGGAATCACCCTTCCGATTAGCTTACGGAATGGAGGCAATGATCCTAGTGGAGGTCAAAGAAGGATTGCCCAGAGTGATCCACTACAGTGAAGAGGCCAACTCCCAACTTCAAAAGGAAGAACTCAACCTTCTTCCAGAAACCCGAGAAAGAGCTCGGATCAAGGAAGAGGCGTTAAAACGTCAAATGGCCTCAAGATACAATCGGAAGGTAATCTAGCAACAACGATCTCATCCTAATCCGAAATGACATCAGAATAGGTTGGTCAGGAGAAGAGAAGCTAGCAGCCAACTGGAAAGGACGACACCAAGTTGTTCAGAATAATTGGGAAAGGTTGCTACAAAGTGTCCAACCTCGAGGGGCAAGAGCTACCAAGGTCATGGCATGCCTGCAATCTAAAAAGGGCGCCAGGCCGAGATCCAAAAAGATTACCCAACCTAGAAAGGTAAGTACTAACATGTACACACTCTTATCTTCATTTTATCATTTAAAAGATTGCAGATTCCCTAAAAACTTTGCTACCAAGACGCCCGACTACGGCAGGTCGGCAAGGTGAACACCAAATTCACCTCCGATCATGACAAAGTCAGCAAGATGAAAACCAAATTCATCGTCCGATTACAAAGCGACAAGTTGGCAAGGTGAAAACCAACTTCACCACCCGACCATGATGAAAACCGAATTCATCGTTTGATTTCGACAAAGGTCGACAAAGTGAAAACAAAATTCATTGCTATACCAAGACACATTAATCTGAAACGCAAAATTTCACTGCCGGATCACAACAAGGTCGGCGGAGTGAAAACCAAATTCACCGCTCGATCACGATAAAAGTCAGCAAAGATGAAACCAGAATTCATCGCCCGATTTCGACAAGGTCGGCAAAAAAGTGAAAGCAGAATTCATCGCCCGATTATAAAGCTACAGATCGGCAGAAAGTGAAAATCAAATTCACTACACGATCACGATAAAGACCAACAAAGATGAAAACCAAATTCATCTAAAGGTCGACTAAAGGGTGGAACTCACCTTCTACAAATCGGCAAAGATGAAAATTGAATAATGCAAGAAGTTATCGAAAGTGATCTGGAGAAAAGACCTGACAAGGTCTTAATGGATTGCTAAATAATAACTTAAAGACTGGCCGACGTTAAGAAGTCGAACCAAGTCAACCCAAGTTATAAGTAAACCCTGGAAAGAGGTCTGGCCAACCCTATAAAAGAGGATTACTTTAACTTAGAAGGGCCCGACATGACGAAGTCGGCCCAAAACATAAAAGTTATAAAAGTAATACCTGAAAGAGACCTGAACAAGGTCCAAGAAAGAGGATTACAAAAATAACTTAGAAGGGCCCGACATGACGAAGTCGGCCCAAAACATAAAAGTTATAAAAGTAATCCCTGAAAGAGACCCGAACAAGGTCCAAGAAAGAGGATTACAAAAATAACTTAGAAGGGCCTGACATGACGAAGTCGGCCCAAAACGAAAAGTTATAAAAAGTAATCCCTAAAAGAGACCTGACAAAGGTCCAAAAAAGAGGATTGCTAGAAATAACTTAGAAGAGGCCGACATGAAGAAGTTAGCCCGAGCCAATTAAAGCTACAGATTGGACCGACGAGAAGAAGTCGGACCAACGAAAGCTACAGCTTGGACCGACAAGAAGAAGTCAGACCAACGAAAGCTACAGCTTGGACCGACAAGAAGAAATCGGACCAATGAAAGCTATAGCTTGGACCGACAAGAAGAAGTCGGACCAACGAAAGCTACAACTTGGACCGACAAGAGAAGTCGGACCAACGAAAGCTAAAGAAGGATCGACAAGAGAAGTCGAACCAACGAAAAACGTGCGCTAAAAGGGACATAGCTTTGCCCAAAAAGCCACGGCTCCACGACAAAGCTATCAAAAATGTTCAGACTAACTAAAAAGGTTCTACCAAAGAACACTAAAAAGTTGTCGGACAAGTTAGCCCCAAAGGACCACCTCGACCAAGCAGAAAGTGGACAAAACAAAAAGAGGTCGGATAGCAAAATGCCAACACTCTATAAACATATCACAAAGGCCAAGGAAAGGTCAAAAGACCAAAGTCAAAAGTGCTTCGCTGAAAAGTCCAAAGTCTTGAAAAAAGACACTGCTTAAAAAAGCAAAAAGCACGGCCTCAAAGACGGAGCTAAAAAGTCATCCAAACAAACTATAAAAAGGTTCCCTATCGGAATACTACCTAAAAAGTTGTTGGATTATGACTAAAAAGCCCGAGCGGTGAAGACAAACAAGTCGGAAGAAAGCTGAAAAGACCTCTCAACAAACTAAAAAGGGCAATACCAGACTCGCACAAAGGAGAAACTACTCAAGATCGACCAAAGTCAAGATGCTTGAGCACGACTTCCTCAAAGAGATCGAAGCTCTGAAAGCACGATCTCGCGGAAAGGTCCGAACTCAAGCAGGGGCAAAGACGTACAGGTCGACGTCAGCTAAGAAGAGGCGCAAGTACGATCTCAAAAATGAACAAGCCAAAAGGTTGGGAAACAACTTAAGGCACAAATGTGCTTAGCTAAAATGGATACAACTCCACTCAAAGAAGGCACAATCTCAAAACAGGGCTACGAACGTCATCCGAGACTAAAAAAAGGTTCTATATAAAGAACACTAAAAAGTCATAAGACAAGTCACTAAAAGCCCGAATATCAAGCCGCATGGATAACTTCGCCAAGGCATAGGGTTGTCAACACAAACTTAAAGCAAGGCATGATCTAGAAGGCAAGGGTAGAAACCCACACTACCACTCAAAAGAGGACGGACTGTGAAGTACCAAACTTCTAGAAAATCTGCAAAAGATTGCAAAGCAACGAAGAAACAAGCCAGACAGATGCTTGAGCACGACTTCCATGGAGATCGAAGCTCTGAAAAGCACTATCTCACGGAAAGATCGAACTCAAGCAGGGGCACTGTTCATACCCTGGGTCAAAGCTGTCCGACTCGGGATGTTTAGCGACAAGCCGACCGACCTCTTCAGATCAGACTATCCGACCTCCTAGAAGGTTGGCCCAAGACCGACCTCTTGGAAGGTTGGCTCATTATCGACCTCTACTTAAAGAGCTCGGCCAATGTCTGACCTCTTCTCAAAGAGCTCGTACAAAATGCCACAGAGGCCCATGTAGGCCCAAACAAAGGAACACAGCCCAATCTGAAGGCAGCTAAAGCCCAGAAAGATAAAGGCGGTTCCCCAGAAGATAAGATGACCTCACTCAAAGATAAGATGAGATAAGATAAGATAACTAAGGTCACTCTACACCATTATAAATACACTGGAGCACCCAGGTATAACTCATACTCTGATTCTACTAAAAACCTGCTTAATACCCATGCTAACTTAAGCATCGGAGTCTCTTGCAGGTACCCCCCACCCTCCGGTGACGAAGGATCAGCAGCGCATCTAGTCCAACAAGTCAGACACGACAGCTCCGGCCGCCGCCCACCAGTCGGATACGTCATCTCTGACCAGCATAGAAGATCTCGTCCGAGATCGACCTATAGTTTCAGGTAACCCTCGGAACAGTTACCATACTGAGAACCTCCGGTTCTCATTCCATACTTTCTTGTTATTTTTCAGATCCAGATCATAACCTACCTTGGTGACTTACGTGATGGTAACAGCGTAGAGGATCTTTATTCCATTTTGGAGTCATTTTGGATATTCTGCTTAGTTTCTCTCACTTTTGTATTTACTTTTGCTTTATAAGCTTACTTTGAGAGAGATATATTGTATATGCTGGTTTTACTTTCAAAATTCCGTATTGTCTGTATATAACTAGTCTACTCAAACTCCGCGAGCTGCGGCTAGTTCTTTATGGCTATTATACTCTTATATCTATATATATACTATTATCGTGTACCTTAACCTTGTGCCTTAAGTTTGTAGTTTCATGTGAACGTTTTGCGCTTTTGTAATTCTATATTTGAGCTTATTTCTTCATCAGGCTTCTAAAAATAATATTCCTTTCTATATATATATATATTTATTTATGGATAAGCCTTAGAATTGTCGTAACCTTCGATTAACCTTTGCTTTACGGCATGAGGTAAGGCTTAGGCTAATTAGGGTGTTACATTTAGTGGTATCAGAGCAGTTCATCCTTGTGAGCCTGAGGGATGGATCGTTTGTGCTTCATTGCATATTCTATGTCTTTTTCTTTCATGCTATTTAGGTTATCTGCTTGATATATGGATAGCATGCTTATTTGTGAGTGCCTTTTTGGGATAATTGAAGCACTAGGCTTTTGATATTGAGACTGATCACCTTGATATCGACTGTTTCGTGCAGACATAAACCTTAATGGCTACTCCTGGACGAGATCGTATGCGTACACGGGGAGAAAATGAGAATAACCGACTGGCCGATAACCATTCCGAGTTCATGGCGGCGATGGCCAACCTGGCTAATACTATGCAAGCAGTACAGAGGTTGGGTCAACTGGCGGGGAACAGAAACGGTAATGGAAATGGGAACGGAAATAGGGAAGGTGCCGGTAATGACTTGGGAGGTGCTCCGATGATTTTGGCTTCATTTTTGAAAGTTTGTCCACCGACTTTCAGAGGTTCGACCAACTCAACTGAAGCAGACAATTGGTTCCGAGCTATGGAGCGCGCACTACAGGCTCAACGTGTCCTGGCTAACCAATACATGGAGTTTGTGGCCTATCAACTGTTAGGAGAGGTACAACATTGGTGGCAAGGAGAGTGCCAGTTGCTGCGATTTTCGAATGTAGAGATTCCTTGGGATGTGTTTCAAACGGTGTTCTATAGGAAGTATTTTCTGGAGTCGGTAAGAGAAGCAAAGGAGTTTGAGCTTATGCAGCTGAAGCAAGGCTCGTTTTCTGTGGCCGAATACACTAGTAGGTTCGAGGAACTCTGTAGGTTTTCTAGGGTGTGTCAAGGTGCCCCGGAATCCTATGAGAGTTGGAAGTGCGTTAAATATCAAGGAGGCTTGGAGGATGACATTATGACCGCTGTGGCTCCTTTAGAGATTCGAACTTTCTTTGAGCTTGTGAACAAGGCGAGGGTTGTAGAGGACTGTGCCAAAAAGGTAGCTGAGGCAAAAGGAAATCGTAGTTATACTGACAACCGAGGTCGTGGCAATTACCTTGCACCAAGGGGACAAAACTTCAAGAGAAATGGTGAAGGGAAGTGGTCAAGAGCTTACTCCCCTGGTTTGAGGTGTCAAGAGTGTGGGAACTATCATCCGCATACGCCATGTCGGTTGGATATGAAACTATGCTACAAGTGTGGTGCACTGGGACACTTGGTTAGAGATTGTCTATGTGGAGGAACACAGGAGGCAGGTCGATCACAACAATATAGTTGAGGTAATTATGAAGCCAATAACCAAACCTTAACTTATTTTCATGGAGAGAATATCGTTTTTTGTGATATCAGAACTTAGAGTTACATCAGACGGAAATGAAGGGGGAAAAGAAGATATTTTTTATATGTAGCCGAAATCAGAGTAGGAGGAAAAAATGTAAGAACCGTAATTCTTATCGACCGTTTAGATAATATAAAATAATAAATTAATCTCCCAAAATATGTTCGAGAAATTAGAAGTCTTAATTTAGAAATTTAACGGTGAGATTTAAATTTAGTGAATTTTTCTGAGTGGAAAAATGTAATTTTATCTGAAAAACAACATAAAAATGCAAACCGGTAAATTAACTAGCAGTACTGGCTTAAGTCTGTCCGATACTGTGTGAGAATAATAAAAATAGTAGGAAAACTTAGGAAAAACTTTTAGAATTGAAAACCGGGCACTAATTCTAAAGGTTTTGGCCCAAAGTGGCCCAAACGGGTTAAAAACGCTAACGGATTGGACCGGGCCCAATCCCAATATATATAAACACACTTAATGAGCTTTTCAGCTCATAAACTCCACAAACACACGCACACAGCTGAATTGAGAGGAGAAGGAGAAGAGAGAGCACTGTTCACATTCAACTTATTTTGCTTGTAACTCGAGCTACGGTGCTTCGATTCGCATGCCGTTTGTGGCCACGTGAAGCTCTCGCTGAGCCTGTCATTTCTACCTAAGTATTTTTGGTAAGAAATCATGTTTCACACTCCCTTTCCCAGCCCTAACATTTTCCACGTTTTTAGGTTTGGGTTTTGAAGAAGTTTTGTGATTTTGATTGTTTAGGGGTGATATAGCGTTGGAGTATTGTTGTGTTTTGCCCCTATTTCGATTGGGTAGGGGGAGTGTATTCATATTCCTAGTGGTTTTGTGTATATATCGACCTCTAGGTTGATTTGTGGTATATATATCTATATATATATAGCTTGGATGTGATAATTATTGGAGCTTTTGGATCAAGTTAGGTTGCTTGTTGGTGCTTGGATGCTTGGTTGTAGGTTATTTGGTGGATTCGAAAATAGTGGGAATCGGCGAAGGTATGGCTTCGGTTTCCTTTATGTAATATGTAATATTTTTAGACACTTAGGCTAGTGGTCCATAGGGTAGATTTGAATTGTTGATAGTTGATGCATTCACATTCTTTTCTAGATTAGCTAGTTAGTTTAAGTAGTTTTAGCTTAGTTTTATGCATTTTATTCAAAATAAATAAGCATTTGAATGAAGTTCCCACTATATATTAATATGTCAAAGGCTAAGTGATTTTATGGTTGATTCTAGGCAAATGACATGAGAAAAGTGTTAAAAAATACTTGAATTATAAAAATTTGAGATGCAGAGCTTTGATGAGAGATTGTTTTGTGATCATGGCAGGGGAAAAGAGCGCTACGCTCATTTAAAGAACACTACGTTCCCCTACAGCTCACCCTTTGGCGATACACTCTCTTTCAAAGAGCGCTAAGTTCAAATATGGATTCAAAGTTTGGCTGGCGACGCGTATGCGTCAATGACGCGTACGCGTGTATGTGGCATTGGTGAAGGTTCACGCAAACACGTGAATAGAGCGGCAGCGTGGAAGTGACATTTTGACATCCACGCGTACGCGTGGAGGACATGTACGCATGGGAGAGCATTCTTGGCGCGAGTGCTACGTTCTCATGGAGAGCGCTACCAAGGGACGCGTAGGCATATATCTTCCGTACGCGTGACAAGTACTGAGAAGATGACGACGCGCTCCATTTTCTCAAAGAGTGTTACGTTCTCCTAGAGCTGAATTCAAGTACAAATTAAAAAGCCCACTTGAAGCGTTGGCAAGTACACCTGAAGCAGCCACTGAACTAACATAAATAGGGGGCATCTTGAATTTTAGGGGGCTTCTTCTGGATCTTCTTTTTCAGTTTCTTTTTCTTTTCAGAACTCTTTTGTACTTTTGCACTTTTGAAATTTACCTTCTGCTGAGATTCTACTTTCTGTTTTACAATTTTATTTTCCAGTTCTGAATTTTATTTTTCAGTTTTCATCTTCTGTTTCCAGTTTTATTTTCTCTTTCTTTTCTATGTTCAGTCTAATTTCCAATTTGAGAATTCTGTTTAAACTTAGAGCTATGAATCACTAAACCCCATGTTCACTAGGGAGAGGAGCTCTGTCAATTTTCAATGAATTAATACTTCTTCTTTTCTTCTTAATTCAATTTGATTTATCTAAGAGGAAACACCTGTTCTTCACAGATTCCATTACTATCGAGAGAGGGATTGAATCTATTAGAATTGTGTGATGAACTTGAGAAAGGAGTCATAGAATTCAGTTTAGGATTTATCCTCTCATGATTCTTCTGATTGATATATTCTGGGTTGGTATGTGAGATGTAACCACCCTGAATTAAAATCCTAAGAGTTATGTAGTCTTTGGATTAGAAATTGAACTTCATCTCTTCTCATGACCAATTAGATCACGAGAGTGGCAATTGATTGTGTTGAGAGAAATTGAGTCACCAAGAGATTGGGACTTAATGATTTATAATCTGCCATATATCTATTCACATGATTGAGAAGGGATTGATCACTACTAATTCATGAGAAATCAACATCTCTGATCCCTAGTGATCTCACCCATTATCAATGTTTACTTATGTTCTTTTAGATTTCACGTTACCCAATACCCGATTCCTTTGTTTACATTCTTGCAATTTACAATTTCTGCCAATTACATTCATCTTTTACTTACTTGCTATTTAAGCTTCACTCGTTTACATTTCAGTTCTTATTTTCTTGCCCTTTAAGTTTTTGCTCTTACATTTTCAATCATTAATTTTATTCTTCTTTACTTTCAGTCATTTAAATTCCTTGTCATTTATATTCCTGCATTCTACTTTCATGCTTAAGATAACAAGAAATCACACCAAAAGTTATTTGCCTAACTAGAGCATGATTTAACTAAAATTGCTTAATCCACCAATCCTCGTGGGATCGATCTCACTCTCAGTGAGTTTTATTACTTGATGCGACCTGGTAAACTTGCCTGTAGTTAATACGTGAAATTTAAGTTTTACGTATCATATTTTTGTAGCTGTTGTCGGGGATTGGTAAAGATTAACAATGATTAAGTTAGTGGTAGTCTAGATTAGGCAATTTTCTTTCATTTTATTTAAAGTACATTAACTGTTCGACACTTTGTGTCATCTAACCTCTAACAACACTCTGTCATCAGAGTGTACATTTTTTACTTGGTTTGTTTATGATTGTGTATGCCAGGAGGAAGGAGGGAAGCATATACTTCTTTTGATTCTGAGCCTGAAAGAACCTTCTTGAGACTTAAGAGAGAAGCAAGAGGGAAATGGGTAATTGGTGAAGAGGACTCAGAAGAAGAGGATCAAGTTATGGAGGACAATCTGCATAATCCTCCTAAGGATGTTGCTAATAACAATGGACCACCTAGAAGAGTTTTGGCCTCATGCACCATTCTCAATGCAAGGAACTGTGGAAGCAGCATACTCACTCCAAATGTCTATGCCAATAACTTTGAGTTGAAGCCTCAACTTATCACTTTGGTGCAGAACAATTGCTCTTATGGAGGGGGTCCTCTTAAAGACCCAAATAAACACCTATCTGTCTTCTTGAGGATATGTGAAACTGTCAAGACAAATAGTGTGCATCCAGATATTTACAAGTTGTTGTTATTTCTATTCTCTTTGAGGAACAAGGCATCCCAATGGCTGGAGACATTTCCCAAAGAAAGCATCAATAACTGGGATGATTTGGTGAGCAAGTTCCTAGCTAAATTTTACCCACCTCAGAAAATCATCAGGTTAAAGACAGAAGTACAGACTTTCACTCAAATGGATGGAGAGTCACTTTATGAGGCATGGGAGAGATATAAAGCCTTGATAAGGAAATGCCCACCTGACATGTTCAGTGAGTGGGTCAGACTTCAAAATTTCTATGAGGGTTTGAATCTAAAGGCTCAAGAGGCTTTGGATTACTCTGCAGGAGGCTCACTACAGCTAATGAAAACAGCCGAAGAAGCTTAAAATCTCATAGACACTGTAGCCAACAACCAATACTTCTATGCTCATCAAAGGCAATGCCAACCAATTCAAACTCCAAAGAAAGGTGTATTGGAGCTTGAGGGTGTGGACACTATCTTAGCACAGAACAAATTGATGCACCAACAAATCCAACAGCAAATGGAAATGGTGGCAAAGAGAATAGATGGACTTCAATTGGCTGCAGTGAACACAGCAAATCAACCTTCAAGTGAATGGGGCCAAGGTGAAGAAGCTTTTGAGAAATGTAACAATGAGCAACAACTAGAGCAAGTTTAGTACATGAATAACACCTCAGGCTCTTCTCAATGTGACTTCCATGGTGATACATACAATTCATCATGGAGAAATCATCCTAACTTGAGGTGGGGTGATAATCAAAATTCATGGCAGAAGAACCATTCCAACAACTCCCGCAACACAAACAACCAAAATCACTCATCCACCACCACTAACCAATACAGAAAACCACAAAACTCGTATCAGCAACCCCACAACAACTCACAAGCTCACCAAAATAACTTCTCCACACCACCATTCAACTCACAAAACACCCACCTCAACATTCCAAATAACTGCCAGCATCAACAATCTTACCTCAACATACCACCCATTGACCACCAAGAAACCAGAATCTCAACCCTTGAAGCAACCTTGCAAGCCCTTAACCAAACCACACAAACACTTGCTCAAACTACACAAGGTTTAGCTAAAGGACAAAAGAGCCTAGTTAAGGGACAAGAGAGACAAGAGGCCAATATGGCTAGACAAGAGGCCAATATGGCTAGACAAGATGCCACAATGAGAAGTCTTGAGAGACAAATGGGACAATTGGCCAGAAAATTTGCTGAGCGACCAACTAATGCTTTTCCCTGTGACACAATCCCTAATCCAAGAGAGGAATGCAAAGTAATCCAGCTAAGGAATGGAAAGACTGTGAAAAATGACAAGGGTGCTAACAAGAAAGAAGTAGAAGAGGACAAGAATGATCAAGAAAGTTCCAAGAAGGAGGAGGAATCACAAGTTTCAAAGAAGGGAACGCAAGTCATGAAAGAGCAACCACAAGAGAAAAAAAGGAGGTGAAGCCATATATTCCTCCTCTGCCATACCCTCAGAGGTTGAAAAAGGAGATCAAAGACCAGGAATTTCCCAAGTTCTTAGAGATTTTCAAGAAGCTGAAAATTAACCTCCCAATTGCTGAAGCTTTGGAGCAAATTCCATTGTATGCAAAATTCTTCAAGGAACTCATCAACAAGAAGAGAAGCTGGAGTGAAAAAGAAACTGTGATCTTGACCTAAGAGTGCAGTGCAATCATTCAAAAGGGACTTTCACCAAAACTCAAAGATCCAGGGAGCTTCTTTATACCATGCACTATTGGGAATATGGCTATAGATAAAGCACTCTGTAACCTGGGGGTAAGTATTAATCTGATGCCTTTTGCCATGATGAAGAAATTGATGATAGAAGAGGTTAAGCCTACATGGATGTCATTACAACTTGCTGACAGATCCCTCAAAATACCAAATGGAGTGGTGGAGAACTTACTGGTGAAAGTTGGGAAATTCATTTTTCCAGCTGATTTTGTGATTCTGGATATGGATGAGGAAGGGAACAACTCAATTATCCTTGGAAGACCCTTTCTAGCAACTGCCAGGGCAATCAATGATGTTGAGAAGGGAGAAATGGTTCTCAAAATGCATGAGGAGCAATTGGTTATTAATGTTTTTAAAGCAATGCAATACCCTGCAAAAAAAGAAAATTGCATGAGGCTTGACATGATAGATGATTTGGTTGAAAAAGTATTTGAAGCAGACCAATGTAAAGACCATGAAGGGGAAACTTAGGACATTCAAGAGGAAGATTCACAAGAGGCAGAAGCATTGGAAGATTCAAGTGAAGTTAAGGAGGAAGAGATGCCAAAGCAAGATTTGAAACCTTTCCCTCCTCATCTCAAATATGCATTCCTTGATGGAAAAGATAACCTACCAGTAATCTTTAATTCATCCTTGAGCAAGCAAGATGAAGCCAAACTAATTGGGGTGTTGAAAACTCACAAGACAGTTTTAGGGTGGACAATTGATGATATCAAAGGTATAAGCCCTGCTATTTGTATGCACAAGATCTTGCTAGAAGAAGATTAAAGACCAGTGGTACAACCTCAAAGGAGGCTTAACCCAACCATGAAGGAAGTAGTTCAGAAGAAGGTAATGAAGTTATAGAATGCTAGAATCATATATCCAATTTCTGACAGCTCTTGGATAAGCCCAATGCAAGTGGTACCAAAGAAAGGAGGCATGACTGTCATCTTCAATGAGAAGAATGAACTCATCCCTACAAGGATAGTGACAGGGTGGAGGATGTGTATTGACTATAGAAGGCTGAATGATGCCACAAGGAAGGACCACTTCCCTCTTCTTTTCATTGATCAGATGTTAGAAAGATTGGCTGGCCATGCTTACTTTTGCTTCTTGGATGGGTACTCCGGATACAATCAGATAGTGGTGGACCTCAAGGACCAAGAAAAGACCTCCTTCACTGTCCATTTAGAGTCTTTGCCTGCAGAAGAATACCCTTTGGGCTGTGCAATGCCCTTGCTACCTTTCAAAGGTGTATGCTTTCCATATTTTCTAACATGGTAGAAAAATTTTTAGAGGTCTTCATGGAAGATTTTTCTGTCTTTGGCAATTCATTTGATACTTGCTTGCATCATCTAACTCTTGTCTTGAAAAGATGTCAAGAAACTAATTTGGTTTTAAATTGGGAAAAATGTCATTTCATGGTTCCTGAGGGGATAATTCTTGGGCATAAGGTTTCAAGCAAGGGTATAGAAGTTGATAAAGCTAAGATAGAGATCGTAGAAAAGCTTCCTATACTAGTTAATGTGAAAGCAATGAGAAGTTTCTTAGGGCATGCTGGCTTTTATAGGAGATTCATCAAAGATTTTTCAAAGATAGCTAAACCACTAGGAAACTTGTTAGTGGTTGACAATCCTTTTGTCTTTGATGATAGCTGTAAGCATGTGGTATGCGAAATTGTTACTCTGAGGTTGTAAAATTTGTTGTTCGTTCTCTCCCTGGCAATGGCGCCAATAACTGGTGCACAATAACATGGTCCAAGCATAACTTCACAACTTCGCACAACTAACCAGCAAGTGCACTGGGTCGTCCAAGTAATAAAACCTTACGTGAGTAAGGGTCGATCCCACGGAGATTATTGGCTTGAAGCAAGCTATGGTCACCTTGTAAATCTCAGTCAGGCGGATATCAAATAGTTATGGAGTTTTCGAATATTAATAATAAATAAACAGAAAATAAAGATAGAAATACTTATGTAATTCATTGGTGGGAGTTTCAGATAAGCATATAGAGATGCGTTCGTTCCTCTGAACTTTTGCTTTCCTGCTATCTTCATCCAATCAATCCTACTCCTTTCCATGGCTGGCTTTATGTAAGGACATCACCGTTGTCAATGGCTAATTTTTGTCCTCTCTGTGAAAATGGTCCGATGTGCTGTCACTGCATGGCTAATCATCTGGAGGCATCACCATTGTCAATGGCTGCATCCCATCCTGTTGTGAAAAAGGTCCAAATGCTCTGTCACAGCACGGCTAATCATCTGAGGTTCTCGATCATACTGGAATAGGATTCACCCTCCTTTTGCGTCTGTCACTACGCCCAGCACTCGCGAGTTTGAAGTTCGTCACAGTCATTCAATCCCAGAGTCCTACTCGGAATACCACAGACAAGGTTTAGACTTTCTGAACTCTCATGAATGCCGCCATCAATCTAGCTTATACCACAAAGATTCTGATTAAGAGATCCAAGAGATACTCATTCAATCTAAGGTGGAACAGAAGTGGTTGTCAGGCATGCGTTTGTGGGGGAATGATAATGATTGTCCCGTTCATCACATTCATGTTGAAGTGCGAATGAATATCTTAGAAGCGGAATAAGTTGAATTGAATAGAAAAACAGTAGTACTTTGCATTAATTCATGAAGAACAGCAGAGCTCCACACCTTAATCTGTGGAGTGCAGAAACTCTACCATTGAAAAATACATAAGTGAATAGAGGGTAAGCATGGCCGAGTTGCCAGCCTCCCATGGAGGTCTAGAGATCTAAAAATGATCAAAAGATGTCTAATACAATAGTAAAAAGTCCTATTTATACTAAACTAGCTACTAGGGTTTACAGAAGTAAGTAATTGATGCATAAATCCACTTCTGGGGCCCACTTGGTGTGTGCTTGGGCTGAGCTTGAATGTTACACATGCAGAGGCTCTTTTTGGAGTTGAACGCCAGGTTGTAACGTGTTTCTGGCGTTCAACTCTGGTTTGTGACGTGTTTCTAGCATTTAACTCCAGACTGCAGCGTAGAACTGGCGTTCAACGCTCTTTTGCGTCATCTAAACTTGGCCAAAGTATGGACTATTATATATTTCTGGAAAGCTCTGGATGTCTACTTTCAAACGCAATTAGAAGCGCGCCATGTTGAGTTCTGTAGCTCCATAAAATCTACTCTGAGTGCAGGGAGGTCAGAATCCAACAGCATCAGCAGTCCTTCTTCAACCTCTGAATCTGATTTTTGCTCAAGTCCCTCAATTTCTCTAGTTCTGTATGTTGATTCTTGAACACAGCTACTTTATGAGTCTTGACCGTGGCCCTAAGCACTTTGTTTTCCAGTATTACCACCAGATACATAAATGCCACAGACACATAACTGGGTGAACCTTTTCAGATTGTGACTCAGCTTTGCTAAAGTCCCCAATTAGAGGTGTCCAGGGTTCTTAAGCGCACTCTTCTTTTGATTTGGACCTTGACTTTAACCGCTCAGTCTCACGTTTTCACTTGGCACCTTCACGCCACAAGCACATGGTTAGGGACAGCTTGGTTTAGCCGCTTAGGCCAGGATTTTTTTCCTTTAGGCCCTCCTATCCACTGATTCTCAAAGCCTTGGGATCCTTTTTATTTACCCTTGCCTTTTGGTTTTAAGGGTTATTGGCTTTTTGCTCTTGCCTTTTGGTTTTAAGAGCTTTTGGCTTTTTCTGCTTGCTTTTTCTTTTTCTTTCTATTTTTTTTTTCGCTATTTTTTTTCGCAAGCTTCCTGTATTCACTGCTTTTTCTTGCTTCAAGAATCAAGTTTATGATTTTTCAAATTATCAAATAACATGTCTCCTTGTCATCATTCTTTCAAGAGCCAACATATTTAACATTCATGAACAACAACTGCAAAAGACATATGCACTGTTCAAGCATTCATTCAGAAAACAAAAAGTATTGTCACCACATCAATATAATTAAACTAAGTTCAAGGATAAATTCGAAACTCATGTACTTCTTGTTCTTTTGAATTAAAACAGTTTTCATTTAAGAGAGGTGATGGATTCATAGGACATTCATAACTTTAAGACAAAGTTACTAAATACTAATGATCATGTAATAAGACACAAACATGGATAAGCACTTAACATAAAGAAAACGAAAAACAGAGAATTTAAGAACAAGGAATGAGTCCACCTTAGTGATGGTGGCGTTTTCTTCTTGAGGAACCAATGATGTCCTTGAGCTCTTCTATGTCTCTTCCTTGTCTCTGTTGCTTGATCCCTAGTGATTTTGGTGTTCCTATCCTTAGTTGCTCCCAATAATTGTGTGAGGGAAAATGTATCCCCTGAGGTATCCCAGGGATCTCTTAATTTGCAGTCAAATTTTCTACCACTGAGCTATAGATCCTTTACATGAATCTCTCCATCTCCCATGACTTGGAGGTAGAAGCTTTTGTCTTCCCTTTTCTCTTCTCTCTTTTTTTTTTTGTTTTTTTTTTGTGTTATTTTTTGTTTTTTTTTTTTTGAGGTTTCTCTGGCCTTAGGTGCCATCAATGGTTATGGAAAATCAAAATAAGCAATGCTTTTACCACACCAAACGTAGAATGTTGCTCGCCCTCGAGCAAGAGAAGAAAGAATAGATGAAGAAGAAGATGTGGAAGAAACTAGGATTATGAGGAGGGAAGGTGGGGATCCTGTGGGATCCACAGATCCTGAGACGATCCTGTGAGGTTCACAGATCTTGAGGTGTCAAGGATTTACATCCCTGTACCAATTAGGCATGTAAAATGCCTTTGCATGCAATTCTGGCGTTTAAACGCCGAACTGATGCTTGTTCTGGGCGTTCAACGCCCAGATGCAGCATATTTCTGGCGTTGAACGCCAGCTTCATGCTTGTTTCTGGCGTTCAGCGCCAGCTCCATGCTCTGTTCTGGCGTTGAACGCCAGCCAGATGCTCCTTACTGGCGTTTGAATGCCAGTGAACTCCTCCTCCAGGGTGTGCTGTTTTTAATGCTGTTTTTGATTTTTCTTCAATTTTTTCAGTTATTTTTGGGACTCCACATGATCATGAACCTATGAAGACTTATAACTAATAAAAATATAATTAAATAAAAATTGGGTTACCTCTCAACAAGCGCTTCTTTAATGTCAATAGCTTGACAGTGGGCTCTCATGGAGCCTCACAGATGTTCAGAGCATTGTTGAGACTCTCCAACACCAAACTTACAGTTTGGATATGGGAGTTCAATACCAAACTTAGAGTTTGGTTGTGGCCTCCCAACACCAAACTTAGAGTTTGACTGTGGGGTTGACTCTATTTTGAGAGAAGCTTTTTATGCTTCCTCTCCATGGGTACAGAGAGATATCCTTGAGTTTTAAACACAAGGTTGTCCTCATTTAATTGAAGGATCAATTCTCCTCTGTCCACATCAATCACAGCTCTTGCTGTGGCTAAGAAGGATCTTCCAAGAATGATGGATTCATCCTCATCCTTCCCAGTATCTAGGATTATGAAATCAGAAGGGATGTAAAGGCCTTCAACCTTTACTAACATGTCCTCTACTTGTCCATAAGCCTCTTTTCTTGAGTTATCTGCCATCTATAATGAGATTCTAGTAGCTTGCACCTCAAAGATTCCAAGTTTCTCCATTACAGAGAGTGGCATGAGGTTTATTCCTGACCCAAGGTCACATAGAGCCTTCTCAAAGGTTATGGTGCCTATGGTACAAGGTATTAGGAACTTTCCAAGATCCTGTTTCTTTTGAGGCAAACTCAGTTGATCCAATGCATTTAGTTCATTGGTGAGCAGGGGAGGTTCATCTCCCCAAGTCTCATTACCAAATAAATTGGCATTCAGCTTCATGATTGCACCAAGGAACTTGGCAACTTGCTCTTCAGTAACATCTTCATTCTCTTCAGAAGAAGAATACTCTTCAGAGCTCATGAATGGCATAAGGAGGTTCAATGGAATCTCTATGGTCTCTACATGAGTCTCAGATTCCTTTGGTTCCTCAGAAGGAAACTCCTTATTGATCACTGGACGTCCCAGGAGGTCTTCTTCCTTGGGATTCACGTCCTCCCCTTCGTCCTTGGATTCGGCCATGTTGACTATGTCAATGGCCTTGCACTCTCCGTTTGGATTTTCTTCTGTATTGCTTGGGAGAGTACTAGGAGGGATTTCAGTGATCTTCTTACTCAGCTGGCCCACTTGTGCCTCCAAATTTCTAATTGAGGACCTTGTTTCATTCATGAAACTCACAGTGGCCTTAGATAGATCAGAGACTAAATTTGCTAAATTAGAGGTATTTTGTTCAGAGTTCTCTGTCTGTTGCTGAGTGGATGATGGAAAAGGCTTGCTATTGCTAAACCTGTTTCTTCCACCATTATTAAAGCCTTGTTGAGGCTTTTGTTGATCCTTCCATGAGAAATTTGGGTGATTTCTCCATGAGGGGTTATAGGTGTTTTCATAAGGTTCACCCATATAATTTACCTCTGCTATTTCAGGGTTCTTAGGATCATAAGCTTCTTCTTCAGAAGATGCCTCTTGAGTACTGTTGGATGCAGCTTGCATTCCATTCAGTCTTTGAGAAATCATATTGACCTGCTGAGTCAATAGTTTGTTCTGAGCCAGTATGGCATTCAGAGTATCAATTTCAAGAACTCCCTTCTTCTGAGGCGTCCCATTACTCACAGAATTCCTCTCAGAAGTGTACATAAACTGGTTATTAGCAACCATGTCAATGAGTTCTTGAGCTTCTGCAGGCGTTTTCTTTAGGTGAATGGATCCACCTGCAGAAGTATCCAATGACATCTTAGCTAATTCAGACAGACCATCATAGAATATATCCAGGATGGTCCATTCTGAAAGCATGTCAGAAGGACACTTTTTGGTCAGTTCCTTGTATCTCTCCCAAGCTTCATAGAGGGATTCACCTTCTTTCTATCTGAAAGTTTGAACATCCACTCTAAGCTTACTCAGCATTTGAGGAGGAAAGAACTTGGCTAAGAAAGCCTTGACCAGCTTATCCCAAGAGTTCAGGCTATCCTTAGGTTGAGAGTCCAACCAAATTCTAGCTTTGTCTCTCACAACAAAAGGGAAAAGCATGAGCCTGTAGACTTCAGGATCTACTCCATTAGTCTTAACAGTATCACATATCTGCAAGAATTCAGTTAAGAACTGAAAAGGATCTTCAGATGAAAGTCCATGAAACTTGCAATTTTTTTGCATCAGAGAAATTAATTGAGGTTTAAGCTCAAAGTTGTTTGCTCCAATGGCAGGGATGGAGATGCTTCTTCCATGTAAATTGGAATTAGGTGTAGTGAAGTCACCAAGCATCCTCCTTGCATTATTATTATTTTCGGCTGCCATCTCCTCTTGCTGTTCGAAAATTTCTGTAAGGTTATTTCTGGATTGTTGTATTTTAGCTTCTCTTAGTTTCCTCTTCAGAGTCCTTTCAGGTTCTGGATCTGCTTCAACAAGAATGTTCTTGTCCTTGCTCCTGCTCATATGAAAAAGGAGGGAACAGAAAAAAATAATAATAGGGATCCTTTTTGCCCAGGTATAGAGGTTCCCTTAGGTGAGTGGAAGAAAAGAAGAGTAGAAGAAAAGAAGAAGAGAAAATCTGAACTCAGAGAGAGAGGGGGTTCGGGTTTTGGTGAGTGAGGAAGAGATGTTAGTAAATGAATAAATAAATAGAAAGAGATGAGAGAGAGGGAGGATTTTTGAAAATAAAATTTTGAAAAGGGGTTAGTGATTTTCGAAAATTAGGAATGAAATCAAATTAAAATTAAAAATTGAAACAATTAGTTAATTAAAAAGAATTTTTGAAAAAGAGGGAAGAGATTTTCGAAAATTAGAGAGAGAGAGTTAGTTAGGTAGTTTTGAAAAAGATAAG
Source organism: Arachis ipaensis (assembly GCF_000816755.2). NCBI lineage: Eukaryota > Viridiplantae > Streptophyta > Magnoliopsida > Fabales > Fabaceae > Arachis > Arachis ipaensis. The sequence goes on from NC_029790.2 coordinate 42,843,949, forward strand.
AAACAAACAAAAAGTTAGTTAGTTAGTTGAAACAAATTTGAAAATCAATTTTGAAAAGATAAGAAGATAGGAAGTTAGAAAAGATATTTTGAAAATCAAATATTTTTGAAAAAGATATGTTTTAAAAAGATATGATTTTGAAAAAGATAAGATAAAAAGATATTTTTGAAAAGATATAATTAAAATTAGTTTTGAAAAAGATTTGATTTTTAAAATCACAATTAATGACTTGATTCACAAGAAATCACAAGATATGATTCTAGAACTTAAAGTTTGAATCTTTCTTAACAAGTAAGTAACAAACTTGAAATTTTTTAATCAAAACATTAATTGTTGATGATATTTTCGAAAATTATGAGATAAAATTAAGAAAAAGATTTTTGGAAAACATTTTTGAAATTTTCGAAAATAATTAAGAAAAATGAAAAAGATTTGATTTTTGAAAAAGGTTTTGAAAAAGATAAGATTTTTAAATTGAAAATTTGATTTGACTCATAAAAACAACTAGATTTTAAAATTTTTTTTGAAAAAGTCAATCAATTTTTTGAAATTTATGAGAGAAAAGGGGAAGATATTTTTTTTTTATTTTTGAATTTTTAATGATGAGAGAGAAAAACATGAAAATGATGCAATGCATGAAAATTTTGGATCAAAACAATGAATGCATGCAAGAATGCTATGAATGTCAAGACGAACACCAAGAACACTTTGAAGATCATGATGAACATCAAGAACATATTTTTGAAAATTTTTATATGCAAAGAAAACATGCAAGACACCAAACTTAGAAATTTTTCATGTATGGACACTATGAATGCAAGAATGCATATGAAAAACAAGAAAATATGAAGATCAAACAAGAAGACTTACCAAGAACAACTTGAAGATCATGAAGAACACTATGAATGCATGAATTTTCAAAAAATGCAAAGAATTTTTAGAAAAAATGCAATTGACACAAAACTTGAAATTGACTCAAGACTCAAACAAGAAACACAAAATATTTTTGATTTTTTTGATTTTATGATTTTTTTTTTGGATTTTTAGAAAATTATTTAAAAAAGAAAAATAAGAATTCCAAAAGTTTTAATATAAATTCCAGGAATCTTGCACTCTTTAGTCTATAGCTCCAATCTGAGGGTTAGACATGGCTTAATAGCCAGTTAAGCTTTAGCATGTAAATCAAGTGGATCAGGAACAGCAGCAGATGGATTAGCAACAACTAGCTTGCTCTTGATAATGTTGGGTTGGAAGCCCCAGTCCAAATGAATTTAGACATGGCTTTACAGCCAGTCAGGCTTCAACATGTTTCATGAAACTCTAGAATTCATTCTTAAAAATTCTGAGGAAAAATATATTTTTGAAAAGATTTATTTATTTATTTATTTATTTTTTTCGAAAATAAAAGAAAAAAAATTTTTTTTTGAAAGATTTTTGAAAACTTTTTGAAAACAAAATAAGAAGAAAATTACCTAATCTGAGCAACAAGATGAACCGTCAGTTGTCCAAACTCGAACAATCCCCGGCAACGGCGCCAAAAACTTAGTATGCGAAATTGTTACTCTGAGGTTGTAAAATTTGTTGTTCGTTCTCTCCCTGGCAATGGCGCCAATAACTGGTGCACAATACCATGGTCCAAGCATAACTTCACAACTTCACACAACTAACCAGCAAGTGCACTGGGTCGTCTAAGTAATAAAACCTTACGTGAGTAAGGGTCGATCCCACGGAGATTGTTGGCTTGAAGCAAGCTATGGTCACCTTGTAAATCTTAGTCAGGCGGATATCAAATAGTTATGGAGTTTTCGAATATTAATAATAAATAAACAGAAAATAAAGATAGAAATACTTATGTAATTCATTGGTGGGAGTTTCAGATAAGCATATAGAGATGCGTTCGTTCCTCTGAACTTTTGCTTTCCTACTATCTTCATCCAATCAATCCTACTCCTTTCCATGGCTAGCTTTATGTAAGGACATCACCGTTGTCAATGGCTACTTTTCGTCCTCTCTGTGAAAATGGTCCGATGTGCTGTCACTGCATGGCTAATCATCTGGAGGCATCACCGTTGTCAATGGCTGCATCTCATCCTCTTGTGAAAAAGGTCCAAATGCTCTGTCACAGCACGGCTAATCATCTGAGGTTCTCGATCATACTGGAATAGGATTCACCCTCCTTTTGCGTCTATCACTACGCCCAGCACTCGCGAGTTTGAAGTTCGTCACAGTCATTCAATTCCAGAGTCCTACTCGGAATACCAAAGACAAGGTTTAGACTTTCCGGACTCTCATGAATGCCGCCATCAATCTAGCTTATACCACGAAGATTCTGATTAAGAGATCCAAGAGATACTCATTCAATCTAAGGTGGAACGGAAGTGGTTGTGAGGCACGCGTTCGTGGGGGAATGATGATGATTGTCACGTTCATCACATTCATATTGAAGTGCGAATGAATATCTTAGAAGTGGAATAAGTTGAATTGAATAGAAAAATAGTAGTACTTTGCATTAATTCATGAAGAACAGCAGATCTCCACACCTTAATCTGTGGAGTGCAGAAACTCTACCGTTGAAAAATACACAAGTGAATAGAGGGTAAGCATGGCCGAGTGGCCAGCCTCCCATGGAGGTCTAGAGATCTAAAAATGATCAAAAGATGTCTAATACAATAGTAAAAAGTCCTATTTATACTAAACTAGCTACTAGGGTTTAGAGAAGTAAGTAATTGATGCATAAATCCACTTCCGGGGCCCACTTAGTGTGTGCTTGGGCTGAGCTTGAATGTTACACGTGCAGAGGCTCTTTCTGGAGTTGAACGCCAGGTTGTAACATGTTTCTGGCGTTCAACTCTGGTTTGTGACGTGTTTCTGGCGTTTAACTCCAGATTGCAACGTAGAACTGGCGTTCAACGCCCTTTTGCGTCATCTAAACTTGGCCAAAGTATGGACTATTATATATTGCTGGAAAGCCCTGGATGTCTACTGTCCAAAGAAATTGGAAGCGCGCCAGTTTGAGTTTTGTAGCTCCAGAAAATCCACTTTGAGTGCAGGGAGGTCAGAATCCAACAGCATCAGCAGTCCTTCTTCAACCTCTGAATCTGATTTTTGCTCAAGTCCTTCAATTTCAGCCAGAAAATACCTGAAATCACAGAAAAACACACAAACTAATAGTAAAGTCCAGAAATGTGAATTTAACATAAAAACTAATGAAAACATCCCTAAAAGTAATTAGATCCTACTAAAAACATACTAAAAACAATGCCAAAAAGCGTATAAATTATCCGCTCATCAGCATGCCTTTGAAACTTTGAAAAATAAACTCACTACAGCACCAATCATCACACCCCCAGATTGAGAATTGCCTTTTGAACTCATATGTGATGCAAGTGACTTTGCAATTGGTGCTGTATTGGGACAGAAAAAGGATAAGCTACATCATGTTATATACTATGCGAATAAGGTGTTAAATGAAGTACAGAAAAATTACACCACCACAGAAAAAGAACTCTTGGCAATTGTATATGTATTTGATAAATTTAGACAATACTTGATTGGTTCTAATGTTGTAATTTATACCGACCATGCTGCTCTCAAGTATCTTATGTCTAAACAGGATGCCAAGCCAAGGCTCATTAGGTGGGTGCTATTACTACAAGAGTTCGATATTGAAGTAAGGGATAGGAAGGAAGTGAGAACCAAGTTGCAGACCATCTTTTAAGACTACCACAAGAAACTAACCCAGAATCTCCACAACCAGTGAATGAGAAATTTTCAGATGAACAACTCTTGTAAATCCAACAAGCTCCTTGGTTTGTAGATATGGCAAACTATAAAGCAGAAAGAAGCATACCACAAGATTTCACTAGACAGCAAGTGAAGAAGTTGCTCACTGAAGCCAAATCATTCTTGTGGGATGAGCCATTTTTGTTCAAAAGATGCCTAGATGGAATGATTAGGAGATGTATACCAGAGGAGGAAATGAAAAATATTTTATGGCATTGTCACAATTCAAGCTATGGTGGGCACATTGGAGTAGGGAGAACAGCTGCAAAAATCCTTCAGAGTGGATTCTATTGGCCTTCTATTTTCAAGGATGCTAGAGAATTTGTAAGCCAATGTAATGAATGCCAGAGAATAGGAGGCTTAACAAGGAAGAATGAGATACCTCAGAAATATATTTTGGAGCTAGAACTATTTGACATATGGGGAATTGACTTCATGGGCCCCTTCCCTCTATCATACTCTTTCAAATACATCCTGGTGGCTGTAGAATATGTTTCAAAATAGGTGGAAGCTATAGCAACCACCACATGTGATGCTAATGTGGTTCTGTAATTTCTCAGAAGAAACATTTTCACTAGGTTTAGAGTACCAAAGGGACTCATAAGTGATGGTGGGAGTCATTTTTGTAATAAACATCTGAACACCCTCCTTCATAGATATGGAGTAACACATAAGGTGGCTACACCTTACCACCCACAGACCAATGGCCAGGCTGAGCAAGCAAATAGGGAGCTAAAGAAGATTTTGGAGAAGACTCTGGGAGCCACAAGAAAAGACTGGGTAAGAAAACTAGATGATGCCCTCTAGGCATATAGAACAGCATTTAAAACTCCTATTGGGAGGTCTCCTTTCCAGTCAGTGTATGTAAAGCTTGCCATCTCCTTGTGGAACTCGAACACAAGGCTTTCTGCGCCACAAAACTCCTCAATCTGGATACTCAAGCAGCTGGGGAGAAAAGATTTCTGCAGCTCAATAAATTGAAAGAATTCAGATTGGAAGCATATGAGAATGCCAGGATATACAAAGAAAGAGTCAAGAAATGGCAAGACAAGAGGATTGCACCTGGAATATTTGAACCAGGACAGAAACTATTGCTTTTCAATTCAAGATTGAAAATTTTCCCTGGGAAGCTTAGATCCAAATGGACTGGTCCTTATACCATCACCAGAGTGTCTCCTCATGGTCACTTAGAATTGCTTGATGAAGTTTCAAAAGAAAAATTCACAGTCAATGGCTATAGAGTGAAGCATTACCTTGGTGGATCATGGAACCAGGAAGGAAGTGTGCATCTGCTGACATGAACAGAGAAGTTGTAACGTCAAGCTAATGACGATAAAAGAGTACTTCATGCGAGGCAACCCATGCATAGTATCCTTTAATTTTTATGCTTTGGTAGTTAGAAATAAAATGTTTCTTCATATGCACTCAAGGAAACAAAAAATCAATTGTCACAGAAAGTTACTAAGGTTGCATGTAGCCTATGATGAACACCAAGTTTGGTGTGAATAAAGACACTTTATGATAGCATCATGAGTCATTGATATTAATTGAGTCTATCTGAGTGATTTAATTGATTAATTTTGCAGCATATTGTCATAATCTAAGTTTGGTGTTCACATAAGCTACACAAATATTAAATTTTGAGACAAGTGATTTAGTGCCTTTAAGCATAAAGAAACAACATTAATTAATTGTTCTCATTAAGAAGTAGAGTTAGATTTTTCTTCCATAAATTTTTAAAGATGAGTTGATGTTTTGTTTTATCTTGCAGGAAAACTAAAAAGAAGGTGTGATGGAAGCAAGGAGGGAATTGGAGCATAGTGGAGTCACATGGGCAAAGGAAGAACCGGACAGCATAAGAAATCACATGGCCTGGAGCTTTGTGCCTTGGGAAAAGCACCCTGACATGCATTAGCTAGCTAGGACACCTGCACTCCAAATGTCATGACCGAGCTACAATCACTGCCATAACCAAACTCAATTCTTATCTTCAGTCCACCTCCTCATATGAGCCATCCATCCTCACATTACTCACTAAATCCTCACCTTCCATTTCAAAGTGGCCAAACATAAACCTCTTTTTGTTTTGCTCCAATAACTCATTCCCTTGCTTTAAATTGGCAAGCAGCCTCCCTTTTGCTCATACATCTTTGCTATATTCACATATTTGCTTTATTCATCAGCAACTCCTCTGCCCGAAACCGAACATAGTTTTTCATACACCCCAAGTCACTTTTCTTCTCAAGCCTTGCTCTGTTCAAGATTCTTTTCTCAATTTCACATTATCACTTCAAACCGTGTTCATACACTTTATTCTCCCAACCCTTTTCTTCTTAGCTTTACTCATAATTTCTCTTGTGCTTGAGGACAAGAACCATTCAAGTTTAGTGTTGGAAGACTCGGCCTTATCCTCTCCATTCAATGGCCTCACTAAGTTCCAAAAGAAGAAAAGGGAAGTAACTGGCTAAACCACCCACTTATGATAAAAAGAGATTCAAATCTCACTTCCATGAACTCAATTATCATGGGTGGATGGAGAATAAGGAAGTCATCCCCGAAATAGAATTCAGATTGTAGGAAGGTGAATATCCTATAATGAGAGAAGTAATATAAAAGAGAATATGGGAGTTCTTGTGTGATCTAGAGACAGACATAAGTGCAACCCTTGTAAGAGAGTTCTATACAAATGCAGTCAGAGAAAACAAAATCAGCCCTCCCTACAAGAGTTATGTGAGAGGGGTAGAAGTGGACTTCAGCCCAGCCACAATCATGAGGGTTCTACAAATAAGAGCAATACCATTCAAAGAGCCCAGTTTTGAAGAAAGAATGAAGGACAAAAATGACCACGATGAGATAGTGAATGATATATGTCTGGATGTTAAAGAATGGATGAGAGATTCAAATAATAATCCATGCCACTTAAAAAGGATTGATCTCTCACCTGAAGGAAAGGGTTAGTATGAAATAGTGAGAAGATCAATCTTTTCCACTGCAAATACTTCAGAAATCACAATCAAGAGAGCAATCATGATACACTGCATAATCAAGGGGGGAATAAATGTACCACAGCTTATAGCAGACAACATTCAAGAGCTAGCTGAGGACAGAAGTAAATCAACCAGACTCGGCTACCCAAGCACCATATTGCGTCTGTGCAATAGGGCAGGAGTGCTTTTTGAGGACCAAGACACAGACTGGGTGAAGGAAGGCAAGCCTATTACTAAGCTGAGGATGGACAATGTCAGTAGCACTCAGGGTGAGAGAAGACCTCAGAGAAGAAGAAGGGAAACATAATTAGAAGAGGGACAAGCTTCTAGTACAATTGATTTAAGCCAAATTCAGAGTGCCATTGAAAGACTATCTCAGCAATACATGAGGAGTCAGGAGCAGCAACAAAAGCAATACATGAAAATGATGGAACAACAAGAGAATTTCCAACTAAGGACGATGGATCAGCAAAGGGATTTTCACGCAAGACTACTGGACCAGCACAGAGAACAATTTGATCAATTCTAAGAGTCTTTCAAAAAAATATCTTATCAACAAGATCAGCTTGAAGGGTACCTTGATAACTTGTTGGTCTGGAAAAATATATACCACACAGCTGGGGAGGCTACACACTTGGACAGAGTGGAATATGATGTGAATACCCAAGCCAAGCTTGACTACCTCGTTTCCAGTATGCCTATATTAAATAGGGAGATTATAACATACCTACAGATCAATCCATTGGAGGGACAACTAGCAAAAGCAAGAAAAAATGAGGAAAGAATGAGACAAAAATTAAAAGATGCTGGACTATGGGATGAGGTATAACAAACTGGAAAATGGCAAGAGGAAAACAAAAAGAAGAAGCAGCAGTCAAAGAATAAAGAGAAGAAAGGAGAATCAAGCAAAGGGAAGGGCCACAAGAACTAGAGGTGGTGAAGCTCCTTTCATAGTCTTAGTAAATAAGGAGCACATTTGAAAAATGATATGCCTTCCAAGTTTTCATATTCTGCACTTTATGATTAAGTTTTTATGTTCTGCACTTTCATGTTTGGTTGTTTTATGTTCTGAAAAAAAAAATGTTTGTTTAGCATAAGTTTCTTTGTGACTTAATAACCATGATGCTTGATATATCACAACACCATACTCTTGAAAATTGCTTGCACTCAATATCTCTAAAAATGCATCAGAGAATGTTTCTTTGAAAAGAAGGATTGAAGAATCCCAAAAATATTGAGGCAAGTAAAAGATTAAGAGGAGTGGTGGTTCTGATTGTATGATTATGTATTGAGGTTGCATGTTTGTGAAAACCTGTATGGGAGCTCATAGGCAGGAAATGAAATTTGGAGAAGTGTTATGGAAAATTTCAAAAATCTATTGATCCAAGAAGCAGTAGCAAAAGAAAACAAAAGAGAAAGAAAAACAAAGAACAAGCCCAAGGCTCTAAGCATCAATTACTAGAAAAAAAAAGAAAGATATAAAAACTCAAAGAGTTAATATTCTAGTGACATGCTTGTGGTGGATTTGTGTCAAAGAGAGAGGCCTGAGCTAGTAAATCCTAAGGGGTGCTTCATCACCTAATACCTTAACCCAACTGGGTCGGGAGTATTGATTGAAAACTTATCTTAAAGGGCCGCTTTGAGATATGACACCTAGAGTCAAGACTGAGGTGAATAAATGATGCTTCAAGGTGACTATCTATAAAGAGATTTCCGTAATAAAATTTGAATGAAAGTCCTAAGACCTAAGACTTCAAAAATATAGGGAGTAATAAGCACTAAAATCCTTGCATGAGCATATAGTTCAGAGTTCACCCCACTATCACTTAATCACTTCACTCACCAAGGCATTATGAGCTATCCTTCAATCCATTCCAGTAAAAGAAACCTTTGTGCAAAACTCTTTTCTTGCTTAAAGACAAGCAAGGCTTTAAGTTTGGTGTTGTGATGCATTTGCATTCTGTTCTAGATTAGCTAGTTAGTTTAAGTAGTTTTAGCTTAATTTCATGCATTTTATTCAAAATAAATAAGCATTTGAATAAAGTTCTCACTATATATTAATATGTAAAAGGCTAAGTGATTTTATGGTTGATTCTATGCAAATGACATGAGAAACGTGTTAAATACATGAATTATAAAAATTTGAGATGCAGAGCTTTAATGAGATATTGTTTTGTGATCATGCCAGAGGAGAAGAGCGCTACGCTCATTTGAAGAACACTACATTCCCCTGCAGCTCACCCCTTGGCGCTACACTCTCTTTCAAAGAGCGCTACATTCTTCAACGACGCATACGCGTATATGATGTGTACGCGTGGAACAGCATTAACGAAGGGGCACACGTAGGTGACAAGGGGCAGAAGTTAGGCCAATTAAGAGATTATAATATAATAGAACAATTTAGAAGAGTGTCACAAAAATTTAGAATAGAAAAATACTGGGAGTATGAGTCCAAGGTCGTCTCCCAACGAGTTGCGAGAAAGGATGCTATTTTATTAATTAAGAATTTCCACGAGAGTTTGAGAGTTGAATAATGAGCAATTAAATAATTGTAAATTAAAGCAATAAAAACTAAGAATGATTATTAATATTCTAGATAAAAAGCCTTGACTAGGGGAATGATTAATTGGAAGTTCTATCCTTGTTGGGATCTCTTAAGTGTAGTATTAAAAAGGTTGTTGTTTTCACTTAGTTAACCCTTACTAAATAAAGGAAAGTCAAGTGATTGAGCTAACTCTTATTCGCAAATCCTAGTCCTCTCCCTTGGGAAGGTCTAGCATTAGTAAATACACAACTAGCCAACAACTTCCAGTTTAATCAACACCTAAGCCTTCCAACTCAAGTGTCTCCTCCGAATCAACCCCCATGTCAAGTATGGAGTCTACTCCATTGACATGAATATAACGCTCATAAAAATATAAGAAGAAAATATGATGAATTTAAATAAAATAGGGATTCAAAATTGATTAAAAATAAAAGTAATCCTTTGCATTAACAATTCATGAAAATAATCCACTTACTACTTTAAACAAGAATTAAAAATATGGAATAAATAAAAGAGTAAGTAAGGAAACAAACTAGAATAGTATCTTCAACGGAGGTAATGACTCTTCAATATCCAAAAGCAAAAGCAATAAACTGGGAATGTAAAGAGAACCTAGAGGAAGAGTAATTCACTCTAGATTCAGATCTAAAAACCTAAAACTATCCTAATGAGAATATGTGAAGTCGTCTCTTGAGTCTTTAAATGTTCCCTGGCTTTATTCTGTGTTTCTGGGCCGAAAACTGGGTCAAAATGCGGCCCGAAATCACCCCCAGCGTTTTCTATTAAGTTTGCAGATCGCACAGGTCACGCGTACGCGTCATCCACGCGTTCGCGTCATCCACGCGTTCGCGTCATTCATCGATTTTTCTTGTCACGCGAACGCATTGTCCACGCATTCACGTCATTTGTGCAGACTCCAATCCACGCGTACGCGTCAGGCACGCGCACGCGTCACTGCAATTTTCTCTATTCCGCGCGCTCGTCGGTGTCCGCTGGTCAGATCCTTAGTTTCTTGTGTTCCTTCCATTTTTGCAAGCTTCCTCTCCATTCTCTAAGCCATTCCTGCCCTATAAAGCCTGAAACACTTAACACACGGATCACGGCATCGAATGGTATAGGAGAATTAAAATATACTAATTAAAGATCTCTAGGAAGTAAGTTTTCAATCATAAAACAATACTAGGAATGGATTATAAAATTATGCAAATCATATGAATAAGTAAGTAAAGGCTTGATGAAACCACTCAATTAAACACAAGATAAACCATAAAATAGTGGTTTATCAACCTCCCCACACTTAAACATTAGCATGTCCTCATGCTTAGCTTAAGGAGATAAAATAAATGAATAGGGAAAAGTGAGACTCATGCAATGCAATGCAACCTATGTATATGAATGCAACTATATGATTTTTTCTACTTGGTTAAAAATAAATAAGTTCTTTAAGACAAATATAAATCAAATATCACTAATTAAAATTCATACAGTAAAAGCAAGTAAACCTGTAAGAAGACAGCTCATGAAAGCAGGGAACATAGAACTAAGCATTGAACCATCACTGATGGTGTATATGCACTCTAGTCACTCTAGTGTATAGGGTAATCACTCTACTCTTCTCTAATCATGCTTTCTAAACCTTGTTCTTCACCTAACAAATCAACAAGTATTTAATGTACCAATGCAAACATCATGAGGTCTTTTCAAGGTTGTAATGGGGCCAAGGTAAAGGTGAGGGTATATATATGGCTAAGTGAGCTATAAATTGAATCCTTGATTATCCTAAGCTTTCACCTAACATACATACTCTATTTTCTTCCTGAATTTCTTAACTATCCAAAATTTTTCCACTTTTGTTTTACATACTTATGCATTAACTTTTCTCTTAACTTGTATCACATATACATTGATTTTTTTTATTGAACTTGACTTAGCATTGGGGTAATTTTGTCCCCTTATTCATTTATCTAATTACTTATTTAATTGAATATTTTTGGGATTTTTTTTGCAGCATAAAAATAACATTGCCAATGCACATGGATTTATAATTTTTCTTAGTTTCACATGAGTAGGTACCCAAATTCCCAATATTTTATCATGACACATTCCCTTATTAACCCATGTTCTCACAATTTTCCCATACTTTAGTGACACAATTTCTATCTTAAGCTAACCAAAGATTTAATTTGGGGTATTACTTGTTTTTCTGCTTAAGGCTAGTAATGTGGTAAAATATAGAACAATTGGGATTAAAAGGCTCAAAGTGGCTAACAAAGATAAATGAAAGTGTCCTTATTTGGGTTAAGTGAGCTAATAAAATAATGGCCTCAATCAAATGCATGCATGTAACACATTAAACATTGGACATATAGGATGGAATAAAATATAGATTATAATCATAGAGAAGTAAACACACAAGAATAAAATTTTATGGTTAAATATTGTAACCATGTTATTAGGCTCAAGTCTCACAGGTTGTGTGTTCTAGCTTTTAACTATGTTCCAATTACAACTTCCAAGCAAGTTTAACACAAAAGTTTTGATTTAAATCAGTGAAATTTTTCAAAAATAGGGTCTTTAAAAAGAAACTTATTATTTTCTAACCAAATAGAACAAGCATGCAATTACCTATTACTATGTTATTTATCCTATTCTAATAAAAGAAAAATTAAATAAATATCCTATTCTATTGGTGCTAAGAAAGAGAAATTACCTCCAGAAGTCAGGTACTGACCGACCTCCCCACACTTAAAGCTTGGCACTGTCCTCAGTGCCATTAGTCAAGAACAAAGGGGGGCTGGTAGCAGCATCTCCACAATCGAAAACGTCATGGCTCCCTGTGCTGGTAAATGAAGTGGAGTCCGGGGTGTCTGGGTCTTCTTTAGGTGGGTGGTTACCAACAAGCAGCTCTTTGAGGTATGTAAATCTGCGCTTGTTACGGCGCTCCCTTTGCTTTCCTTTCTGGTTAAGCCGGTCTAGCCTCTCAAGTATCTGATGGGTGATGGGATATTTTCGTAGAGAAACGAATTTCTCCAAAACACCCAAATCTAACCGGCAAGTGCACCGGGTCGCATCAAGTAATAATAACTCACGGGAGTGAGGTCGATCCCACAGGGATTGAAGGATTGAGCAATTTTTAGTTTAGTGGTTGATTTAGTCAAGCGAATCAAGATTTGGTTGAGTGATTTGTGATTTGCAGAAATTAAATTGCATGGAAAGTAAAGGGAATGGGTCAAAGCTATGCTTAAAATCATGAGATATTCATTTTATCATAATATGTGACAATTATAGCCTAAAACCTCATGAAATAGCATGAATTCATACATGGTTGATTCAATCAAAGGAAGCATGAAAATCTACCCAAATTAGCTTACTTGTAGCTCAAGAAAGTGCACAATTCAAGTGAAAATAAAAGAAAAAGGCTAGTGAAACTAGGCTAAGATGACTTGTCATCACAACACCAAATTTAAAGCTTGCTTGTCCCCAAGCAAGAAAAGATTTATTGAGAAGAAAGGATGAAATGGAAGAGGATGTTCATGCTAGCAGAATATTATTGATAGTTCATGGGATTTTGTGTGGATATGTAAATACTCACTTCTTATTGACTCCTAGGCCTAGAAAGTCTCCTTCAAGTTTCAAGCAACATACTGCTATGACCTCTCATTATTCCTTTATCCTTGGCTATTACTTTGTTCATAAGCTTTAATTGAGTGTTCTCCCCTTTTTTTTTTCTTTCTTTTTATTTTTCTTTCTAACCAAGGATTTTTATTCGATTGAGATTCATAGACAGTAGGCCATTCTATACTTAGAAGGAGATATCCTGGCTCTTTATTCACTAAAAGTGAGCTATTATACAATCACACACATACCACCACTTACTTTTATTCTACTTTTTATCTAACAGAGACCATCTTACTTCACATTCAAACATTTTTTTTATTGAACTTAAAGATGCAGGGGACAAAACATGCTTTTTGCTAAGTGAAAGTAAACACACAAGCACACACATAGACTAGCTTACTTATTCTAAGATTGATTCTACTTGTATTAGATGAACACTTTAACAAAACACAAGTCAAAGCATTTTTCAACAGCAAGAGTTAAGTGTAAATACAACCTATTGGTTTGCAGTTCCTTTGTCCTTCCTTCTGTTGTGCCCTTTTGAGTTATGATGCATAGTGTCTTCAACTGGTGGTGAATTCCCCGCATAATTCTCAACAGTTGCTTGCTTTTCGAGCCCTTAGATGACCAGTTAGTATGCATGAGTTGAGTGTGACTTGTGGATTTAATTTGGTGTGGGGACACCAAACTTAAGCTCTTGCCACTTCTCTGGATACAGCAGGTTAACTCTAGGCAAAATCTTGTATCCTTGCTAAAGGTTATGAAGTTAAGACTAAAAAGCAGTTAAGTGGTTGAATAATCTGTTCGATTGCTTGGAGCTAACAATGTGCAGGAGATTAGAATGTGCTTTTGAATGAGGTTTTGGTGGAACACCAAACTTAGAATCCTCCATTCTCCTTTAAGTTGTTTTTGGTGTGCAACACCAAACTTAGCTCCTTGCAATACATATCAATTATTCAACATTTTTATTGAAAAGGCTATGAAAAGAAAACTACCTCAGGTTGGGTTGCCTCCCAACAAGCGCTCTTTTATTGTCATTAGCTTGACATCCTTCGATTCCTTTCAAGAAGGCTGTAGGTTCTGGACCTCTTTTTTCCTTATCCCATTGTCCTCCCAAGTACAGCTTTGCTCTGTGACCATTTGCTGTGAATTGATTCTTTGTTGCTTCATCTAGCAGTTCAATGCTCCCATAAGGAAAAACCTTTGTCACCAAGTATGGACCAGTCCATTTTGACTTCAGTTTGCCAGGAAAAATCTTAAGCCTTGAATTATACAGGAGCACTTGTTGTCCTGGTTTGAATTCCTTCTTTGTGATTTTTTTGTCATGCCACCTCTTAGCTCTTTCCTTGTATATCTTAGCGCTCTCATAAGCTTCTATCCTGAATTCATCTAACTTATTTAGTTGCAACAACCTTTTTTCTTCTGCAGCTTGGGAATCAAGGTTGAGGAGTTTAGTGGCCCAAAAAGCTCTGTGTTCAAGCTCTACAGGGAGGTGGCAGGATTT